>NC_134408.1:10055803-10381339 GCF_038048845.1 Mixophyes fleayi
GTGTCTCTCTGTCCCCCTCCTTCAGTGTCTCTCTGTCCCCCTCCTTCAGTGTCTCTCTGTCCCCCTCTTCAGTGTCTCTGTCTGAGTCTTTCTGTCCCCCTCTTTCAGTGTCTCTCTCTCTGCGTCTCTGTCCTCCTCCTTCATTGTCTCTCTCTGCCCCTCCTCCCCCCTTCAGCACCTCTCTCTGTCCCCCTTCACTCTCCGTTCCTGTACTTATCTTCTTTCTTCATGTTCCGCCGTCTTCTGTCCTGATGTCCTCTCTGCCGCTCCTCACTGACACTGTTGGACGTGATGACGTCACGCCCGGCAGTCAGTGAAAACAGTGAGGAGGATCCGGCGCTGGATGGGTAAGTTTTGTGTTTTCTTTCTTTCTTCTTTTTTTTGCAGGGGCGATCGCGGCACCCCAGTGACAGCGCCGCGGCACCCCAGGGAGCCGCGGCGCACACTTTGGGAACCGCTGCCTTAGAGTAACGACACAAAACTTGAGTGTGGCAAAATTAAATGATTTATTTAACTATGATGGAGGAGAATAAAGCAGTCAGTCCGACGTGTACCAGGCAAAACCCAACTGTCCTAGCATCTCCTTAGGACTTATCATCTGGGGCACCAACAAACCCCTGGGTTCAAGTGGGGGACAAACCAATAACAACCCCGGGCGCACATATCGACCTGGACGGGGCACAACGTCCCGATTCTACCGAACCCGCGCATCCTCTGGGCTATACGGAAAGCAACCAAAGGCAATCCACAGGGGCGGTACCTGAACCGAGACTAATAGCCGATTCACTCAAAGAGAGGCGGGTTCAACGTGCCCAATACCGTAAATGTGCGACCACACAACCACTGACCATCGACTGAACTGCGTTTTCCGGCCGAAACTCCATCTATCTACGTGGACAGCCATGTCTGCCGCCGTAAGCTGATACCCATCCTGAACAGTATCCAGCCAATTCCTCATGTTCCCAGGAACCAAACTATTCAGGGAGGGTGGGTGGGCAATGTCCAGATCTGCAAGGCTGAATAATACTCCGCCCATCTAACTTATATCCTCTGTACCCCTCCCCTATGACACCGGAAGGGCGTACACCAATAGTTAACACTTAACACTCCAGAGAATAGCTCAGTTAAAGATACAGTAAAGCTTTTATTATCCTTCGCTCCTGTGCAGATCTCAGTTCTTATTCTTTCTGTGTTCCAATAAATTCCTTTTGAGTAATTTTTATAGAATGTATCGTTATACAAGCTTTTGTACTGTAGGAGATATATTTCGCATTTGTTTTAAAAATTTGAATAATTCCACCCTGAAATAGTGTCTGGGGGCTATATTTACTAAGCTGCGGGTTAGAAAAAGTGGGGATGTTGCCTATGGCAACCAATCAGATTCTAGCTGTCATTTTGTAGAAGGCACTAAATAAATGAAAGCTAGAATCTGATTGGTTGCTATAGGCAACATCCCCACATTTTCAAACCCTCAGCTTAGTAAATCTAGCCCTGGGAGTCTGTAAGCTCCTTATATAGACATGTGACATTTGTTGCTGCTTACTGATTGGCTTTATGTAGGCCATGCACTGTGGTTGGCCTGATTCACTAGTGGGCACTATTTATTCCACAAGTTTTGGGCGAATCTCTTAAAGTCGTCCAATTTCTAAATAAGCCTAATCGATTTGCCTATCACCGCTCTTGGGATTGCAAAAGATGGCCATATTAATGAAAGAGGGTTATATTGTGTAGGCTCTATCATTGGCAGGTGGCTGTTATGAAACGACACTCAAGTAGAAGATCGCTCTATGTTGACAAGTTCTTAACAGCCTAATAGTCATTGTTGTGTTGCACCTTGGCCTATACATTGCTTGTCATTTTGCATCCATAGTTGTGATTTTATTCACTAAGTAGGCTGTCCTCCATCCTAAACAACAAACAGGAGATGTATTGTATGTTATGCCTTCAGAACATCACTATTGTATTGCTAACTCTTCTGAAACTCTGATGTCTCCGGCAGGTTCTGGACTGGAGGTCACTGTTCCTTCTTCTCATGTTGCTTTATTTCAAACTCGGACTGTTCTGCCTTGTACATTCACTGTGAATAATCCCCCTGTGAATCCCATATTCTTGGCCATATTCTGGTACTTCGAAGGCAAACAGCTGCTGAGATATGACAACAAAGACAAGGATTCTAGTCCAGGAGTTTCCATCGATGAGCAGGAGCTCAAACGGGGCAACGCCTCTCTGTCCATTCACAATGTGACCATCACTGACCAGGGGACGTACAAGTGTTTAGTGATTTACAGTCCAGAGAGACAACATAAGGAGATCCAGCTAAATATTCTAGGTAAGTACATAAAGTATAGAACACGATTTGTTCTCTTGTGAATTCAGACCTAAAAATGGGTCTACTGTATATTCTAATGAGGATTGGTCCCCACTTATAACAGATAACATTAATGCACTGATACACCCTCCAAATAACATTAAAACAACTCCCCCCCCAGATAAAATGAATTCACTTCCCCTTCACTCAGATAACATGAATAAACCCCACTTCTCCACGCATTATATTAATAGGAGGAAAGGACGAGGGGAAGAGGAAGAAATGGATCTTTGATCTGTAGCGCAGTGCATTAGGGTTGGTCTTGGTGAAGGGACCACTCACTGGGAAGCAGAGTACCATTGGGGCTGGTCCTCTTTATTCCAGGACTGATCCAAATAATTAGCATAATGCAGATCACCTGCTAGGTGACCTAGGTGGGTAGACCCCCATGGGCCTTAGTTGGGGGCCTTGGTCGCCTAATACGTGATCTGGCCCTGCAACTGCGCTATATCTACAAACAAAGTCTAGAGAGACACTTGTCTGATGCAATATTGTTGGAGTGTGCGGAAGTCACAATAAAAATCTATATTTTTTTATTGTTTAATTAGTGTGAATTATATGTTATCTTAAGAGTAAGGATTATTTGGCAACTGTGTGCAGAATTCATAATTCAGGATGCTCATGTTGACTGTTATCCTGGGCAGTTTGAACACTGAATGCTGCATTAAAGGGGCATTACTATAGCGATGTTGTTTTGATTCACCTTAGTTTTTATTCCTCTCTCTTCCAGCTGTCCCAACCGTGGGGATGAATAAAAAGGTTCTTCTTAGGGATGAAAGAAATCTGGTTCAATGTTCTGTTACAGATTTCTTCCCAAGAGATATTACAGTGAGGTGGCTCAGGAATGGTCAGGATCTGGGATCAGCATCGGAGATGTTCCAGATGAATGCAGATGGGACCTATAATGTAAATAGCTCAGTGACTATCTCCCCCATTGAGGCCAAGGACAATCCTGTCATTACCTGTCAGGTGGAACATGAGTCTCTCCGTGATCCTCTCCAAGATGCCTTCAGAGTGGAGTATGGAGGTGAGTACAGCATAGTGGACCTTTTCTGGTTGTTAACGTATAGAGCTATTTCCTTAGTGGGTGCTGGTATCCTGTTGTTGGGGGACTTGTGGCTGCTGCATAAACAGCTGCAGCCTACAGATGCCAATATGTGTAAGTGTGTCTGACATGATCTAATAGAGTATGGAAGAGTGCGATGGATAGAAAACAATCAAAATTCAAATTTCTTAGTAAGTCAAGATGTCGTCTACTCTGTGGGTGCAACATTATGTTTCTTCTTTTGGGATTTGATGGATCAGGCTATTCATTGCTGAAAAATATGTGGATATTTACAGATTAGTATGTGTGGGGGGGTCTGAGTCTGTATACCCAACAATATTCATGAAATATAGGAGGTCCCAATGCCCACTCACTCTTGTGATTCATTTACACCTTGAATGAGTCTTCACCAAGCGCTATTTTAGGAGAAAACTGTAAGTTTATTAAGGGGTGGTAAATTGATAATTGTCAGAACACTGAAAGGACATTTTATATTTCCTATAATTTCCCAAATGGGGAAATTTCCTGTGCATTTATGTCAGTGCAAATCACTAACTTGTACACTATAATATCTATATATTTTTAGCTCCAGTATTAGAGAACTATTTCTACACAATAAAATTACAGGAGATTTGGATTCAGCTGGCAGAGTAATAAAAATTTGACTGAACATCACTCTTTCTAATACCTTTAAATTTGAATCATCATCATCAGTTATTTATATAGCGCCACTAATTCCGCAGCGCTGTACAGAGAACTCATTCACATCAGTCCCTGCCCCATAGGAGCTTACAATCTAAATTCCCTAACATACACACACACAACTGAGTCCTGAAATCTGTGCATCCCTTATAAATACAGGACAAAATATGACTTTCTGGTATGTTTCACAAAGTCATATAATGTAGTAACATAGTTTCAGGAACAAGAATTTCAAGGAAACATATTCCCAACAAAAATGGCTGGATGATGACAATTGTTATTACTATTAATTATACACCTGGCAACTTAAAGGCACGAGTTGGGCAGCACGGTGGCTCAGTGGTTAGCACGTCTGCCTTACAGCACTGGGGTCATGAGTTTGATTCCCGACCATGGCCTTTTCTGTGAGGAGTTTGTATGTTCTCCCTGTGCTTGCGTAGGTTTCCTACGGGTGCTCTGGTTTCCTTCCACACTCCAAAAAAACATACAAGTAGGTTAATTGGCTGCTATTAAATTGACTTTAGTCTCTCTTGGTCTGTGTGTGTGTTAGGGGATTTAGACTGTAAGCTCCAATGGGGCAGGGACTGATGTGAGTGAGTTCTCTGTACAGTGCAACGGAATTAGTGGTGCTATATAAATAGCCGATGATGATGATGATGAAGTCCAGCGCCAGCATAGTCTATAACCCACAGTGTACAGTTAACAACTCTAGGAAAGCTTCTACATCGCCATCTGCTGGAAGAGTGTATTATTACAGCTTCTGTTTAGAAAATGATGTATATAACATTTCTCCCCAGCGGCCCCCACTGTGCGAGTCCTCTCTTCAATGACCCCCGATGGTGAGGAACAGATATATGTGTGTGAAGCGAGGGGATATTCCCCTGAAGCTGTGGAAATAAACTGGTTGTTGGATGGGAAGAGATCTGATCCTCGCAGAGGAAGTGACAATAGTCTTTTTGATAAAGAGATTTATTACCGAATTCTTCTTAACAAGGACAAGCGCCCAACTCAAATCTCTTGTGAGGTCCAACATGAGACATTGTACAGTCCCATCACGGAGACGCAGGAGGTCCAAGTAAACAGTAAGTTAAGCAATAAGATTACCATTACTGCTATGCTCTGTACTTGTGCCTTGTTTCTATATATTACTTTTTTGCTATTGTATATTATACATTAGATGACATCTTACCCACCATAACACATCTAGACACTACTCCCAATATTTAAAACTGCCATAGATGGACGCTAACAATGTGTTATCAGAATATGCTCTTATTTTATGTGATAAAAGACAAATGTACACAGACATACAGATACAAATTATCATAAAACACAACAACACATATATAACGATAGGTGCTACAATGCACTAAGACACAACTTATTCAAATGCCATAAAAATACATAATAATTGACAGTGTAGATAATCAATTTAGGATGTGAAAAAACTTCCGTGAGCCAATGGAGGAAATTCTTCTTACAAATCTATATGTTCACAACGTCCAAAAGGGACACATTGACTGGTGCCAGGAACGGGGAAAATGAGGGATAGCTGAGAAATAGGTCTGAGATGCTGTATCACTGAGAATAATAAATTGTCAGAAAGCAGGGAGAGCTGGTAATGGGGTTAGGAGGGTAATTGTCACCTGCTTTTACTTTCATAAATGAGGTCCAACCTCCCAAGAGATTGGTGGGGTCTCCTTCAGTTCTCTGATTAGCTGCTCTATGCAGTTTAGAGTCAATGTATCTAGCTCCATTTATTTCATTTATGGTTGTTTACTGAACCTTATTGGCAGTTTCTATGGAGAGTTTAATGATATCATGTGTGTATGTTAATAAAAAGTGAACTGCTGTGAACCAGTTTTCTGGAAGTCGATGCTTGAGAAGAGTGGATCCAAAAGTTTGGTCCTGTAGCATCTGTGAAAGCTGTATACTGCACATACTTGGGCTGTCTGTCGTATCCACGGTTATAGGAATACTTGAAGTTTTCATCTTGTCCTTTAAGGAGAATAACATTTCCTGCTATTTGTCTGTTATTTCTAGGCCCACTAACAGAAAGTTGTCCAGGTAATGGTTGACAAATGTTTACTTTTGTGCAGTTTTAACACCGTAAATCTAAAATATTTCAACAAAAGAGGCTTTGAATAGCAGGGAACTTTAGGAGCTCCATCACAGCTGAAAAACCACAGTTTGAACCACCTAGAATAGAGTGACAGATATGTAACTGTACATTCTCTTCCCTTTGTACCTGCAGGTGACTGTAGGAGGCACTGTCACTTTGGACTCACGGCCGCCCTCCTGGTGTTAGTGCTAGCGGCGTTTGGAACTTTAGCGACTCTCTATTATTTCATCACAAGGAAGAAATGTGAGATAATTATGTCTTATGCTCTCTTAAGTTCAGATTTCGTCAAACAAAAACTTACATCATTACTACTGTTATAAACCCATATAAATCCCAAGCTTTAGATGAAGCAGCACAAACAGTTATGTTAGCAGAATGAAGCTGCTACTAGTACACCTATATCTGTGCACTTGTTCCTTTTTATACAGGTAGACTCCTGGCTTAGTGTAACAAGATGGCGTGAAATGTGTTGGTACTGAGTTTTGCTCCTGATGGGAGGTTGGGTGGATCTTACTTCCTTCCGGCTAGCCACTCATATATTTATTATTGTGCCCACATATAATAAGGAGATTTCAGGTTGTGGGATGAGATATTTAAATGAGCACACACAAATAGAAATGTGCTCCTGTACACATTGCATCTTGATAAAAGAAGTATAGAATAAGAACCAACCTCCGAGAGTCCTTTTACAGGGTAGTAATAGTCCGGCGCTCCTAAAAATGCTGCATCTCCATCCGTTTATCTCATTTAAAAATTCTTGGTCTGCAAAGTGAAATCTAAATCTTTTGTGCTACTCCACAAAACAAGACAGGGCCAGGCGCCTACTCAGCAGTTTTCAAGTAATGCCAACAACTCCGCTCATTGGCTGGTGCAACTTCTGATCCTCCGCACACTCAGCCATCTTTCTTCAAAAACCTATGGATTTTTGTGGGAATCTAGGCGCACTTGTGCTCAAACCCAAAAGGCATTTTGTGCTGCAACTCAGACATTTTGCATTTAGTAAATGAGGCCCAATGGGGAATTTCTTAGCTGTTGTCATAGTATGAGAGGAGATGTTTACTTACATTGCCTTTATGTTTTGGAGTCAACTTATATATCCATGTAACACATCTATTCATCATTCTCTTTATTACTTTAAGAGAACAGAGGGAAATAGGTTTCAGATTTGTTTTCTTCTGTATTATATTGTATTGTATTATATTATTTTGTCAGTGTTCCAGCGGTTTCAGGTGAGTCACATCCATAAGATGGAAAGGTGGACTGAAGATAAAAAGGTGGCCCTTTATTGTGTGGCTTCTAACTGCACCACGGACGCCGTGGTGACCTGGACGGTTATGGAGAATGGCGGAGAGAAGCTGAAGATATCAGAAGCGCAGGCAAAGAAGGATGCAGAAAATACGCCGTTCTGCAGTGGTTACACTATGAGAACAGACCGTACGCAGTCCCCAGCAGACAAACTGTACAATATCATCACTGCACTGAGCTTTAAACCTGATATATCCAAAGAGTTGGAGGTCACCTGTAACTTCTCTTGTGATGGGAGGAACAAGGAGAGGAGTTTGAAATGCAGTTGGAATTTAAGTAAGGAAATGTTTGTTGTAAAGGTTCTGTTCTCAGGTTATATCTGTAGTATAATATAGCTCACCCCAGATAAGTCCAGACTAGAGGATCATCATCATCAGTTATTTATATAGCGCCACTAATTCCGCAGCGCTGTACAGAGAACTCATTCACATCAGTCCCTTCCCCATTGGAGCTTACAGTCTAAATTCCCTAATACACACACACACACACACACACACACACACACACACAGAGACTAGGGTCAATTTGTTAGCAGTCAATTAACCTACCAGTATGTTTTTGGAGTGTGGGAGGAAACCAGAGCACCTGGAGGAAACCAAACAGACACAGGGAGAACATACAAACTCCACACAGATAAGGCCATGGTCGGAAATAGAACTCATAACCCCAGTGCTGTGAGGCAGAAGTGCTAACCACTAATCCATCTCTACGTAAATATATCAGCGGGCAGCACAGTGGCCTAGTGGTTTCCTCCCACACTCCAAAAACATACTGGTAGGTTAATTAGCTGCTATCAAAATTGCCCATAGTCTCTCTCTCTCTGTCTGTCTGTCTCCCTCTCTGTCTGTGTGTGAGTGTGTGTCTATATTAGGGAATTTAGACTGTAAGCTCCAATGGAGCAGGGACTGATGTGAGTGAGTTCTCTGTACAGCGCTGCGGAATTAGTGGCGCTATATAAATAAATGATGATGATGTATTCCCCCTATAAAGTTATTACACTTTGACTCCATCTTTAATGATGAGGGTCTCCTCACTTCCCAGTAATTACTTTGTGTTTCAAAGCTTTTCCTTTTATCTACTGTATATGGAGCACTAGCACTTTCCTGATGTCTGCGGATGTATCCTTCTCGTCAGACAGGTTTAAAGATTGTTATGGTATAAACGTATCCCACATCCTGGGCTTGTAGCTGTAGACTGAAGCTGTGTATTTGCAGAAGAAGCAAACTCTCCATCTGGTCTTTGTGTAATACCATCACAATTATTTAGAATAGACGATTGCATTGGAGTTTTTAGGTGAAAAATGCTGGGAAGTGGATAGCGCCTTAATTCAATTAATTAATTTTATTCTAAATAAAGTATTAAATTTAAGTTTATATTGTCTCTGTAGTTGCATTACTTAGGCCATCCCAAGGGTTAAAACACATATCAATATTCCTTATTTTAAACTATGTTAGCACTCTTTAATTGCAGGATGAATGAATGATTTAATTATATTTCATTAGAGAATGAATGATTACAGAGATGGGAATCAGCTACAAACCCCTCTATGCAGAGAGTTGATACAAAACATGAGTTTGTATGTACTTTTATTTGCAGAAAAGCCAGAGATGTCAGCCCCCATAAATCTGTCTCTGAGTGACTCCAGGGATGTCCTGTGTTCTGTGACTCTGGAGAAGTTTTCTCCCAGAGATATCAAGATAATATGGAGCAGTGGAGTTGGACATTACCAGAAGCTGGATACCATTGATGGGAAAATCATACAGAATTCTGACAATACATTTAATATTAAAAGTGAATGCAGAGTCCCCGGACATCTCTTCAAAGATCCAGGGTTCAAAGTACGTGTGACGTGGAGCCACCAATCGCTGGATGTGTCTGAGTTTCGGGAAGTGTCTGTGGCAGGTAATAAGCTTTCTCATTACTGCCATTGTCATTGTAGGGGGTAAATTTATCAAGCTGCTATAGACAACATCTCCACTTTTTCAAACCTGCAGAGACAACGATACCTTTGATATTGAACCATAATGCAACAGGAAAGATAAAATGATTAAAATTGATCTATTGTCAATCTGACAAATAATGTTGTTTTTTTGTCCTGCCTTCCCAATAGTCTGCATTCCTTGTGTGTATAGTAATAACAAATCAGTATATTGCCTGTACTGCCTCTACACGTTGTACCTGTTGTTGACGTATAAATGATTCAAAAAATTATAAGTGTTTGAAAAGCAAAGGTTATCTTTATTCTTACAAATTGCATATGCAATGGCTTGTATTCAAAATGAAACAGGCCACCTTCCCCATGTAAGACACAGGTTATATAGAAATAACCCCACCCCTCTTACATACGTCACTAATCACTTCACATACTTTAAAGAATATACCTCACAAGGACAAAGTTGGTTATATATATTCTTTACAACCTCATCATTGTACATAGAATTCTATGCCTAAGCAGGTCAAAAAGGCATATGTGACCTCTTACACTCTTCTCTCTATATAGCATGACAACTGGTAACTATTTTAACATCCTATTAATAGTGGCTCATTGTGAAGTATAACATACAAAGAAGAATTTAACCCATTGCACAGAAAATAGAAAGAGACCATTGACCATACAGATTTAACACACATCAACATTGTTTTATCCAACATATATTTGTACCATAATTTATTCCATTACACTGTTTGATGTGATCTCTGGTTGAACCGATCTGCACAGTTTGGATTTACATTTGGGTGTACAGCTTAAGGAATATTTGTTAACAGTTGGTTTATTTTACTACAGTCTCTTGTTTATTTAGTGAATTGCTATTGTCCTGTGCCTTAAATTGTGTTACAGACTTTCCTTGGCGCCCAGTGATGGATGAAATCATAAAACCACCATTATTACTACACAGCACAGAGGCCAAACTGCAGTGTACAATCTCTGGGTATTTCCCTGGTGATCTGGCTGTGAAGTGGATGAGGAGAGAAGCTGGAAAGCAGGAATTGTATGAAGTGTCTCCCAGTGATAAATACAAGATCCCAGTAATGGAGATCACACAACAGTCTGATAAGACTTACACCTGCACAGCCAGTCTGATTGTATCTGTGTCAGCACTAACAGAACATGGGTCAGAATTCATCTGCCGGGTGACACACCCCACTCTGGTGACACCGCTGGAGAAGAGGACGGGAGAGCTCAGTGTGACAGGTGTGTGAGAGTCTTATAATATATAATATGGCATTTGCTATACTCTTAATCTATCTATTATTCATAACAGGGTGTGTATGTGAAAATAAAGAAAAGTCAATTTATCACATGAATATATATGAAAGCCTGTGTATTACTGAGCTACAAAAATATCTGAAAAAATATATATTTAACTAAGTCTGTCTAGAATGCTCTTGGTTGTATCCATTAATTAGGAGGTGGTGCTTCTCTATATTAGAACAGTGCAGGGTCAGAGCTTGTGTGATTGGTTAGCAAATCTCCATAGTAACTCTGCATTATAACATTATTGTCCGCCATTAAAGCCCATTAGGTAAAGCAACCACATGTTTAGTTATTATTAATTAATGCTTCTCTTTTACTCTATTAAATGCAATGTCTTCTTTATGTGGTAAATCTGCTGGTTACAGGCTACAATAATACTAATTGCCATAAAGGGGAGTCAGATTCTGAATGAATGTTTAAAAGCAAACTTTTCAGAATTTCCTTGTACCACAAATAATATGATTAATGGGTAACTCCATCCAAAATTGAGTAATACATATTTTTTTCTGATACCACAAATTTGACTTTTACCCAAATTCTGCAATAGGAAGAGTCATACATGGCTGTTGCTGCCATTCTGTAGAGTTGTGCAAACAACTTGACATGCTTTGTCAATATCTATAACCATGGAAACTTAGGACTTAGGAATGGGCAAAGCAGATATATAAGGACACTTGTCCCAGTGGTTCACTGAGGTCTTACGACAGTTTGCTGTAAATTCAATGAACATTTTCCCAAACTCAGTTGGGTTTGGATAGATGGAGTTAACTTGCAAACGCTAATTGCCCTCTCTATCACAGCTGTAACTGAATACTCACGTCAATGTATGTATTGTATGGTGATTCTACTGACATACTGTCTGATTTATCAATTAGCAACTTGTTACTACAGTGTTAAACAGGTTCCCGCAAGGGTGATACAACTAGTCTCATGAATGGCAAAGTATAGCCTCAATAAATACAATAAAGCTGTAGTAACATAGTTGATGAGGTTGAAAAAAGACAACAGTTCAACCTATTTTGGATCTCCTACGATCCTGCACTTATATTTGAAATTGATCCAGATTAAGCAACCGCCAATCTGTTTCAATTGTGAAAATCCCCCCAGACCCAATATTGCAGTCCTATTTTTACCCTATATCCACTACTATCCTTCATTTTAATCAACGGTTGTATCCCTGGATACACTTTTCCGCTAAAAAATTGTCTAACCCTTTCTTCAACATATCTATTGAATCTGCCATCACAACCTTCCCTGGCAGTGAATTCCATATCTTGACTGCCCTTACTGTAAAGAACCCCTTCCTTTGCTGGTTGTAAAATTTCCTCTCCTCTAACCTTAGGGGGTGACTGCGTGTCCTGTGTATAGTCCTTGGGGTAAAAAGTTCCCATGAAACAGATTTCAAAACATGTGTGAAAACTATTAATTGTTGGGCATATTGGTAAATGTGTTTGGGAGATGACTACCGCCCTGTGTTTGTGTACTCTCAATTGTACTTCCACAGTGACCCCAGTAGGGTTCCGTTCACTAAGCCCGGGCACCCAATGGCCAAATCTCATCCAATTTGGTCACTCATCATCATCATCATCTTTTTTTTATAGGGTGCCACAAAATCAGCAGCGCCGCAAAAAATAAACTGAAAAAAATAAAGATAACTGACAAGAGAAACAACAGAATCAGTAATAATCAATAAAAGAGACTATAGAGAAAGCAACTACAGAAGATACAAGTAGAACAAAGGAAACATACAGAGAGGATGAGGAGATAGGAGGTAGAGACATTTATAAATGGAGATGGTGGAGTGTGGATGGAATTGTCTTAGGATGGGGTCAGATAGGCAAGTGTGAAGAGGTGAGGTTTGAGGGAGCTTTGGAAACATTTGAGGTTGAGGATGAGTCTGATTGTTTGGGGTGGGTTGTTCCAAATGTGGGGAGCAGCGTGGGCAAAGTCTTGCAGGCGGGAGAGTGAGGAGGTGATAGGTGATCAGAGGTGAAGGTCATTAACAGAACGCATTGGGTGAATAGGTTTTAGTTTACTCACTAGAGTGAAGACACCACGGCTGAACAACAAAGGACAGTGTCCTCCTGTAGATCTGCTGTTCTCTTCTTTATTTAACGGTGAACTTACCAAATCTTACCACACTGCATTACACTGGTCTTTCTCCTCCTCACCTATTCCTGGGATACTGACTGTGTTTTGCCAGTTTCCCATTAGCATGGTAGGAATGATGACGGAGCCCCTGAGTGGCCCTCTTGGAGAAGGGCATCTAAGTTCCTGGTGAATTGCTCGGCAGTTGTCCTTTAATAAGTTATTCCAGATTATGAATTCTTTGTTGCTGAATCTCAATATTGTACTTATTCTTTATTGTACCATATGTCAGGTTGTAAATTTGTATTCAAGAAGATTGGGGTAGCCAAAATGTATTAAAAAAGACGTTATATGTTATTTCCCTACATATAGCTATTGATATCATGTCTATATTAATTTACATTTCTGTGTGATTTATTCTCTGCTACTGTCAGTACATTATATCTCTTCCTCAGCGTAGTCTGTAAGATTTCATTCTTCCTCACATTCATATGATATTATTAATAAACAGCACAATTACACATTTCAGGAATTCCAGTTATAAGGAACCGTCTCCAGGATGGCGGATACATTATCCTGGAAGTCGATAGTTTTTACCCACAAGAACTTGGGGTAACCTGGGAACGAGCTGACAGTGAATCCGGCCCATATAAAAGGATCCCAGACTCTGATATCGAAACTAATTCAACTGAAAGCAGTGACGGCTCCTACAGAGTCACCAGCATATGTGAGGCCATGACGCGGCTTAATAAGATGGATCCAAGTGACAAGTATTTTAAGGCCATTTTGGAACACGGAGCTCTGAAGTCTCCAGAAGTGCTCATCTTCTTACGCAGCAGAGGTAATATATATATTGTTTCTATTTCCTTAACGCTCCTATTCATTGTACATTAACACAGAAACACTTTATTATCATATGTTTTCTTCTAAGCAACTGTGACATTAATGCTCCATATCAACGTGTTCACACAGCACAATCTATGGTCCATTCATAACCAGCTGCTCATGCTGGTCCCCAGGTGAATAAGTAACACTATCATCATCATCATCATTATTATTTATTTATATAGCGCCAACAAATTCCATAGCGTTTAACAATTGGGGACAAACACAGTAAACTAATAAACAAACTGGGTAAAACAAAGAGGTGAGGAGGCTGCTCGCAAGCTTACAATCTATGGGACAATGGGAGTTTGATACATGAGGATAAGTCTACATTTTGCATTTCGGCCCAGCCAGACTGCAAAGGTAAAAGTGACTCATAAGCTAAATGAGCCTGTCAAACAATGTTGGTCAGGGGGTAGTTGTCTTGTGTGAAATTGTGTAACGGGTGGTAATAGGGTAATGTAGTGAGTTTAAGAGGGTGGTTGAGGCATAATATAAGCTTGTCTGAAGAGGTGGGTTTTCAAAGAACGCTTGAAAGTTTGTAGACCAGAGGAGAATCTTATTGTGCGAGGGAGAGAATTCCATAGAGTGGGTGCAGCCCGAAAAAAGTTCTGTAACCAGGAATGGGAGGATGTTATGAGTGTGGATGAGAGACGCAGATCTAGTGCAGAAAGGAGTTGCCGAGTTGGGAGATATTTTGAGACAATAGAGTAGATGTATGTTGGTGCAGCTTTGTTGATGGCCTTGTAGGTTAGTAAAAGTTTTTTATATTGGTTTCTTTAGAAAACAGGCAACCAGTGTAGAGTCATATAGAGTGATTCAACAGAGGAATAATGAGTTGCAAGAAAAATCAATTTTGCCGCTGCGTTCAAAATAGATTGTAGGGGTTTGAGTCTGTTTTGGGGAAGACCAGTAAGGAGGGAATTGCAATAGTCAATGTGGGAGATGATAAGTGCATGGATTAAGGTTTTTGCAGTGTCTTGTGTGAGATATGTGCGAATTCTGGAAATGTTTTTTAGATGTATATAATATAATTTAGATATAGAGTCAATGTGGGGAACAAAAGATAGGTGTGAGTCAAGGATTACACCTAGGCAGCGAGTTTGTGGGGTGGGATTTATGGTCATGTTATCAACAGAAATAGAAATGTCAGGTATGCTCTTGTTGGTGGGTGGGAATATTAAAAAGATTAAGTTTGAGATGGCGAGAGGACACTATATAATTGTGTACTGGTGCTTAGACTGTGTGATCTGATGTCACAATGTTGGGGACATGGTACAAATTCTACTTTGTGAATTCAGTGCACATCTCCTGCTTTTCTAATATGTAATGTGTGTAACATGCGAACACAAAACAGTTGAGAAACATCACATTTAAAGGGCACCTCCCCATAATACATAATATGCTGATTCCTGTTTCCACAGCAATAGGGTTGGGAGAATTTGAAATTTCAGGGAGGGGAGGGTGTTTTCACACTGTGGAATGGGGTGATACGGAGTAGCCAATGACAAGAAGCTTAGAACAGGGAACACCTCACCCAGGGTGTACAATAGATTAGGGGGACAGACCATTATGAATGTTCAGACTACACTAGCTTTATCTTTTTACTTATGAAGTCAATTTATAAAGTGATTTTAGTTTGTGCAATATAACAATTTATAATGTAACAGAGGTGTCAGATTAGGAGAAAAAACCTCTGTACAGAATGATAATTGATAGTCTCTATGTGAGAATTGTTGTTCTCATGCAGGGGCAAACACAGGTTATTCTAGAGGGGGGTTTCCACACCACGCCACCAATGGGCGTGACCAGCATGCATGGGGGCGTGGCTATAATTTTATACATTGCTTGGCTGCTCTCCAACTCTTCCTATCCCCATAATATACATGGGCAATGCTGCGTGCACTACTGTTAGGTGCACGCAGCTCTCCCTTTTCAAGCAGAGCCGTGTGAAGCAGGGGCAGGGTCCAGCCACCTCAATTATACAGTGCCCCAGGCTTGGAGGGGGGTTTCCAGGCACTAGGAAACCCCTCCTCGGTTTGCCTATGTCATGAGCTATATATTCCAATATAAAATTAATTTTGAAATGAAAATCTCTATTCAGATCAACTGAACAGCCTGAGTATCTGAACTGGTGCCAACATGAGCTATACATTCATATTGTGAACTGAATCATATTTTTGAACACTTTGATTTGCAGCTTTCAAATTCAATTTACAAATAAAGCTATAAACAGGTGTTTTTTGTTCTTAATAAAGAGCCCTATTCATTAATATCCCTCCTATTGTTCCGCAAAACCTGTAGACAACCATCACTGTATTAGTTACCTCCATTGATAATTGTTCCAATATCTTTAAACCAAACACTGGAGCCATCCTTCTCCCACTAACTTCCTGGTCACCTCCTACATCCAGACGCTTATTTACCTGCTGTCATCGTGCTGCCGGTACTGCAGATTACATCACAAGAGGTCACTGTAATTGCACCGGGATGATGTAAGGCATTTGGGTGCTGCAGGGGAGGGGGTGTATATATCAAATATTGTGTTTCTGGGGATATAACTGTCCTACTTGTTGGAGGAAGAGGAGGCTCCTGTAGGTTTCCGCTGAACAGAAATTTCATTTATTCACTGCTTAGTACAATCTTGCTTAATCGTTTTCTACTTTTTATTTTTTTAACAGGAAATTTTAGTTTAATATCAGGACAAGGAAAACAACCATTGCATCAAGTTGATCGGAAAATAGTGATCAAATCTTCCTCCAGTCATCGTCGCAAATCTTCGGAAAGGATTGAAGCAGAGGAGTCTCATAAGAGCCATATCTGATAGATTGCTGTCATTAGTACTCCATAATTACTTAGTATTATTACTAGTACAAGAATAATACTGTAATGCTGTAAATAGTTATCAATTCTTCCTCCGACCTCATCACCATCACGCAACATAGGAGAAGTTATGAAGCAGAGGAGTGTGATAAATAACCAGTGTGATAGATCGTTATCATTAGTCACATAGTACAATATACATATAGATGTATATCCAGACCAGATACCGGGGAACATGACATAGACATCCAGCCACTGCCCTCCTGTGACTGTAGAGAATCAGCATTATACTGACAGCTGCGCCTGACGGGGGATTTCTCTACAAATACTGATGTTCTTACTGAATGGATCCAGTATTATTACATGGAATACATTATATGACCAGGAGTTACTCTCAGATAGTCAGACACCACCACAGAACCAGAGAGAATCTCCTCTCAGTCACTGGATCCATCACATTCTGACTGACACACAGGAGACTTCTGACCAATTAGACATAAGTTGTATTTACTGCTGAACAGTCCACTGAGGAAACTGCCTGTAAATATCAGAATTATCCCAGGAAGTAACTGTGATCAGTCTGTCTGTACCAGTTACTGTGTTTTACTAATAACATCATTAGCAATAATGTAAAAAGTATTGGCTGAAATGTCTTGTTTTCTTATCAGTTTAAGCCGGGACAGTTGTGCACTAATTTGGATGAGCTCAAACTCTGGACATTTAGGTTTGGGTTTCTTTTGAAAGTGTTATGGTTTTATATATTTAGATTAATATTTAAATTAGTTGATATTTTTTGGTCAGTTTCCTTCCTCTGGCCATAACTTGTACAAGTGTTACCAATATGTGTGTATAGGGCAGTGTATAGTATTATAAGTTTTGTCATGTGTTACTTAATACATTGTTTTATCATGGCCAATAAACTCATAGCTTTAAACTAAACCTAAATGTCCCTTCCATGCCTATATATACTAATGTTAGGTGTCCTTATTTGACCATATGACTTTTATTGGAAGTTTGTCAAATTTTAACAAAGGTAAAACATATGTTTATAGGAAAGCATTTGGTAATGTAATTATAAAAAGTTTGTAAGTAGAGGACAACTTATGTTTTATGTTTTTTTAGTCTTAATATTATATATTGTTTAGTTTTAAGGTATATCTTAAGTTACCTAAAAATAAATAAATAAATAAAACATAGTTTGCTGCATATTTACTTTCTTAAAAATTTTGGAAAGTTTTCTTGCTCAGAAATCTTAATCAAATAAATATATTTTATGTTCTATCAATCTAAGTAAACTTGTAATTACTAATTAATATATATCTAAATAATGTAGAAAAGGAGCCCAATGGTGATGGAAGTCTTATGCATATATTAAAATAGAGCACTCATTAAAAAAGTGGCCCCGTACCAAAATAAAGAATTATTCAAAAATTATCTGGGTTTGCTTGATGGGAACTCCTCCAGTCTTTATTAAATCGGTAGACTTCTAGATTCACATGTATGTGGATTACTTTATACCTGCAAAAATAAACATACAAGAAATAATATAATACCAATTAAAATGTTTAAAACAAATCTGTACAATATAAACTCACATAGATAAAAGTAACATAGAGCTTATCTGAGACCTAAAGCTCAATCCTGGATATCGATCCATGTCATACTATTAACCCTTGTATGCCACCTACAGGAGATAGGTGTGCCAACGTTCCAGCAGGTAAGTCCAGTTACAGATATCAGATACTGCCCATCGGAAACCCAACGCGGTTTGTCTCTTGGGACTTGTTAAGGTGTTTGGTCTTCTGCAGGATAGCAAAGCTGAACACGGATGAAACAAACATATGTGCATATGAAGAAGGCTTACCACCCTATAACTAAAGAGAGAGTGAACTGTTTCGTTTATTTATTTTGTCTTGTTTTGTTTCATTTTATTAATTCAAACAAACACTTTGGATTTACTGAAGTCATTGTTGTAACTGTGACTCTTGTATTCACCTATAGTAGCACCGATGTAGTTTCTTCATCACTAATTAGTATATAAACAGTACATTTGCCATTTCTGCAGAAGTCAGAGCCAGATTTGGAGTCAGACAGTAGAAAAATAGAGAAGTCACAATCAGAGTTGAAGGTTTGGCGCCCTGACTCCTCAGCCCTGCAAATATATCTGTATTGTGTTTGTGGGTTTTATACCACCATCATCACCATTTATTTATAAGGCATCACAAAGTGTGTATTTATACACCTAGACGGTGCTAATGATGAGTACAGCACCTTTTATAGACATGAGACACTTGTTGATGTTCACTGAGAGGCTTTTTTACTCTGATTGGCCAGATTCTTCAGTGGACGATACTTATTCTACAAAATGTTGGGGAATCGTGATCAAGTTTGGCATTATTTGGTAATGGTGAATCGCTATAGGGAATCTCTGAAAATCAGCCCATCTCCTATACAGACAGAACCATGTAAGGTTGTTTGATGAAGTCTGTTTATACATAAATACTGTGTCATCAATATTATATTGTTTTTATTACTATACATTGGATATGCATTTAGCATGCATTTGTAAACTGTCATTGAACTAAGTAAATAAACTCAGTGTACAGACCTTTTCCTATAAATAACTGTATTTCCTTACCTAGTAAAAGCAACCGGATCTTATCTCGATATAAACACACAGAACATTCAGTACTACCCATTGTCCTGCAGCCCTCCCACCTTACCATAGTCTCACCCATGAATGGAATGGCAGAGGGAGTGGGATGTATTTTGCATAGGGTGAGTGCTGGACAGGTCTCTCTCTTCATCACACTGTAGTATACAGATTTCAGGCTGTACAAAGATGAAAACAGATGGACTTTGGACTCCTTTGGACTGCTTATAAAGACTATATATTACACCCAGCACTTTTACAGAATGGCGAGGCTTGGATCTGTCTTCCTCCTGCTCCTTCTACACCTGACATGTAAGTGTAATAATAGTTTTTGTGGAGAAAAGATTTGAGAAGGGACAGAGAACAGGGAGGTGAGGAGGATGAGGATAGGTTTCATTAGTCTTATGTTCATCAGATCAGAAATAATATCCAGAGCTGGATTATAGGCTGGGCAATCGGGAGGCTATCCCTGAGGGTTCCACGCACCAGTGACCCTTGCAAACTTAACTGCAGTAGATTTGCAGATACTTGACTGACACACATATATATAGTCCCAGGATCAGGACTGTCCATGTGAATCAGAACACTTGGGAGATATAACAGTGGGAAGATGACATTTAAAGAGATGGTATTTGCAAAAGAAGTCATTCAATGATGGGATCCTATGTAATTGTGTGTTTCCTGCACACTAATAATGGACCAGGTGGGCATGTGAAGGTAAAGGTCTGTGGATGGTTGGGGAGATATAGTCAAATGGTGACATATCTAATGTGACATAGGTTTTCTGGGTTTGGTAATGGAGTAGTAGATGCAGGTTGCTTAGCTTAGTCTTAGGTCTTTCAAAGGAAAGTCAGATGACTAAGCCTGACAGGGTTCCACCTGTGGAACCGAGGATCAGGTTAATGGACTTTTATAGCCCTGGTCCAGCTCCTCCACTACCATTGGACTTTGATTAAAGAGGTGCTTTTAAGCAGAGGACTTTTGGGTGCTACTAACGTCTACATTATCCAGCAGTTCAATGTGATTTTATACTGTACGTGTGTTTTACAGTTGCATCACGAATGTTGTTATATGTTGTGAATATACAGTATGCCAATGTTGTGACATATTTCTAAGGTTATTATTAACACAGTTATGTACTTGACAATATGTATTTAATACTTAGCTAGTATAAGTCACATGTACTTTAAATTGTAAAATGTGCAGTTTACAATCTGCAAGTAGATATAGTCTAAACACAATGACTTAAATGGGTTAAATAACTAGCATTATTTTCATGGTTAGCCAACAAGGTCATTGTTATACAGTACCCTGGATTATATTCCTAAACACCCTCTCCACAGGGAGCCAATAGTCCACAACCACCAGGGGGGAGGACACTCAGGGTTAAGTCATTTTCCCACCTATCACAAGCTGGCTACTGCCCCTAATCCGCCCACCACCTGTCTGTATTGCCTTTTACGGAATAAACTGCATTTTGGTTGCAACAATCTGCCTAGGTGATTTCAAAGAACCCACCAGGACATACGGTCCGCACAACTTGCCTAATAGCACAGTTGTCAGGTATATAAAAGTCAAAAGGTGAATTTATTATGTGATACATGCTAACGTGTAGGCGGGAAAGGGATGGCATATAAGCATAATTGAGGGATGACGAAAGGTATGCAATAAAATCTACGGTTGATTATTGTATTAAGTATATTTTATTTGGGCAATCGATCTGTGTATAGTTATATGTTTTCCTTTATTCGAGATTAACAGGGTTAATATAAATAGTTTTTTACTGTATCTTTTTTTTAAAGACATTTGTTCTCCTTCTAAGAACATTTTCCTTTTAGAATTGAGAAATTGATTGTCCACTAAAATTTGGGAACAGAACTTCTACAGTAGATTAAGCATCATTTACTTTTCATTTTTATTTATGTCAACTCATTTCTTTTTTTTATTTTTAATTTTTAAAAAAAATATTATATCTTTCATAGTTTGTACAGTCAGGACAACAGTCCTGAGTATTATAATTTTTTTTTTTAATAATATGCTCTGTTCATCCGCCATCTCTATATCAATAAAAGTTTTATGATGACTATAAGCCGAAGATGATGAATTTGTGAAATAACCAGCTATATAACTTTGAACTTTAAGTTATTAATATATAGATATAGTGAAGAATGTAAAAACAATGGTGTTGTGAAAGCTAAATAGGAAATTGTAATTAATTATTCGTATTCTTTTTTTTGAAAAGGGGGAAAGGAAAAAGCCCCACATTAAATGCATCCTTTGTTTGGTGTATTAGGGTTAAAACCTATGTTAAACTATGGTGAAGTTCTCACCATAGTTTAATGGAGCAAGTGGAGCAAAACTCAATCTCTCATAGGACACAAAATAAAACAATGGGTCTGATTCATGTTCGGCTGTAAGTCCGTTTGTGTGCCGTGTCTTATGTTAAATAGCTCCGAAAAGGACCCTAACGCAATTGTATTCAATTCATGTCTGAACACAAATGATTCTTACGACAGTTTATGACTTGAGAGACAGGGAGGGAGGGGGAGGACTAACGTAAGTCATGTACAGTAAGAGAGTGCTGACACAGATGCGGCTGATTCAAGTCCTGGGTTTCTCATAAGTGTACAAGGTTTCAGCCGTAACACTTGCATCAGCTACTGGGCAGGTGTAGGTGCTGACTGATAGTGATGATTGACACTGCATTATCTTAGTTTTAAAAACTACACATATGTATGTCACTAGCTAGCACAGGACATGGTTATGCAAGTAAGACAGACTTTAAAAGCACATTATATGTATAGTATGCATCAAAAGCTCCTTGATTTATGCATTTAATATATATATATATATATATATATATATATATATATATATATATATATATATTTAAAGTTCATCATTTCATAACGATTATACTGTTAAGAGTTTAATTTATAATGTAAAAATATTTTTATGTGTTCTGACCATCTATTGAACAGACACTTGTGTGTATACTGCAATCAGTTCTGTCTGTCTACATAGACCAAGTAACGTTTAGGCAGAGAGATTAAAGACACACTTGGGGCTAAATTTACTAAGCAGCGGGTTTGAAAAAGTGGGGATGTTGCCTATAGCAACCAATCAGATTCTAGCTTTCATTCATTTAGTGCTTTCTACAAAATGACAGCTAGAATCTGATTGGTTGCTATAGGCAACATCCCCACTTTTTCAAACCCGCAGCTTAGTAAATCTAGCCCTTGGAATTGAATACAGTCGGAACTACTCTTTCATGCTCTAGCACACAGGTAGCCACTAATAAAGTTATTAAATAAATACAGAAATCTCGCGTTTGGAGCTGTCATTCTTATAAGTAAAACATTGTTTAGATATTACATATTGTATAAGTTATACACGATGAGTCAAGTAAGGAGTTATATATAAATATATATATATTATATGTTTATTGCATATTTTTAAGAACTTATGTTTTTCAATACAAGGCAGAAAGCGATAACAATTACCAGAGGACAGAATAGTTACAATTGTACAGTGTTTGGTTAAATGTAAAAGTAAACACTTAACTATAGCTACAGAACAATGTCTGAAAAGTCCTGGGAAGGGTCTCTTTTGGCAGATGTACAGCTATATTGATGCGCTAAACCTGGGTGTTTTTGGGAGATCTGTTTTATTGAGTATGCAGACATTTTATCCATGGTCAGCAAGTACCATATTTTATTGAGGAACTGCAGCTGGGAAGGGGGATCTGGATACTTCCAGTGCCGTGCAACCAAGAATCTGGCTGCATTGAGTATTTGCATGGAATGTTTATCAGAATCTTTATCCAGGCTGTTATAGTTGCATCCTGCTGGGTACTCATATCTGCCATGCACTTCAGCTGTATCTTCCACTGTGAGCTGATTGGAAAACTCTACTATTTGAACCTTCATCAAATGGACACGCTAGCTACCAATTAAGGGGAGAGAGGTCAGAAAAGTCAACAAGAGGCAATAGGAAAAGACATTAAGTCTAGGAAGCAGGGACGGCAGAGGGGAAGATATGAGTTTTAGGAGAGGTAAGGACTGAAAACTGAGGACGGAACTGGATCAATAGGAACGTTGGTGATCAAAGAGATGTGAGAGAATGCGAGTAAATGGCAGGAACTGAGTTGCATCAGGGGCCCTGGATCAGACAAGCCTCAATCCAGCAGCAGCACAGACTGAGAATCAGGAAGTCACAGATATTCATCCATTACAGGTAGTATTAAGAATACATTTCTCCATTTTTTCCCCCCTTTAAATGTGTAATGTAAATATAGATTTTTCATTTGGCCATGCCTCCACACCGATTTGCAGAGCTAAATGTCAGTAGGTGGGCCCCAACCAATGGTTTCCCCTCTGGGTCTTTTATGATCCAGTCTGACACTGCCTGTATTTGTGTTCTATTTGTCCCTGACCTGCATCTGTTGTTTCTGGCTCTGCATTCATTTGTCTTCTGATATCTGAAAGGCATCATACAGGTCTGCTGGTTCTTGGCTTTGCTTATATTTTTCTCCAGGCTCCTGTTTTCTGGTCTGCATCTTCATATAAATAAATGATGATGATGATGATGCTATTCATATCGCTCAACTTAGAATCCCCAGACATGGCCTGCAGTAACTATCTATTGCTCTGTTGTGGGGCTTAGCAATTATTGCTGGACTCTGTATTAATGCTACACCAGCATTGCTTCAGATACATTGTTTATTATCTTGCATTGCTCAAACTGGGTAAATCTACACCAGCATTTCTTCAGAGATATTGTTTATATTGGTATTGGAACAACAGACTGTTATACTACTGAATGACTCCAGTATTATCTTGTGACTAATTACTCTTCCCTGCATTACCTCAGAGTTTGTGCTTTTCTTTTCTGCTCTTGGCTATTGCAATAAACTCCATAATGCATTTTAGTACAACATAGCCTCATTAATCCTGTGATTTCCTAACACAGTCCATACGTTTGGGAGCCAAATCAGGACCAGGAGCATTTAGAGATCTTCAGACATAAATCCATTTGCGTGCCGTATCTTGCATGAAATTGCTCAGAATTGGACCTTATGACAATAAACGCAGTTGTATGCAATTCATGTACGAACGCAAATGACACATTTGACTGCCTATGACTTGAAGGACAGAGCAGGGGAGCGAAGGGACAGATGAACATAGCCCAGGTGCTGGAAAGGCAAACCAAAGCAGATGTGGGAGATCAAGTTCTGTCGTACTCCGAAGTATGCTTACTTTCAGTCATAAGGTTAGCACCTGTTGTAAATGCCGGATGATAGTGATGACCAAACACGGCATTCACTCTCACAATATAATGGGATCATTTGACAATTCACCTGCACACCTGACACCATTCATCTCATCAAACAACACTGTAGAAGAACATGGCAGATGGACGCCATTGTCCCATTTAACTTCCAAAAAAGCAGAAAAACAAATCTGCTGACTGCTTACTTAAAAGAGGTAGGTGGAACTTTCACATGTCTCAGAAGCAAGAAAAGTATTTAATTTTATTTCAAAAGTATTGAAACATTAGGTGAGATTGTTTTAAATTGTCTTATTGACCTTTTTTAAAAATGTATTCCGTTGTGAGAGAAAACAAATACACCTAATGAATTGACAATTTGCACTGCAGTATTTTGTTTCAAATGTTTAGACATAGTTGCATACATTAGCAGTGAAGTCATTACCCCCTTAGAAAAATCTTTTCCCATTAATATTGTGATATCAAATGAATATACGAAGTATAAGGGGGGTACACCCACACATTAATTGATATTCATAGAAATTGCAAAGAAAAAGAAGTGTGTGTACTTAGGGCACTCAATGGCTTATCATTTCTTTAAAACATATTAAAATTTCCTATTTTACTATATTGATATGCATTAAAAAGTGGAAAACTTCATATTCATACATTCAGATTTTCTAGCAAGATATTAAAAAAGAAAATTATGAATATATTGTCCTTAATTTAACATTAATTACTGTTAAAATGAAAGCTGCACTTTTTACTGCATGACCACAGAGAGCGTCCTTGTAACCACTACACAATACAGAGATCAACCCTCCCCCCCACAAGATGCTCTATTTTTTTTAAATATGCCCTCAGCCCCCGTTAAAGTCACCCTCAGACATATCATCACCCCCTTTCAGCCATTTTCATCACCCCCTTCAGTTATTTTTTATCAGCCCCCCTTCATCCATTTTCTTCAGCTCCCCCCTTCAGCCATTTTCATCACCCCCCTCTTCAGCCCTCCCCTCTCACCTCCTAGATATCCAAACTCACTTACCTCAGGCACAATAGTCTTCATCTTCGTCACAGGAAGCCTGCCTGAAAAATAACATGGCAGAAAAAAAAAATGAAAAATCTGGTGGCTCTCCCCTAGGATCCCGTGCCCTAGGCACCTTAGCTCCAATGAAACCTAAGGCAGGAGATTGCAAGGCAAAAGTTATCAATTAAAAATTAATACCTATGATTATAGTATGATCTGTCCCATGTGGTTATATCCCAGTGTAGAAGAGTTTATTATTATACTTTATTGTTTTATTATTTTATTTTATTATTATTTATTATTATTGTAGATAGTAACGTGGCTTGTAATAACCTTCATTGGACAAAATACAAGGTACTGCTATGTAATAGTGATGTTTCAGTATCAGTATGTGATTACATTCACTTTAGGATACTGTAGTTTTAATAAACCTCCTAGGTCAAGTCCATATGCAAGTGGTATAGAGGTGTTTGTATTTATTTAATGGTGGAAGAAAGAGATAATATGTAATAAAATACTAATCTGCCATATTTATTCCAACAGAAGGCTGACGTCTACAGGAGACCAGGTAGAGCCCCAAGAGGAGTCCCAGGAGGAGTCACAAGAGGAGTACCAAGAGGAGCCACAGGAGAAGCCACAAGAGGAGTACCAAGAGGAGCCACAGGAGGAGCCACTAGAATAGTACCAACAGGAGACCCAAGAGGAGCCTGAAGAGGAACCCCAGGAGAAATCATAGTAAGAATCCTGGTGATTGTAGAGGAGCCCCATGAGGAGCACTAGGAAGAGCCCCAAGAGCAGCTCCAGGAGGAGTCCCAGCTGGAGGAGGCAGGGAGCACCTTGACGAAGAATGTAAATATCTTGATTTAATAATTTAGTTTTATATTATGATTTTTTTCAGCATAAAAGTCTAGGCATCAGAAATTTATTTTCTAAATCTGCATTTGCCTAGGCCTAGACAATTATTGCTATTCTACAGGTGTGCGACTAAAGGGACCTAATAAGTGTTTGCCCTAAAATAAAGTAACCCCGCACAATATATCTTCATGTGCCTCCAAAATGCAGTCCTCTGGCTAGTACTGTGTTCACACTAAGAGGAATATTGCAGATAATTTTTCTTAATGTAGCAGCCCTGAGCTCTGAAGAGCCAGAAAAATGTGGGATCAATTTACACCAATAGAACAAAGAAATGTTTACAAAATGTCATAATGTTGTGATGTTAACATGTTGTATTCTCTTTTCTTTTTATTTTCCAGGAGCAGAAGATACACCCCACTTACACGTATTATTAGAAAATAGTTTTTAACTTTTATTTATATGTTTTAAATGCTTATTGTTTTATTGTTGATAAAAAAGTTTTTTATTTAAAAAACCTTTGTGTGTGTGTTTTATTATTTTCAAAGTAAATGTGTAATAATGAGACTATATTGTAGTAAGTGACGTTATTAACGATTTTATGCTATCATGGAAAATGACAGGTTAATGAGGTAATGCATTGAAATGGTTAATGATGTAATTCTGATGAAACATGAGTGTTTAGGAGTAATAAGGTGAATGAGGGTAATTTAAGAAATCCATGCATTCATCTATGAATCACGCGTAAAGAAAAATGTAGTGCAAAATGGTGCAGTTACTCCCAAATCAACAGAATGGCAAATAACAATCTCAATGACACGTTCCTGCGATTTTACGTCACGTAACTCACTTACTACCGTATTCATCTCTGAACAAATTACTCAGGTGCGCTTGTATTTGAATACGGATGTAAGCGCATCCAAGTTAGGTGTGTGTTTTTAAAATGCAAGTTGCATTCACATTGCGTTCAAAGCTGAATCATGCCCCAAGACTTTAGTAATGTTGCTGATGAGACTGGCTGCACTGTCCCAAAACTGAACAATCTTAGGACAGTATTTCCAGATATGAACACAAGATCCTATTTTGTCACAGCCTTTCCAGCATTGCTCAGATACAGTACCATAGATTCTCTTTAGCTTTGTAGGAACTGGATGCCTCCTACAATGTATCTTATATGCATTCTCCTTGACCAGGGAGTTGATAGAGGACTTATAGACTCTCTCCCTGATGTCGGTCCAGGTATTCACATCGCATCTGTTGATTTGGCTTTATAAACTTCCTAAAAATCACAATCAACGATGGAACGATGACTTTTTAGCAGATGTCTATGACAGATGAAGATCACAGATCTTTCAGTTGTTGGAGGGTGCATTATTGTTCGTAGTATTATCAGGGATAAGGTAAACTCTAAAAAAAAAGAGAGATGGATTTCAGAGAGCGTCTAAAGATTTGATGGCTGTGGGAAAGCCTGATTGGGCATGGAATGGAATTCCATAAGTGAGTAGCAGCACGGGAGAAGTCTTGTAGGTGGGAGTGAGAGGTGGTTACCAAGGTGCAGGTCAGAGGTATGAGATTTAAGATGTATGAATGGATGATGTTGTTGAGGGGGTGAATAGTTTCAATTGGATTCTGGAGGACACAAGGAGCCAGTGTAAGTATTTGCAAAGTGGTGCAGTAGATGTGGAGCGGGGAGAGAGGCAGATCAGTCTTGCAGCAGCATTTAAGATGAATTGAAGTAGGAATACATAGGTGTCGGGAATGCCAGAGAGCAGGAGGTTGCAGTTATCAACACACCCAGACCTGACTGATGGCTCATAACTAACGTGCTCGCACACACACTGCTATCTCCCAATAGCAAGACCTCACTGAGCAAATGTTCGATGCGTTGTCCAGTGGATGAACCTGGTGCAAATATTGGAACTCTCGCTCTTTTGACTATTTCAGCTGCATTGCCTTCAACAGAACGCATTTTTTATCCACTGTAATGTGCAGGCACTTAACCTACCCAGGATGCCGGCTACTCTACCAGCTCCTGTACTCTTGCTGGCTGGTCTTCAGAGAGCAAGATCACCACCATGCTCCTACTGTTATAATCCTCCAGGGGACTGTCCTAACCCAAAACATGACGGAAACTGTAGTTCCTTCTGTGACATTATCTAACTTAGACTATGCTATGTCCACCAGATGGCTGATCAATGGTGGGTTACATGATAAAGGATTTTAATTTCAAATATTATTAGAAATTTGACTCACTAGACATCAAACAGTTCTCCACTCAACATAACAAATAGGTGATGCACTGTATATAAAATACTATCACTGTATTACTAACCAATTTAAGTTTCTGGTGTCTCCATCAGGTTCTGGATTGGAGGTCACTGTTCCCTCTTCTCAAACTGCTTTATTTCAAGCTCGGACTCTTCTGCCATGTACATTCACTGTGACATATCCTCCTGTGAATCCCCAATTCTTGGCCATATTCTGGTTCTTCAGAGACAAAGAGCTGCTGAGATATGACAATAAGGAGTTGGTTTCCAGTCCCAGGGTGTCCATGGATGAGCAGGGTGTCAAACAGGGCAACGCCTCTCTGTCCATTCACAATGTGACCATCTCTGACCAGGGGACGTACAAGTGTTTAGTGATTGACAGTCCAGACAGACAAGACAAGGAGATCCAACTAAGTATTCTAGGTAAGAGCATGACATATAAAACAAAAGTTCTTAAACTGCATTGTGTAACCTAAAACAGAACTATATTCTGTTTAGGATTGGACCTAATGATCCTACAGTATTCTTGTAAACTCATTTTCAATCATATTTAAATAGTTTTTTTGTACCAGTCCCTAATTTTCTAGCAATTATGTTTCAGAAAAACATAATCTTAACTGGTATCCAAAATAATATAACTAACTAATATCTCTAACCCCAAAATTAAAGCATATGTCCAGAAACTTAAACTGAGCACTCATCATCAGCTATTTCTATTGCGCCACTAATTCCAGAGCATTCACATCAGTGCCTGTGGAGTTTACAGTCTAAATTCCCAAACAACACACACAGAAAGACTGAGGTCAATTTAATAGTTGACAATTAACCTACTAGTATGTTTTTGGGGTGTGGGAGGAAACCAGAGCAACCACAGGAAACCCATGAAAACACTTGGAGAACATGCAAATTGCACAATGGTCGGGAATTAAAATCAAGACCCCAGTTAGCACTTCTGCTGTGATGCAGAAGTGCTAACCACTAAGCCACCGTGCTGCCTGTCAAACAAAGGCTAGGAACCAGACTATGGGAAGAAGCAATTAATACTTAACTGAAGCTTTGATATAACTCCTTATTACAATTAAATAGTCACTATGACTTAAGCATGAAATTTGCAGCAATGAATTTGATGGCAGATAAGGGCCACAAGGCTTTTATATATAATTTCTATTACTTTTAGCTTATTTATTATGAATGGTCAGAGGTATAAAACTAGATATAATGTAATTAATGAACCAGAGGACTTACAAGGTCCGAATTAATTGAATATATATATATATATATATATATATATATATATATATATATATATATATATATATATATATATATATAACAACAATGGTGGCATTATATAGAATTAAAATAATTAACACGCTATATTAATATATAATTAAAAACCTTTAATGGGTAATTATCATGAAATATGTATTTGTATATATGCTGGACAGTATTATGTCACATTAATATATATCGACAAGTAGAAAACAATAGATTTCTAGATTTATGTAATAATATATAGTATCATTAAATACAATTAAATGGGTGGAAGACGAGGGAGGCAGGGAAGAGAGGTGAGGGAGGCAGGGAAAAGATAATTAAAAAAACAATAATAATATATAATAATAAGTAAATTGTAAGTTACACAATTCTGTTTTTAAAAGCAGCAACGGATCCAAATGAAGTCAAATGAGTTGTCTTTATCATGGAGGTAGAATGTGATCTTCTCCAAGCATGAATATACCAGATGACATATTTAAGAGCAGTCTCATGGAGTGTTTCTGACTGCCTCCAGAAATTAGCAACTAAACATTTGTCCGCAGATAGACTGTGGCTTGATAGCTTAGTAGAGTGTTTGCATGCTCCTTGAATTGTACAACATAGAAGGAAGCTCCATAGGTCCTTGGTAACTGGGCAGAGAAAAGTGAGTTAAGTAGTATGAATACATTATTCCAAAAGGGAACAATTTGGGGAATGTCCACCAGGTATGTAAGACAGTGCTTATTTGGCCACATTCTCTCTAGCATTTAACATCTTTATTGGTATACATCTTAGCTTTTCTTCTGATGGTATCCTAATAATTTTCTTCTCTTGTGGACCCAAATCTCTCTACCATTCTCTTTTGTGCCTACCTCTAGTCCCAAGTAGCGAATCTAATAAAATATTACAAAAGGAAAAGATCATTCTGTTTCATATTGGTGAATTGCAAAGTTTTTCAAATATGTTATTTCCCCTAGAGATTTATCTTATGGAAGAGACTGCAGGAAATGATTGATCTACATATAAACAAATAATCTACTATACAATATAAGGTATTTAATTTGAAGTGACTCACGTGAAATCCAATCTCTTCCCTCTGAAAGATCATAAACAAATCGTATTGCAGCTTATATGTTTTTCTGGCTGTCAACTGTATGATTAAAACTTGAGAAAAAAAAATATTAAGCTAAGGATGGCACGTACTGTTTATAATTTAGGATGTTGTGGTCATTATTGCCTAGGAAATATTGTGTATATTCATCTCTTTTCCAGCTGCTCCAAAAGTGAAGATAAATAAAATGGTCCTACGTAGTGATGAGGAAAATCGAATTCAATGTTCTATCACAGATTTCTACCCAAGAAATATTACAGTGAGATGGCTCAGAAATGGTGAGATTCTAACAGGATCAGTATTGGATAAATTTCAGATGAATGCAGACGAGACCTATAACGCTAACAGTTCAATGACTATTACACCCATTCAGGCCAAGGATAATCCAAAAATAACTTGCAAGGTGGAAAGTGAGTCTCTACAAGATTCTATCCAGGCTGACTTCAATGTAGAATATGAAGGTGAGACAAATTAGTGGACCTTTTCTTATTTGAACAAACTACTTGCTATTGATATGTCTTGCTGTACAAAACATCTGTAGACTGCAGCTGGCATTTTATTGGAAGGGGTTTCCCCTATCACAAACAAATCACTACCCCCTTGCCTTTCCAACAATAGAACTTCAGTAGAAGGCTATTTGCACAATTTTGCAGGATCAAGACTCTCACATTTAGTCAGGACCCCTGTGGAAAGCCTTTGGTGCTGCATAGCTCTTTCCATAGTCGGTAATACGCACAGCAAAGTAAGGGATAATGCAGTTCATTGAATTGTGCAATGCTGAACAGACTATTTTAGGAGATGGGTGTGTTGATAATTTGGGAGGAAGTGACCTATCCCACTCATGTGATTGTGTCAGTGAGAACAGGGATGCATGTGATCAGCTGTGTCATGATATGAGGAGGGGAATGGAGACAGCAGGAAGCCACAGACTGAGAGTTTTATAGTGGAAGGAGCAGGGTCCACCAGCAGCACAGAGTATATAAGGAGATGAGTGATGTGTTAGTGAGGACAGGGCTGCACGTGACAGGGGCAGTGACATAATGTGTGGAGGGGAATGGAGGCAACAGGAAGCCACAGGCAGAGAGTTATATAGTGGAAGGATCTGGGTCCTCAGCAGCACAGATTATTTTGGGAGATGAGGGATGTGTTAGTAAGGACAGGCTGCATGTGATAGGGGCACTGGCATGATATGAGGAGGTAAATGGAAGCAGCAGGAAGAAACAGACTAAGGGGTATATTTACTAAACTGCGGGTTTAAAGAAGAGGAGATGTTGCCTATAGCAACCAATCAGATTCTAGTTATCATTTATTTAGTACATTTTACAAAATGACAACTAGAATCTGATTGGTTGCTATAGGCAACATCTCCACTTTTTCAAACCCGCAGTTTAGTAAATATACCCCTAAGAGTTATACAGTGAAAGTAATCAGGTCATGTCATATCATTACAGTATAGAGCAGTGATATGAGGCTCCTCTTAAATTGATGAGGGAAAAACTGATGTTAAATGCACCTCTATATGAAACAGGCTGTTGTGTTATTTTTTAATGTGCACTTGTGCTCAGAAGACACACAGGGTCAGTTAAGCCCGATTTTTGAGGATGTGTTTATGCTTTTCTACAATACTAAAGTAGTAGTAGTCCAGTTTTGGACAACCTTCCTTCTTTCCATTGTTACCCCGCCCACTTTCTGCTCACAGCCACTAGTCACAGGAGAAGGAGCAGAGCTCTTCCACCATCTATGGAATTCTGCCCTATGGACTGGGAGGAATGCCAACCAGTTGGAAAGGCCATAGCTTCTATACTGTCCTATTCTGTTGCAATTTTCATTTCACACATCCAGCCCAGGCTGGTTTGAATTACTTGCCCAGGCTTGCCCATGGCGATGAATGATCTCTTCTGGTAATGGTAGCACAACCAGGCATTGGAAAGGGTCAGAGAGGGCTCCTCACCGGACCATTACTTTGAGGACAGTACACAACTAGAGGAAGTTGTCCAAAAGTAGATCACCACTGTAATAGAAAGTGTTGCTGTAAATTATGATGTATCACATTATTTTGTCTTAACTTCAGGTGAGGAGAGCTCCCACATAACCAGTGTGGTGGTGGCTGTATTTGTGACCATATTAATAACACTCTGTGTGATTGCTGCAGTATTGTGGTTCCTCATCTATAAGAAGAAATGTAAGTGTAATATTCATCTTATATTTATGTATTTACCAGTGATAGGTCACTAGAGTACAGGCATTTACTTAGCATTTGGGATTTCCAGATTTCCAGATTATAGAACACCCTAACATTTAGATACTACACCTATCTTTTCTCACACTGCCCCTGTCTTCTCTTCCTTATTAAATTATTTAGCAGTGCTCCTCACAGTGACTACAGGAGAAGGCTCTAAAGGGCCCTAGCCCACTGGTGACAACAAAATACATGCATTTACAAGCCTTTTTTCTTCAATGTAATGGAAAGGGAACAACTTTAGTATTAATATGTTTGGTCACCGGTAGCTAACATTACCGATCAGGTAGCACCCCTCATACTTTTCCTGATACTTTAGCAATTGTTTTCGTGCTTCCTACTTCCCCACACTTATTTCACTTTCTTGATGTGTACCCCCTTACAGAAGCAGTGCATATTGTTATTATTTAATTGTCTCCACTAACTGGGGGAATACTAAGGAAAACCCATTGGGCCACAATATAACTGTGGTTAGCGATCATGAGCAGATGAGCTGTTACTATAATATGAACCACATCTGGTTTCTGTGTAACAGTGGAGGTGGTGGGCGGGCAGCAATTAAGATTTTGGGATTTTTTTCTTTTAACCAAAAATGCCAGGAAAACCCTCAATGCAAAATAAGAGGCTTATGTTCTAGTGTGGAACCAACGCATGTTTGTAGCAGACTGGCTCCATAGGTAGGATACGTTTCTTAGATATATAGAATCACTCTTCAGACAGGAAGTGTAAAAAGCTTATGTCCTTTATTCATGTATTTGCATATACAGTGAATCTTAGTTTTGCATTTAATAAGATTAAAGTTTTTTTGAAAGTTGCAAGTATTTATACTTTAAGCTTTGAACTTCTCACATATGTCAATAATCATAAAATGTTTCTTTTAAGAAAATATATACCATATGACACATGAAATCAAACATAAATACTTTTGACAGTTATTACAACCAGTCAGACATCCTATACCTAAAGGTAAAAACGCATATGTAATCTTTACAGTCCTATAGACCAATGTCCAGCTAGAGACATCTGTTATCATTTTAAATTCCTGAGTAACAAAAACCTATTCATACAGCTAAAACAGAGTATATTTTAACCCATTATATTTTTCTAAACTATTAATTAATTCATCTAATTTTTATTATGTCAAAACTTAAACTTATTCAATCCTCTCTTTGTGAATCATATTCAAAATGTGTAGCAAATTTTTTTTTATATTATTATTATTATTGCAGTACCATGTAAGCCAGAAAAATCTATGTGATGTTAAATACTTTTGAGTCAAAGTGTGATACCTTTATTGGCTGAAGGGGCCTCTGTGCTCTGAAAGCTAGCAAATATTTTTTTGGGGTTAGCCAATAGAGGTATCACTCCTATAATACTTTTGTCTTTTTTGACACAAAAGTATTTAAAATCACATGAATCATATTCACAAACATTATATTTTAACTATAAAATAAAAATCATTTCTTAACAAAAAACATACCAAAAAAAATGTAGGTGACTAAAATATCCATTTTAACAATAAAAACTATAAAGAAGCTCTAATTATCAAGAGCGAATTTAGCATTAAAGCTGTAGCATGAATATCCTTTTTTTCCTTTAAATCATTCAATCTAATAGACAATTTTCCCAGGATGCAAGATTTGACAGGCATCGTCAATTGGAGTTGGCTGTGTGCCTATCACAGCAGCTTGAATCTGTCTTAATAGAGAAGTAAATGATAAAATGTAGTTAACAGTCAAATAATTAACTTGGCTTTGATTGGTATTGCAATTCAGAGTCAAAAAGGAATTCTCCCAGAAGGAATTTCATGTGGTGATAAATTGAGCGGTGCTCGAGGTGTTAGGCTGATAGCATGTAAATTCAATGGCAGTGCAAAGGTCATTGCATTCCTGTTTTGCTTTGTTTATTTAGACAGTTTATTCTTAATAATTCCATTGTATCTTTTTAACTTTTCCATTAGATTAAGGGTGATATGGCATATGTAATTGCTGTAATTGATGTTTTATACCCAACGACTCAAACAACATTTTTTAACAACAAGTCCAGTAAAATGAGTACCTCGATCAGAGGAAATTACCTCTGATATGCCATATCTCCATACAAATTCTTGTACTATCTTCTTAGCAGTAACAGTAGCTGTAGCTCTAGCTACAGCGCAACCTTCAACCCACCGGAAAACTGATCAATATATACTAATACATATTCTAACATCCTACACTTAGGAAGTTGGATATAATCAATTTGAATTACCTGAAACGGGCCTTCTGTTGGTGGCAGGTGATTAGGTATTGTCTTTACTGCCTGTCTTGCATTACTATGTAGACATATAATATATGCTGTACCTGGTAGCTATGGCTGAAAATCCAGGTACATACCAATACATTTGGGTTATATTTTGCATAGCAGTCTTACCTGCATGGGTCAATCTATGACTCATTTGTGCCAAAGCTGACAAGAGTGCTTTGGGATCTACAAGCCTGCCTTTCTTTTCACACTAAAGTCCATCTTTATCAATTTGGCAGCCTGCCACTTCCCATCTGGTCTTTTAATGTGGAGAACAACATTTTTGCATCTCAATTAGTTCATTTTGATCAGGAATTACAACATTTAGCATTTCAATACTTTCAATGATTTGTGCAGTATTTATTTGTGTTGCAAGGTCAGCTCTATCATTTCCTTCATGTCCTGTCATATGTGCTATTTGTTTTGGTAACTGAACAGCATGTAGTAAGTCATTTACAACTTTATGATGGACAACTGCTACCATTGACTGTGACAAAATTTCTGTTGCCAATGTTTAGCAAAATCATGTACAAATCCAAATCCATATCTACTATATGTGTAAATTATTAACTGTTTTGTCTGTTGCCAATTGGCAAGCTTTAATTAAGGCTATTAATTCTGCAAGTTGTGCAGAATGTGGAGGTTGCAAAGACTCAGAGTATACAATCATGTTATCATCTACTATTGCAAATCCTGACTGTAATATTCCTGTATCATTTTTGCTATCACAACTTCCATCTACATAGAAAATCAATTCAGGATTCTGCAATGGTATTTATGTTATGTCTGATTGTGATGCAGTAGTTTGCTGCATATATACAACACAGTCATGTGGTCATGAACAAAATGTGTAAAATTCTGGGCAGTTAAGCATGAATAGCTGGGTAAACAAATATTGACTATCTTCATGTATAGGAATAGAAAAATAAGCAGAACATAAGTCATTGACTGAGAAAATCTGGGCTACTGGTAGTATCTGCATAAGAATTGTAGGGTTGGGAACAACTAGATGTAAGGGTTCAACTACTGCATTAATAGCCCTTAGATCTTGTATTAATCTGAAACCACGTACACTACTTTTTTAAATTGAATATATGGGCGTATTACATGGACTTTGAGTTTTAATAAGAACCGCTTGCTGTAATAATAATTGTATTACAGGAAAAATCGCTTGCTCTTTTTCTGGTCGCTACTGAGGTAATAAAGGAAGTCTGACAATTGGTTTGAGTTTAACAGATATTGGGGCAACCCTCATTTTTCCAGTTTTGTTTGTTCAGTAGTCCACAATTGACTAGGTATATGTTCTATCATTTCATCTTGTATAGCACTGGTTGGTAGCACCATTGGCACTAAATTGTTTGTCTCATGATAAGGTGCATTATCATTCATCGTCATCATCACCATTTATTTATTCATGTCAAGAGATATTGGCACTTTTGCCTATTTTTCTCTTGAATGTCTAGAAACACTGCACCAGGAGTACAGAATATTGCATATCCTAGTTAACACAACAAATCCCTACCCAATAAATTAAAGGGAGCATTAGCTGCCAATAAAAATGAATGCTTATCTGCAATAGGACCTAAAGTAACTGTCACTGGTTCTATTTCTTTTAAGGAAATGATTTGTCCAGATATTCCTACTGCATTAACAATTTTGTTAGTAGTTGGTAACATAACTTCAGTTTTTAATACTGATCTGCCAGTGCCAGTATCAATCAAAAATTCATGTTTATTACTATCAATTGTTATGGGTACAGTTGGGTCCTTCACATATGTTCTTATTATCAGGCATATGGATACAAGAGCTTCCGGAGACCGTCAATCAATATTATCTGATGATGTTCTCATTTGATCTGGCCTCACTCTATTCCTCTGTCTTTTAGGCTTCCTACAATATTTTTCAAATGTCCTTTGTCCTGAGAGTTATAACAAATCAATAGTGATCTGTTACTCCTGTCAGGATTTACATATCCCTTTCATATTGGCTCTAACACCCTGCATGGTTTCTTTTGCAGCTTCCATTTGCAGGTTCATTAATTTTATTTCTGTTTGAGTCCTTTTAATTTGCATATTATCTTCATGATTTGCAGCTACAATAGCCATCAATGTCCTTTGAAGTCCGTAATGAGTCGTGGATCTGAATTCTCGTTTTTAAACTTTGTCTTAATCCTTCTATAAAAGCACTGGTTAGAATACTTTTAAAATCATCCTTAGCAAACACATCAGAAACATCTAAATAATTTACAACTTCTCTTCCAAATCTCGCATTATATTCTCTAACTTCTTCAGTAGCGCTCTTTTGATCAGAAAATCTTTTTACTAATCTACCTTAAGTGGAAACATTGCTTTAAGCTTAACAATTGCAAGTTCCCATTTTGTGTCAATTGTACCCCTCTCATCATTCTTGGGGGCTTGAAAATTAGCCTCATTCCACTTACACTTAGTATATAAAGTAGTAAGTTCATCTGACATTAACAGAGCACAAACTAATTGAAGGATATCTGAAAATGTGGGATTATGTGTTTTATATCATCTTTGTAATTTAATCATAACCTCTTTAAGTTTAATTTTTTAATCTTTACATTCAGTAACAATTAAATTCAATTCTGTCCTTGACTATGGGACATGTGCTATCCACTCTGCACCTTGGTCTGTGGTCATCATTCTTAAGGGGTTCCAGGAACCATCAGGGAATCTCATTTTGGAGCACTTGTGATATTACTTGCTGATGTATTTGCATAGTCTTTATCCATAAGGGTTTTCTTGTTTCTATAATAGAACCCTATACAGTTCCTCTTAGTATATCCTTAGTATCCTCATCAGAGACTTACGACTTTTCTTCCCTTTTTGTTTCTTCCACAATTCTCTCTCCAAGTGGAATATCTACTTGATGATCCACCTGGAGATGTAACTGTGAATATAACCTTATTTGTGCACCCATACAATTGACAATAAATCAGATAGGAGTTTTTACTGTCAAATACTGATCCACAAACGGTGACAGGATTGTAGCTTCTTTTAACCATAGCTGCAATACTTGTACCTCCTTAACTTTAGAGACACATGTTCCTATTTCCCCTAAAACTTTTAAATTATAATTTCTTTTTGCTGTAAATTCAGGGCACTTAGTTAACCATTTATGCACATATTCAACTGATTTATTTCCATATTTATGGAACAAAATTCCTGCCGGACTCTCAGGTGAGATTTCCAACCATTTAGGCTTCTCCTATGTGTATACATTCTGTCCTAAGGTGCATCTTAATTTTTACTTTTGTAGTCCGACTTATTCAACATCTGAACGATGATAATAGGGCACCAACCACTATAAGAATGTATTACTCCCCTTTATGGGCTATTACCATGGGCTTTAACCCTTTGGCAACCACGTAACTTTGTCAGGCATTTCTGGAGTTTCACGAACACATGTTTCACATACTTCTATTTAAGACCTTATAGTGTATTTTTTTAGCTATGTGACTGTACTCTCATGTGTCTTGGGATTATCTGTTCCTCTTTCAAGCGTTAACCAGAAGTAATACTTGAATTTAGAACCTGTTCAGAATCAGACCATTTGAAGGAGACCCAGTCACACACACATATATGCAGACATTCATACTATGGTCAACAAGGTTTAATAGTTTCTTTGATAAATAAACAGCAAATGGAAATTCTAACTGGTACCATTCTATATATATCTATATAATCAATTTAAATACAGTTGCACTTCCACACTTAAGCAGATAACACTATAAATTCTTTTCAGCAAAATTAGAGGTTAGCAGACAGAAGACACAATCAGAAAAAGATAAAATATTTACTTTGGCAGCCACTTTTGATTGTGTACTTCACATCTGCTTCCTTTGGCTTTGGCTGACAGAATTTACAGATGTTATCTCGGGGGAACCTCCAATTATGTAGAAGTACTCTTCAGACAGTAAGTGTAAAAATAACTTATGTCCTTTATTTATGTACTGTATATGCATACACAGGGAATCGTAGTTTGACATTGAATAAGATTGAAGTCTGTCATGGGCAGCACGGTGGGTCAGTGGTTAGCACTTCTGCCTCACAGCACTGGGGTCATGAGTTCAATTCCCGAACATGGCCTTATCTGTGTGGAGTTTGTATGTGCTCCCCGTGTTTGCGTGGGTTTCCTCTGGGTGCTCCGGTTTCCTCCCCCACTCTAAAAACATACCAGTAAGTTAATTGGCTGCTATCAAAATTGACCCTAGTCTCTCTCTCTCTTTCCGTCTGTGTATGTTAAGCTCCAATGGGGCAGGGACTGATGTGAGTGAGTTCTCGGTACAGCACTGCGGAATCAGTGGTGCTATATAAATAAATGGTGATGATGATCTCTATGGCCGCTGGTTCTGGCGGGTCCAATGCGATATGTTCTGTTTGAATCTCATTTTCAACAAAGTCTCTGTGCTCCTTTACTGCAAGAATGCTCGTTTTTGTTCTGGCGCCAACTGTTGCATCTCATCTTTTCATCTCCATCCCTGCACTCCTTCTCAGAAGACCACCTAATCTATCAGCCTGCAGATAGCTTCCTAAATTATAGACGAGGCTTGCAGGGATTATGTAATGACATAAACGAGTGGCGAATCCCATCAGCAATGGATTTATCAAATGGATTTATCAATTGACCCAGAAGGTGAGACACAAGGGACTTTTTTAAATGGAAACCTGAAAAGATTGTATTGTAAATAGGGTGAGGATCCCTTCAAAATCTTACCAGAAGGCCCAATAAATTAAAGTTACATATCTGCTCCCTCAATTTCAAAATATTACAAATCATTATGAACAATGAATTTATGTTCTTTAACTATAATGCCATATTTGTAAGTTAAAGATCTCCAGACATGAGCCCTTCAGCTAAACACACAGAAAAGAGCACAAATAAAAGACTCTGTAAACTGATGTTTCTTCTTTATTAGTATTCAAATTGTGTTATTTCTACAGATTTCCAGCAGTTCCAGGTGAGTCACATTCAAAGTGATCAGAGATGGACGGAGGATAAGATGACCCTGTGTTGTCTGGCTTCCAACTGCAATAAGGACGTTCAGGTGATCTGGACTGTTACTGAGGATGATGGACTGAAGGTCACAGTCCCAGACAGTGAGACACATAGTGATGGAGAAAGTGGTCAGTTACTCAGCACTTACACTGTGAGAACAGACCAGTCACAGACGGACGGATTATACAATGTTATCACCACACTGAGCTTCACACCGACTGTATCCAAACACAAGAACATGAAGGTTGTCTGCACGTTCCTCTGTGATGGGAAATCCAGGGAGAAACGTATGAAATTGAACTTTAATCCATGTAAGTATATTAACACAAATATTGGATGTCTTACGTGTAAATTCATTATCCAGAACTTTATGAAAACTGGAAAGAGATATCATTGATATCACACACAGTAACAATCATCTAGAGAAAAACAACTCAGGTGATAAGTGCTTCACAGAAGTCTATGTTATTGCTTCTGCACCTGTCATTCGAGCGATTAAACAGCTACTGAAGTACTGCTTGGTTACGATGTAGAACTTTTCAGGCAGAGTTTTCCTGCCAGCAGCTTTTCCTGGTTGTTTTCTAATGCATGAAATGCTCTCTCCTATGACACAAGTCCCAAACATTCCAGATAATACATCCCATATGTGTATACAAACCATCTTTTCTTTCACACAAACTGATTGCTGCCCTTGAGGTACTTAATCTGGGCTGCTACTTGTATTAATCTTATGATCAGTACTATGTGTAGAAAAAAAGATAATAGGCAGTGACTGAAAATGGAACAGTAAATAAAATTAGCAAGACACTGAAGTGTGTGGAGGTTGGGATTTTTTTCCATCACATTATGGGTCAAATTAACAAAACCCAAAGTAATTTATAGCATTATTGTTTCATTCCCTGTATGTCTCCTCTTACTGTTAAATGTTATCTTATTTTCTACTAGTAAAACCCCAGCTATCAGCCCCTATAAAGCTGTCTCTGTGTGACTCCGGGGATGTCCTGTGTTCTGTGACTCTGGAGAACTTTTATCCCAGAGATATCCGGATAAATTGGAGCTGCGGAGTTGGACATTACCAGGAGCTGGAGACTACTAAAGAGAATATTCTAAAAAATTCTGACTACACATGTAATGCTGACAGTGAATGCAGAGTCCCCGGACATCTCTTCAAGGATTCAGGGTTCAGAATATGTGTGACGTGGAGCCACCAATCTCTGGATGAGTCTGAGCACCGGGAAGTGTCTGCAACAGGTATCATCACTGAAACGCTGTAACTTTGTTTTTGCTATTTCTATAAGAACAAGTTCATAGATGACATTTTCTCCCATTGTACATCTATGTGTTACAGACTTTCCTTGGCGCCCAGTGATGGATGAAATCATAAAACCTCCATTATTACTACACAGCACAGAGGCCAAACTGCAGTGTAGGATCTCTGAGTATTTCCCTGGTGATCTGGATGTGAAGTGGGTGAGGAGAGAAGCTGGAAAGCAGGAATTGTATGAAGTGTCTCCCAGTGATAAATACAAGATCCCAGTAATGGAGATCACACAACAGTCTGATAAGACTTACACCTGCACAGCCAGTCTGATTGTAACTGTGTCAGCACTAACAGAACATGGGTCAGAATTTATCTGCCGGGTGACACACCCCACTCTGGTGACACCGCTGGAGAAGAGGACGGGAAAGCTCATTGTGACAGGTGGGTGAAAGTGGAAAGAAGTAAACCTATAAGAAGTCTATACTTGAACTGTATCTTTTCATCATATAGCTACATTCAGACATTAATATATATGGAAGCGTGTTTATTACTGAACTAAATAATATATCTAAAAAAAATACCCCTAACAAATGTTTAAAACTTAACTAAATCTGTCCAGAATGCTGTTTGAGCTATCCAAAAAGAAGTCATTAGGACATTACCAAAGAGGTTGGTGCTTCTTTTTCTTAAATCAGTGCAAATTCAGTCTGCGATTGGCTAGCAAATAATCATGCGAACAGAAATGCTCTATTCAGACTGCTGATTGGTAAATTCGTACACAGGACAGGGCCATTGGTGTCACAGTGAACATAACTTACATATTGTTCATTATAACTTACTTGTTCTTCATTGGGTCTCATTAGATTTAGTTATCCTTTAAAGCAACAAATTAATTGTGTATTAACATTTAAAAGTTTTTTTTTACACTATCAAATCATTTAATCTTTTGGTTAAAAAGCTACATTAATACCAATTGAAGGTTATCAGGAGACCTGGCAATAAGCTGTAGTTATAGGGGTATCCCGGTCCAATAAGGAGGTTTCCAGATCACACAGGCAAGGAAATAATTGGAAGACACAACTGTATCTTTATTACAAAGTATATACAATGTAATACAGTAACACTAAATAACCAAAACACTTTAAACAGTGGGCGGGCAAGTCACCAAAGTTTCAAAGAACCTTAGCCCCCATTATCAAGGAGCTGCAGACTCATAGATAGTCTCTGTCTTGTGGTCCCAGCCTGTTTTTGATCCCTCTATCAGCTTGGTATTACTCCTGTCCTAAATCCTCTTGCACCAGCAAGCCCATGCAGAGTTACAGGAATCACAGGCCTCTTAAAGAAGTCAGCTCAGTAGAATCTGCAGTTACAGTCTGGCAGAAGTCAGCACTTCAACACCATTCAGGAATCATATAGAGACCTCTGGATTCACATAGACAAAACAATTTGACCTTTAGCAGAGGTGTAGAATCTAATGAAAGCTATTCACCAGGGAGGCCTGCAAGGAAGTTTGGACTTAGCTGTTATTCTCTACAGTTCGCTGCTCTCCATAAAGGTATCAGATGTGACTGGCAGGTGGACAGAAACAGGCATGATTTAAGTGGAATACAAAAGATAGAGAATAGCCTGGAACTTACTGGCGTGAATAAAATAGCCAGAACCACATTGGAAGATAGAATGCAGAAAAACACTGGAGCGGAATACCCAGGATTTCCCTTCCTCACCTTTTCCTGGACTGTCCTCTGTGATTGGCCAGTCTCTTCTATTTCAATTCTTCGAGTAGCATGGTAGGAAGGATGGTGGAGCCCCTGTGTGGCCACCTTGAAAAATAGCATCAAAGTGTGAGCAGTTATTGGGGAAATACACTGCAGTTGTAACTAATTATTCCAGGATTTACATTCTAGTTTGCTGAAACTCAGGATTGTACCTATATTTTTTTGTATCACATGTGAGGTCGTCAATGTGGATTTAAAAACACGTAGCAGCCCAAGGGCTAGATTTACTAAGCTGCGGGTTTGAAAAAGTGGGGATGTTGCCTATAGCAACCAATCAGATTCTAGCTTTCATTTATTTAGTACATTCTACAAAATGAAAGCTAGAATCTGATTGGTTGCTATAGGCAACATCCCCACTTTTTCAAACCCGCAGCTTAGTAAATCTAGCCCCAAGTGTACTAAAAATTACTTTCCTTGTCTATTTATATCTGTATAATAGTTTTTTTTTCCATGTGGTTTATTCTCTGCTACTGTCAATACAATATATAATTTCCTTAACCTGGTGTTTTTCTGTAAAAGCTTCCTCACATCCACATTATATTTGTTAACAAATGTCACAATTACACATTTCAGGAACTCCAGTTATAAAGAACGTTCTCCAGGATGACAGACACATTGTTCTGGAAATCGATAGTTTTTACCCACAAGAAATTAATGTAATCTGGGAACGTTCTGAAAGTGAACTTGGCCCATATGAAAGGTTTGGGGACCGTGACATCCAATATATTTTAACTGGAAGCAGAGACGTCACATACAGATTCACCAGCAAATGTGAGGCCATGAATAGGCTTAAGAAGATGTTAGGGAAGGACATGTATTTTAAGGCTATTGTGGAACACGAAGCTCTGAAGGCTCCAAAAGTGGTCACCGTCTTCCGCAGCCAGGGTAATATGTTTTGTGATTCATTTTTGTAACTCTCATTGCGCAAAAACACAAACACACATTTCTACTATCCTTCACTTTCTTCTATGTAGCTGTGACGTTAATGCTCTATTGTAGTATGTTCACACAACACAACAATGGGCATCTTATAAACAGCTGCTCATTCTAGTGACCAGGTGAATAAGTAACACTATACAATTGTGTACTGTTGCTTTGACTGTGTGTGTTCTGATGTCACAATGATGGGGACACTGCACAAAATTTAAAGTGACATTTTTTGAATTCATCTGCTGCATTGAAAATTGTAATATGTGCAATATGACAATGCATCAAAAACCTCTGAAAAGGTCGGATTGAAAGGACATATACTTATAAATACATTATATGTAGATTGCTGTTTTCAGAGCAATGGGGTCATGAGGAATTTCATAATGGAGCTGTCCTGTGAAATGGAGGGACAGCTAGCCAACAGCAAGTAGCATTCTCTAACACAGAATATAGGACACTCTACAAGGGTGTATAATCTATCATCATGATCATCATCACCATTTATTTATATAGCGCCACTGATTTGCAGCGCTATACAGAGAACTCATTCACATCAGTCCCTGCCCCATTGGAGCTTACAGTCTAAATTCCCTAATTGATGATGATGATGATAATATACACATACAGACAGAGAGACTAGAGTCAATTTTGATAGCAGCCAATTAACCTACCAGCATGGTTTTGGAGTGTGGGAGGAAACCGGAGCACCCGGAGGAAACCCACGCAAACACGGGGAGAAACATCCAAACTCCACACAGATAAGGCCATGATTGGTATTGAACTCATGACCCCAGTACTGTGAGGCAGAAGTGCTATCCACTTAGCCACTGTGCTGCCCAATAATCTACTAGTGGGATAGACCTTATATGAATGTTCTGTCAACACTAGTTTTACCTTCTACTGAAGAAATACATTTATAAAGGGTTGTTGGCTCATGAAATTAAATAATTTGAAAAATAATAGAGGTGCCTGGTTAGAACAGTGAAACTCTGTACAGGAAGAGATTATTTATTGCCAATATGAATTGGAATGGATTTCTTTGTTTCCATGAGCTATAGACCAATATAAAATGAATTTCAGGATTTTGATCTCTTTTTACATCAACCATAATTATTCCCAGTCTAAGGGCTAGATTTACTAAGCTGCGGGTTTGAAAAAGTGGGGATGTTGCCTATAGCAACCAATCAGATTCTAGCTATCATTTTCTAGAATGCACTAGGTAAATGATAGATTCTGATTGGTTGCTATAGGCAACATCCCCACTTTTTCAAACCCGCAGCTTAGTAAATCTAGCCCTAAGTTTTTCTAGTGCAGGGAATTTATTCCAAGTCTAACAATTATATTCTATACATTCATATTCTGAACTGAATCCTTTGTTCTCATTATCTGCTTTTTTTTTCAATTTGCAAGAACAAAGCTACAAATCAATGTGTTTCCTTTATGTTTACACTGAATGGAAATCTTCTTTATTCATTGTTTAGTATTTGTGTTTAATGATTTTCTACTTTATATTTGTAAAACAGGAATTTTTTATGAAATATCAGGATCAGAAAGACGGCAACTGCGGCATGTTGATCTGTAAATAGAGGTCAGTTCTACCTCCAGCCACCATCACACAACATGGGAGAAGTGATGAAGCAGAGGAGTGTGCTAAATAATCAGTCTGATAGATCGTTATCATTAGTCACATAGTACAAGACTCATATTAATGTATATCCAGAACAGACACCGGGAAAAGGATATAGACATCCAGCCACTGCCCTCCTGTGACTGTAGAGAATCAGCTTTATACAGACAGCTGCATCTGACGGGGGATTTCTCTACAATGGTGGTAATCAGTTTCACAATGACTACAAACAAGATCCACCCTACAATGGTGGTAGTCAGTTTCACGATGACTACAATAAAGATCCATCCTACAACGGTGGTGGTCAGTTTCACCATGACTACAATAAAGACCCACCTTGCAACAGTGGTAGTCAGTTTCACGATGACTACAATAAAGACCCACCCTACAACGGTGGTGGTCAGTTTCACGATGACCATAATAAAGACCTACCCTACAACGGTGGTGGTCAGTTTCACGATGACTACAATAAAGACCCACGCTACAACGGTGGTGGTCAGTTTCCCGATGACTATAATAAAGACCCACCCTACAACGGTGGTGGTCAGTTTCACGGTGACTACAATAAAGATCCACCCTACAATGGTGGTGGTCAGTTTCACAATGACTACAATAAAGATCCACCCTACAACGGTGGTGGTCAGTTTCACGATGACTACAATAAAGACCCACCCTACAACGGTGGTGGTCAGTTTCACGATGACTACAATAAAGGCCACCCTACAACGGTGGTGGTCAGTTTCACGATGACTATAATAAAGACCCACCCTACAACGGTGGTGGTCAGTTTCACGATGACTACATTAAAGACCCACCCTACAACGGTGGTGGTCAGTTTCTCGATGACTACAATAAAGACCCACCCTACAACGGTGGTGGTCAGTTTCTCGATGACTACAATAAAGACCCACCCTACAACGGTGGTGGTCAGTTTCCCGATGACTATAATAAAGACCCACCCTACAACGGTGGTGGTCAGTTTCACGGTGACTACAATAAAGATCCACCCTACAATGGTGGTGGTCAGTTTCACAATGACTACAATAAAGATCCACCCTACAACGGTGGTGGTCAGTTTCACGATGACTACAATAAAGACCCACCCTACAACGGTGGTGGTCAGTTTCACGATGACTACAATAAAGGCCCACCCTACAATGGTGGTGGTCAGTTTCACGATGACTATAATAAAGACCCACCCTACAACGGTGGTGGTCAGTTTCACGATGACTACATTAAAGACCCACCCTACAACGGTGGTGGTCAGTTTCTCGATGACTACAATAAAGACCCACCCTACAACGGTGGTGGTCAGTTTCTCGATGACTACAATAAAGACCCACCCTACAACGGTGGTGGTCAGTTTCACGATAACTACAATAATGACAACAAGGACACTGACTTAAAAATCACAATGATCATAAAAATCGACAGTCAATAAATATCTACATGCCATTATTTAGATGGTATGTAACCTCGTCATTTACACTGGTCACAGTGCGATTGGCGCTTTTAAGGCGGCAATGGGTGGAAACGCTGCCTGTATAATATATTCTAGCACCGGTTCCCCCCATTGACGCCTTAAAAGCGCCAATTGCACTGTGACCAGTGTAAACGACGAGGTTACATACCATCTAAATAATGTTATGTAGATATTTATTAACTGTGGCCTTCATGCGCATTGTGATTTTTAGGTCGGTGTCCTTGTTGTCGTTATTGTACTCACCATCAATACGTACCCCACCCCTCTACAAATACTGATGTTCTGCACTGAAAGGATACCAGTAATATTACATGTATTACATTATATGACCAGGAGTTACTCTCAGATAATCAGACAACACAAAACTAAGCGAATCTCCTCTCAGTCACTGAATCCATCACATTCTGACTGACACACTGGCCAATTGGACATTGACCTCTGGCCAATTGGACATACGTTGTATTTACTGTTGAACAGTTTCCAAGGAAACTGCCTGTAAGTGTCGATATTCTACCAGCAGGTAACTGCAATCAGTGTGTCTGTACCAGTTACGGATAACAGAGGGCAGGAATCTGCCTGAGGTGTTATAAACGCCCAGGTTTTTTGTTATTTTATTGTTATTTATTTTGTTATAAGTTGTTTTTACTGCTGCACAGTCCACAGATGAAACTGCCGACAGGTGTTAGAATTCTACCAGCAAATAGCTGCGATCAGTATGTCTGTGCAAGTAACAGTATTTTTTTAATTAATCACCTAATAACAATTACTGGCTATTTGTATTAATTACTATTTCAATTTGGACATTTCATTGAAATCAAATTTCCATTCACTGTCCACAAACTGTACAAGTGTTAACCATACTGTGTGTATAGAAGAATATATAGCACTTGGGTCATTTTATTATATATTTTGTGATACATCACATAATGGCATAGCAGGGGTAATAACCTTATAACTCTTCAAATGGACCTCAGTGTCTCTTTAATGTCTTTTATGTGTAGTTATACTGAGTTAAGTATCCTTCATTGGCCATATGAATTATCCTGGAGATATGTCAAGTTTTGAAAAAATGTGAATTGTTCCCAAAATAATAGTAATAATTATTTATTCAATTTACGTTGTTGATCAATGTCAGGAAATATGTTAAAAAAAAGGCCAAACTGTCTAACCTTATAAGAATATGAGTGGCAGGATTGAGTCGTACAGTATCATCGTTTGCGTGGGTTTCCTCCGAGTGCTCCGGTTTCCTCCCACACTTCAAAACCATACTGGTAGGTTAATTGGCTGCTAACAAATTGACCCTAGTCTGTCTCTGTCTGTGTCTGTGTGTGTGTGTGGCAGGCAATTTAGAGTGTAAGCTCCAATGGGGCAGGGACTGATATGAGTGAGTTCTCTGTACAGCGCTGCGGAATTAGTGGCGCTATATAAATAAATGATGAAGATGATAATGATGACCATCAAACCTCAGGCAGACATTTCCTTGTATAGTAGCGATAGAGAAATAAAATGACGTCTGACCAAACTTACATCCCTGGCTGCACTTGTTACATTTATAAAATACCCTGTGATGTGATGAAGGTTTCATCTGAATGTGTGACGCTCAGTGATACTGGGTCCTGGAAGATTAAATTCAGTCTCATCATCTGTCATCACAGGTTGCAGCTCATTATCTTACCCTCTAGTGCTGGGCTTTTATATGGCTACTGGTGGTAAATAGGCTTTATTGTTTTTATTCTCTTTATACGGTAGCAGTGTCAGTGATATGTGCTAAGTCCTTTTTCTTTATCACGTGAGAGATGTTCAGCAGCCATGTTGTCATTCGTGGGCATCGCTCAATGGAACTCTGTGCAGTGAATACAGAATGTGGTTCTTCCAGCAGGAAGAGTCTACCAGGACTATTTATGAAGCTGTAAGCCATGCGGAAGCTGCTTTTTCCGCATGGTTTATGCATTTTCAAGTAAAATGTTAATTTAAGGACAACCTAGTGCAGGAGATATCTCCTGCATTAGGCAAATTACCACATTAATCCGCAGTCTCCATAATACTCAATGGAGACTGCGGTTCTAGCAATTTTATCAAGCGCCGAAAAGCTTAGCTTGACCCCGAGGGCTAACACCATCTGAAGATGTTGTTAACCATTGAGAATTATGGAGAGAGCATCGCAGGAGAGGGATTTTCGGTTCCCTCTCCGCCAGCGTTGCTGCTCTCCCGTGCGCTCATTTCCGCAAATGGCATCTGTCTTTAATGCACATGCACGGCCCACGGTCACGTATGTACAGTAAAGACTCCGGGTCAGAGTCCTGAGTCTTCAGTAGAAAAAACTTAATCGCTGGGATAGCCTCCAATGGGAGGCGCTGTCCGAACATGACTTTATCAGTAAATAGAGCTGAAAAGTCATCTGTCATTGCTGCGATGAGAGATGATAATTAACAGGGCAAAATTATTAATAGTTCCAAAAGACCCTGATTCGATCTCATAGTAAAAATAAAACGTAACTGCTTGTTCCCTCTCCAGGTAAATTTGCAGTGTCATTTGAGGTCTATTCTGACCTACTGGGGAACATAGTAATAGAAAAATAATACAAATAAATAAATAAATAAATGTAAATTAAAAAGAAGTCTTAAAAAAAGTGAAAAGACCGCCAGCACACTTATTTCTAGTGCCTGTTGCTTTCCCAAAACTACAGGAAATGACTCGTACTGCTAGAGAGGAGGGAAATCGCAGTGAAGTTTTGCGCCAACCAGGTATCGCGGCGGAACAGTCTGTTTTATAGAGTCACAATTTTCTGGAGATACAAGTCCACATGTGTTCTCCATCCTGCACAGTGTTTATAAAGTCGCCTTTAGTGCCATTTATACTCTATAAATATTAGAAGAGGGACAACAACAGTCAGCTCATTCTGCTGTTTGGTTGGGTAGGACTGGGGTCACTAAAGTCCAAATTGCAAATGAAAAACGGAAAAATGTAATTGCCAAATGTAGAATGATGCGGGTATTATTTGGAACAGTTTTAAAACTTTTGTTCATCTCAACTTCAATCTATAACTATTTGATATTCTCTGCACATCATTGTTTATTTATGTGCTATATGGCCCATGCAGCTTTTTCTATAGGAAGTTGTAATGTATCATCGTTTGTAAATGTCTGTAATATACATATACTTGTTTAAAAATGTTTTTTGCTCATTAAAAAAAAATAACCTAATTTTTTTTTTCTTAAGCCATTTGAACGTTTGAGATGTACTGTAGGGATTTCTGTCATTAAATATAAGAATTGCAGTTATTGTGACAGCTTGATGGGGAGGAGGAGATAATTGTTGTGAACTGTCTTCAGTGGTAACAATACATTATCGCCCTCTACTGTACATTATGAGGATATTAAACATTTCATAAAAGTCATGTTTGAAAAATGACTAGACAAACTATTTCCACATACAGTATAAAGTCATGTAACAATATATCTTCAATTGATTAACAAATTGGGGCACTTGTTAATTATACAGGCAACACATTGAAGTGTGGCCACCATGTCATTTTGGTTATCACTGTGTTCCCTCCATCTCTGGGCAACCATGTCTTGGCTTTGTCCCCCAAACCATGCAGTCAGAACTCATTGCCTTCCATGCGGATCCCGCAGACACATTCTTTCACCGCTTGCCCCATGTCTCCTCCTCCGCCACCTCTCTGTGTCTGTTCATAAAAGAACCCTGTGTCTCTGAGAACACGGTCCTGGTGGTGAACTCTTGTGGGAGACCGAGAGGGAGGGATTCATTCAGCAGAACCAGCGGCCATTCTCTAGATATTCAAATCTTCTCTAGAGTGATGGAGTCTGGTTGCACCTGTATAATTAAAAAAGTACCCAGATTTGTTAGATAAAACTACGATTACGTTGTCAATGAAGGTCAGAGATCTACAACGTTTTTTATGCCTGCTAGGGCATATTGTAAGCTAGAACTGAAATGTTATGATAGGAAAATAGCCTTCTTTCCCCACTTTGTCTCAGTGCTAAAGTTCAGAAATATAAGTGAGGGTTTGTTAGTTAAATAAATGAAGTCTAGCAGCAAGTTTAACTATTAACTTAACATGATAATATGAGTCTAACAATATAAAAAAAAAATAAAGTCATACTTGTTTCCCAGTAATGTTACAAAGTTGCTTTACAAGATAGATTCAACTTGATCCACTTTAATAAAGAGTAATTATATAATTCTACTGACAAACTGGGTTGGGTATGGTTTACCTGTTACCACAATTCTGACATGACCAATCCCTACAAAAAAAAATCCCAAATAATTAAAACCGAATAGAAAATAAAGAGACTTACCTTCAACCCGCCGCCTCTCCTCCACCCTTATCACCTCTTCCCACTCCAGAATCCAAGACTTTTCCCGTGCAGCCCCCCTTCTCTGGAACGACCTCCCTCGTTCCATCCGTCTCTCTCCTACTCTGTGCTCCTTCAAACGTGCACTCAAAACTCACCTCTTCCTCAAAGCCTACCAACCATCTACTTAACCCCCATCTCCTCCCTTTAGCTCGTCCTCCCTTCTCTCCTCTTGCCTTAACTGGCTTCTCTTGTGCCTGGTCTGTTTGCCCTCCCTTAGGATGTAAGCTCGTATGAGCAGGGCCCCCTCCCCTCCTGTCTCCATACCTGTTCTTCCGCTCCGTCTTTACTGCATATGACTGGCCGGAGTCTCTGAAGTATTGGTACTTTTTGTTCATTGTTCTGTATGGTTTCACCCTGTATAGTCTACTGTTAGTACTGTGTGCGGCGCTGCGGATACCTTGTGGCGCCTAACAAATAAATGATAATAATAATAATAACCCAATGGTGGAGATCAGCGATGGAAGCACAATGCTGACAACAAGCCTTTCCGATTGAAGAAGTGTTCTGCAGTGCGGGGTGATGTCATTGCGACGTCTGTCAATACAAATTTAAAGCGGAAATGCGGGGATAAGTGTTTAAACACGTAATCTTAGGGGTCCCCGCATTGCCGCTTTAAATTTGTATTGACAGACGTCGCAATGACGTCAGTCTGCAGTGCCGAACACTTCTTCAATTGGAATGGCTTGCTGTCCGGTATCCGGTGGTAATCGTATAAACGATTACCACCGGACAAACTGATGCACTAACAATAATGAAGACCACACAAAACACCACCCGCCAGGTTTTTTTTTCTTGGCATCTTTTTAACAGCTTAGAAAAGGATGATAGGGCACTCCAAGACATACAGGGCTTGATTCACTAAGACACGTAAAACAAACATAATGTGCATATTTTTTAAAAACAAAGGCACATGATTCGGGCCTACGCACATTCGTATTAAGCAAGGAGCAGATGTGGTGATGAATACAGGTCAAGGTCCGTATTAATCTAACATTCATTTCGATAAGGGATAATATTTAACGGGGGGCATATACAGACATTCATGTATAGCCCCTTTTTATATCTGATGTCAGCGAAAAGGCCTCTTCCACCGCACAACGTGATTCTTGCTCTCTCTATACCACATCAAACCTACCATAATGCTATCAGCAGCAGCAAACAATCAATTCTTGTGAGCGGCAGGTAAATCTTCATTCCAGGAATTGTATAAGTACGGGATTTCCTGTAACACAGTCTCACGCTTTGTGTTCTGGAATGGTGTCAAGGTTGAATATGTGCACAAATAGTTTCAGAGTGAAAGTAAGACACATGACTGTTTAAACATTTGATATAATAGAGTGGACTGTTGTGCATAAATGTAGTTTCTGACTACGTGTCAAACAAAGTAATTATTTTGTCTATGCTTAAAAAAACGATATGTAAATAAAATAAAAATTGTAATATATCTATATAGACACTTACAGAAATCAGCCATAGGATGTGTGTCTATGGTGTCCAGATGATTTATCCTAGAGCAGACTGCACAGCTTAAAGCTCCTCTGCAGAAATATTGATACGCTGACTTCCACCATCAGTGTATTATAGACGTGCTTCAGTAACAGGTAAGATATTTTTTCAGCCACACAGGAAATAATAACATACAAATCCTCCCTGTTATACAGCAGTTATGACCATTAGCTCGCACACAAACTGGTGTATTTACTGCAAAGTCAGGAATAGACTCACCTGAATTGTCAACTTGTCTAATCATGGACAAGAGGTGAGTTTGTGTCCAAAGGCTTTCTGCAATTAGTAGGTGCACATGCATCTTATCCTTAGTAATGTGTATTTGTATATGGATGAGACACTGTTAATTTGAATGCAGAGCTTCTTAGTATTGTGATAGAAGCATGAGTGTGATGTGTATATGTACATTGACTGATAGACTTATGGGTAGATTTACTAAACCTTCAAAAAAGGAATAGTGGAGGTGTTTCCCATAGCAACCAATCAGATTTTAGTAATCATTTATCTATTACATTCTAGAACATGATAGCTAAAATCTGATTGGTTGCTATGGGCAACACCCTCCTTTTTTTTAGAAGGTTTAGTAAACCTACCCCTTAGTTTTTAGCTTAATTAATTAAACTATGTCAAACCACAATGTATAAATTGTGACATACATCATATTTAAATACTCAAGTATTCCAGATACAAGCATAAACCAACCTCACAAAATACAAGGGACTTTCCAGTGTTGTTACACTTGGTTGTTAATGGTTTCTCTTTTGAAATACAAGTTAATATTGTTGCATGAGTTCCCAGGCTATAAGGTAACACTTACAGGGCCTGAGTCATTAAGGCAAAAAAGGAGTAAATGTTCCCTGGGACAAACCATGTGTAGAATGCAAGGGGTGCAAATTAGTTTATTATTTTGCACACACGTTAAATACTGGCTGTTTTTTCATCTAGCACACAAATACTTAATAGCTTTATTATTACACTAAAATTTAAAGACATGCCCGACCCCAACTATAAATATGTCCCCACATTTTAAATTTACCTCCCCCTCCAATGCAACATGGTTTTGCCAAGGTGCAAATGTTTCTACTTTTCTATGCTTTGCTCCCCTTAATGACTCAGGTCCACCATGTCCGTTTTCAAATGTGTCCTTTAGTGGTGTATGTGGTTTGAGCTTTACAGTATTAATAATGCTGCACCTGATCTCACAAGTGCATACACCCCGAGGACAATCGCGATTTGCAGACCTTGGAAAGGGTGGTGCTTATGAGGAAGTGAGCGGGTGTTGCTGGAAAGTGGGTGTGATTAGGCTGATTGTGATTTTGGTTTATGTGAATTGGGGGGGGGTGGGGCTTATTCTGATCTGATTTTGCCTGGATAAATACTGGGAGGTATGTAGTTGTTGTTTGGCCCTACATACTAAGCTGGTGAGAGAAAGTTAGGGCCCTAGTGTGGCAGCTTTTTAGGACACTCCTGCATGAAGCCTAGGGGGTTGTGTGACCATTTTGACTATGAGATATCTGTAAGCTTTCTGCTATTAGTCTGGGCAGTGCCTCTGGTTTGTGCAAATCCCCTCTTCACATTCCCAGGGCAGATATTGGTATATACAGTGGCCCCCTTAATGCTCTGGGCCCCAGGTGTTGACCCCCAACTTCACGTATTACAACCCACCACTGCTGTGAGCTCCCAGAGCTAGATACTTTGCACCCACTCCGTCCCATCTTGGTGACCCTGCCCATACAGGATCATAGTGCGGCACAAAGCTGTATTGTAAAACATCCACAATGCGTTCTATCATCTTAATAATTAATATTACAAGCAACAATACCTATATAGAGTAGAAAAATCCTAAACATTCATTTGTTTAGAATTTACAAAGTAAAAAGTATTTTTTCAATTGATTTTTTTATCAATTATTTTTAATATTTCTGACATTTATATGACATGTTTTTGTCATACCTTATGTCTCCAGAGCCTCCCACAGCCGCAAGGAGGAAGAGCAGCGGGTACAGCCAATGACCAGTAGCAATCCGCAATGTAGGTCTGGTAACTATGCTTATATGACAACATCAGTATTGTATGTGTTTCTAACAGTATTTTTAATGGTTAATATTAAAAGGAAAAATAATTAACTTTAGGAAGGATATTGTGAGTTATTTGCTGTGTATAGTAAACAAACTCTGCCTAGAGTGGGATTTTCAGAACGTAGTAAGTAAACAGTGAGATGTTAATTATGTCAAATTTCTATCTCAATATCTGTCACAAGAGGAGGAGGAAGATGATGATGATGATGATGATGAAGAGAACATTTTAGTGTTGGCACATGAGTATTAGTGATTGAAAATGTTTTTGTTTGTTTGGCAAATAGCTTATTTTTATATTTAATAAACTTTTTTTATTATATTTATTATTATTTTTCATGTTATTTTATTATTATCATTATTATTATTATTATTATTATTATTATTATCAAAGTATTTATTTAAAATGTTTCAAACTTAACATTGACACTATGTAAAGGGGTAAAACTGGTCCTTAAAACATGGCAAATACAAACAAGTGCAGCGATAACGCCAAATAAGATAATAAAAACAGTTTTTATTCTGAGAATGGAGAATGCGTGGTGGAGAGCTTGTAGAACTACCCCTTTCATTCAACTATAGTTAGACTTAGTTCTGCTACTATACAGCTTGTAGAGCTGCCCACGGACATGCAACATAGCTCTGAGCTCTTGCAAAATTCAAGTATTTTGTGGAGTGGAAATGGCGGTAAGGAACCTCCCTATATTTTTGCATTGCTCTGTAACACTAGGGGGCACATTTATTATTATTCACATAAAGTGAAAAGTAGTTTTCAATCCTTATCGCAATGATAAGGATTGAACTACTTCTCACATTTATGTACAGCCCTGCAGAGAAACAGCAGTTCCGAAAAACTGCTGTTTCAGTGATAAAAAAAACCATACTTACCCCCCTCTTCGGAAGCGATGTCTTCAGGTCTTCTCCTCACTCTTCAAGTGCGCATGTCCAGTTCCAAGAACTGGACATGCGCACACAGATCCCCTCTCTGTCTCTGCAACGATAGTTGCAGAGAGAGAGCTGTGAGTGACAGGGAGGGATCATGTGATCCCTCCACACATGCGCTGTCCAGCTCTGCTCTCCGGAGCAGAGCTGGACATAACGAGGAAGAAAAGAACATGTTACAGTTCCTATGATGTACGCCAGCTTCAGCTGGTACATTTACATTACAAGTTTCCGAAAAATTTGTTTTTTCGGAACTTGTTAAATGCCGGCCCCGAGCAGTCACCATTCTGTTGTATGGTGACTGTTAGAAAAAACGAACTGCAGCGAAAATTAATGGTTTTGGAGATTGAACAGTCGAACGGGGCTATCATAAATATCAATTGCAGACTTCCTTTACCTAATTACACGGTAAGTGCACGATAGTGCAATACCGTCATTTGTTAAATATGCCCCTAGGTGAATTGGCGAGACTCCTTCTCAACTTGCTTGGAATGTCTTCACTCTGCCCAACTCCTGACTGATTCCTGGAAGCTTCTGCTCCACTACAATCGTCGCCACCATAGCTTCTCTCTCCTGAATGCACCCCGGAACTGATACACATATGATTCTACTTAATATAGCTTTTGTTAACGCTAACAAAATGAAGACTATTTATTTACAAACGACACAAAAACAAAGTCCTATCTGACAGACATAAAAAAAAAATATTATATAATATATATTCTGATGCGCTAACAATAAAAAATGATTGTCTTTTAACCAACACATACCAAAAAATGGCCACAATGCTGAAAAGTACCGTGGTCATTAAAGAGTTAACAGAGAAGGGACTGAAAGTGCAAATAAAGTATGTTAACCACTTGCAGAACATAAAGAATAACACAGCTGTGTGTTTGGGTAAAAGCAAATAATAGTAATCAGATCGTGGCTTACTGTAACTGGCTGAGTGTCAGTCTAATCTCGTTCTACCAGTGTTACTGCACACAGACACACCTTGTACTGACAGCGATATTGTATTTGTGGGACAGCTAATAGTGCGATGGTAAGAACTCCTGCTTATTTACTCTGTGTATTTGCTCTAACTTAGATGTAATTTTAAGTTTAAATATGACATTTCTGTATTAGCTCTGCCTCTGTGTCAGATACTGGAACCCAAAACCTAAAGCATCCTTTAAAATGCACTGAGTTTATTTATACCATCCAGTTGGAGGTGAGCGAAGCTGCTGCGAAAATGTGTGCAAAGTTGCGCTGCGGGACAGACCGTTTTGCAAAGTTGCGGCGATACGATCTTCAAATGTCCCCTTTACTTCTCCATGCCGTGGAATACCACTGCGCCTTGTCTGTGCACTCACATTTTGTGTAATCTCTAGTCTCTGAATAGGTCGAGTCAGTTTGCTGAGCAGGGTAGGAACACTCATGGCCAAATTTCATCTGTGAAACGCGCACAATCTCGCAGCCAAATGCGGAATGAGGCAAATATTTTGCTGAACAGTTTTAACAGTTTTAAAAATTTCACTCACCTCAATTTTCTACTCCTTGTCCATCTTTTCTTTCAAAAATTCCCCATCTGGATATGCTCCTTTGTTTGGTCCCAAAGTGTCTGTTTTGTTCCTGCACTTATATGTAATACACGCTGTATATTTGTATGTGTTTCAGTGCAATATGACACGAAGCTGTATATACAGAAACCTGTCATTTATGATGGTTTGTCAATGTCTGCAGTATACATCTTCTCCCTAAATGCAGTGACAAGTTTATGTTGTTTTGTAGCTTTAAAACAAATCCTTATTTTTCCTCTCTGGCCATTTGAAAGGTAGAGATGTATGGTAGTGATTGGTGCAATTAATGTACTGCAACTGGTGTTTTATATTGAAGGGAATGTCAAGTTTTTAGGAACTGTGGTAATAATACATTATCATCCCTGCTGTAAGATATAAGGCAAATAAAAGTCACAGAGGAGTTCTGTAATCATATAAAGGTATAAGTCATATACAGGTCATGGGAATCTGCACTATCTTTTAACATCTGTAATAATTCACAGTAGTCGGTGTGGTATTGTTAATATTACAAAGGTTTTCCCAATGAACACTGAAGTGATAACATTAGAACTCACGGATTATAAATAATGACATCAGAACTCATCAATTATACAGATATTATTTACACAAGTTTTACATATATTAGTATTATTTGTATGTTTAAATTTTCACTCTGCTTTTCACATTTTTTTCTCTCTCCTTTCTCCCTTTCACTTTCCCTTTCTGCTTCCTGTTTACTCTCCTTCTCAGTTAAGCAAATTGAGACCTAGGGCTAGATTTACTAAGCTGCGGGTTTGAAAAAGTGGGGATGTTGCCTATAGCAACCAATCAGATTCTAGCTGTCATTTTGTAGAAGGTACTAAATAAATTAAAGCTAGAATCTGATTGGTTGCTATAGGCAACATCCCCACTTTTTCAAACCCGCAGCTTAGTAAATCTAGCCCCTAGGATTGTTAAAAAAGGTGCCTTAAATTACATGAAGTAAGAACAAGGAGATAAGTCAGATGATACATGGATTTTGCTTGAAATAATGCCAAAAAATGAAAATCAAATTACTTTTTCAGTTGATGTTGCTGAAATTCTTCTTTATACGGTTCTCATTTTCACGTAACTGCAGGTAGCTGACACAATGTGCAATATGGCATACTTGCCAACTCTCCCTGAATGTCAGGGAGACTCCCTGAAATAGGGGTGATCTCCCTCACTCCCTGAAGAGTCTGGTATTCTCCCTGATGCTGAGCCAGTACAAGACATGGTTGGCTTCGTAATCTGTGGCTTGATGACATAGTTCAGAAATTGTGTCCTATATCCATGTATTGATGCCTATGGAGGTGGCCATTTTCATGGAGACCAAGATTTAATCAAAGACTGACAAGTAAGACAACATGACTTCAGTAATGTAGACAGAAATGTAAAAGACACTTCAGTCTCTAGAGATTCATTAGCTGCTTTTCTTTAATGCATAGTTGCCTATTCTCCCAGAATGTCCAGGAGAATAGGCGTCATCTTAGCCCCGTCCCCTGCTGTAATTGGCCACAATTGGGACAATCGTTGAGGGGGCAGGACCAAAATGATGTGATTCGTCAAGCCCCGCCCCCGCCCACCTCTCCCGGGATCTCCCTGAAGCCAACGAGGAAAAGTTGGCAAGTATGCAATATGGTAAACATTAGTGTGTAGGGCACTCAGATCTGTAAATGCTTTAAAGGATTACTTTTCATTTCAGGGGTTAAGTCATACTTGCCAACTCTCCCGAAATATCCGGGAGAATCCCGCATTTTGCGAGAGTCTCCCGGGCGAGTGTGGCAATCCCCCTCATCTGGATAATTCTGCCCACTTCCTAGTGAAGTGGGCAGAATTAAGTCCAAAACGCCGCGATTCCCGGTGAATCAAATGACGCATTTTGCGTCATCACGTCATGGGGCGGGTCCAAAATGATGCCATTTGGAGCCCTGCCCCCCCGTTACGCCCACCTCCTCTGCAGGCTCCCGGATTTCACCAACAGAAAGTTGGTAAGTATGGGTTAAGTTCCACACCCACTGACCGTTACTGTCCGGTGCTCGAGATGGGGTCTGATATTTTTGACCTTCCTGGCTTCTAGAAGGCTGGTACTTTCTTTCAGACTCGTGATCCGCAGCTTCTCTTTCTGTACTGCAGCCTGACTTTCTGCCACTTCTCTCTCCTGATACTGGTGTAAAAGTTTGATTTTACTTGCAACTGTCCATGAGACCCATTCTAAACCAGTGTAAAAATAATAGCAGAATCCAGAGATGATCTGTCATAATCTATTGACACTACCAGTTCAGTGCATTGTGCCAACTTCACTGACACTTTGATCTTTGGTCTACCCAATCTTGATTTGTGGACCACAATTAATATTAATACTGTTAATTATTTTTTTGCTCACTGACTACAAGTGGCTGACACATCTATAGATCACTGTGTGAGAATTGCTCTGCTGCATTTAAATAGTCACAAAAATATACTTTCAAGTTCATGGACAGACACCTCATCACTGTCTTTTAGTTACAGCTGTGACACAGTTCAAACAATTTGATCTTGTTTTGGTGTCACAGAGGAATTACTATAGTGGTCATTGGTTTTGCCGAATGGCTAATATTTCATCATCATCATCACCATTTATTTATATAGCGCCACTGATTCCGCAGCGCTGTACAGAGAACTCACTCACATCAGTCCGTGCCCCATTGGAGCTTACAGTCTAAATTTCCTAACATACATATACATACATACACACACACACAGAGAGAGACTAGGGTCAATTTTGATAGCAGCCAATTAACCTACTACTATGTTTTTTGGAGTGTGGGAGGAAACCGGAGCACCCGGAGGAAACCCACGCGTTCATTTTCTGATATATCATTTTGTATGCTCTATTAATAGTACTATTAAATAAACATGGCAAAAGTCAATGACTAAATGTTAAAAAATCAAACTTGAAGCCTGAATGTAGATCCTGTATTGATACTTTGAGCACTTAAAGCTGAAATCCATATTGCTTCAATGAGATTAATTAGGAAAAAAAATATTATAAAATCAACCAAACAAGTTTTACATTAGAGGCGTTAAAACACTGAGGAGCAGCCTCCTCTCTTAGCAAAAACAGAACCTGAAATTCAGAAGAATTTGATACCCTCATATAGTGTGTCTGTTGATGTTGACAGAATCTCAGAGGAAACAACAACAGAAGCATTTTTTTTATAAGAAAATAGACATTTATTACTACATTGACATTTTTACTAGTAGATAAACCTTACTTTACAATGATTATAAAAAAAGTTGATAGGATTGGTAGCCAAATGTTTTCAATTTTAATGGACTAATGCAGGTGTATAATACTGAAGATAATTACAATGATGATGTTGAGAAGAAAACAGCACCAGGGGGCATACATTGTTTACTTATATTTGAAAGAGTGAAAACAGATGTTGAAAGTGGGGACGATGATAATAATAGATCAGTTAGTTTGCAATTTCATCCATAGTCATTATCCCGAAAGCTAACATCCTCCCCTGTTCCCCCAACATACGACGCTTCTGCATCATCCCTAATACAGTTCTGCCTAGTGTGGTAATTAAATAATGGAATTAAGGATGTCTCACTGACTGTCAGTGCCACCCCTATGGTGACATTGGTGAACCAGCTAGCATCAAAGTTGGTTATAGTATTTTTGGTGTTGATGATGTCAGACCCAGTGGAGTCAAGTAATAGTGATGATACAGTGATGATGTGACCTCTTTTTTGACATCTTGATTTATAGGGATGATGGGATATGATCATCAGAAATGAAAACATCTGATGTAGCTGTGAGGAATATTCTTGAAAAGGGAACTATACTAATACTATCTGTACGATGTTTTAAAAAATTAAGCTAACATAAGAAAGAACGTGTTTCACAAATTAGAGCAAGTACTTCCAAATCTGAATCAATAGCAAAGTTGTCTGTGTAACGGTATGTGCCAAGAAGTCATACATCTCTCGTGGGTGCGATGGACAGATCGGAATCAGAAGTATCAATGGAATTGTCTGTGTTAACTTTTGTGAGTGTATCAATAATTCTATTCTGAAAATTCATTAGTAAGGCTGGTAAATAAACCTACTTACAATAAGAGTAAATAATCCTCTTTAGTTTTTTATGTACATTGCTAAAAAGTTTTCACCCCTTTGGATGTTTTTTATATTTTCATGTGTTACATCGTGAATAAAATTGGTTTGATCTGGGAATTCTTACCAATGAACAAGACAAAATACTGGGTAATGTCAGTTACAAAAAATGTTTCAGTGGCGCACGCAGGGGGGGTTTCTGGGTCTCCAGAACCCCCCCTCCGCTAAAAAGTGCCCTACATGTCGGCACTGTAGTATACAGCAGGCGCGGTGCTGTCTAAGAAGCGTCCGCGGTGGTGCTGTATTGTATATAGCACCGCCGGGCGCATGCGCGGCAGGTTTCTAGGATTTTTTTTTTCCGGGGGCGGAGGAAACCCCCCCTGACAAATCCTCCGTGCGCCCCTGTGTTTCATTACAATGTGATGGTTGTCTCCAAGGCTGACAGACATCCTCACCATCACACCAGGACACGGTCCTTCTACAAAATCTGCCCTCACTTTAAGTGATCCTACAAAGCTGGGCCCAGAACCTGTAAGATGGGATGGAACTGACATTGCACACGTTGTGGAACTTGCTGTGAAGGCCACTGTCAGTTTGAACAGCACTGGTTGTGTGACTGAAAGCCGTCTACAACTATGTCATGGAGACATTTTAGTCTTCACTATGGGGCCTACGGATATTCTAAGAAATGGCAAATCATTGGGGGAATTACGCTGACTGAGATTAGTATCTTTCAGAAAATGCTGATTTCAGTTTTGTGTGCAATGTAAAACATGCTGTAACCAAATATACTGGAATCTCCAAGGCTCGAGCAATCTCTGCTAAAGTCAAATAATTGCACACAAAATTTCACTCTTCTTTTAACACTTTCGTCTCTCCTTTTTAACTTTCTTTTTTTGTATCCTGTTCTATCTTTCTATCTGCCTCTTACAGTCTTTTCTGCCGTTTGTGCAAGCAAAACATGATACAGTGACTTGCAAAAGTATTAAGCTGCTTAGAAAGTCAACATATTTGTCCGTTTTACAAATAACACTTACGCAGATTGTCCCAGAGAATATTTCTATTGTGAACCAGAAGGTTCTTAAAGTAATTTTTCAAACTCCTAATTCGTTTTTCTGTCTGCAGATTAAAAAATAAATAAAAACGGAAACATTATGTTTGCATAAGTATTCACTCCCTTGGTGTGAAAGATCCGAGTTTACACCTCTACCTGTGCATCATTTATATAGGTCAACTTTAATGGATAAACAACCCCCTAATTCAAATAAATTTGGTCATTCTGTCTATCTGAAAGAAAACTGTAAAAAAGGAAAGCCAAAGAATATGCTAAGAAAATTAAAGATAAATTCACATGCACAAGATAGAAAAAGGCTACAAAATAATATCCAACAGCTTGGATATCCCAGTGAGCCCTATTGGATCAATTATTTATATCTGTATTTATGTGATGTTAAATGCTTTCATGTCAAAAAAGACAAAAGTATTATAGGAGTGATACCTTTATTGGTAACCACAATAAATTATTATTATATCTGTATTTAAATAGGTGTTTATACTTTACTGACAAACATGAGTTGTATAGTCAGCTTTTACTGTCTAGGGGGCTTCTTATTTTAGTAATGGGCTTATTTACCAAAGAGCAAAAGCCCTATTGTCAGAGAAAATGTGTGTTAACACTGGTGACCTGGCTTGTCTTCATTGTGCCCTAATGGGGTTACCTCTAGCGATGGCTCCTCCTTGGGTTAGTCTATTTCTATAGTATCATAGTAATACTTGTATCGTCACAATTCCTGTTCTCTTACTGTCATCTCAGGATGACGTCAAACAGAAAGGAATACTTAAAGGAAATGTTGTTAATTGCCTCAATATTCTTTCTCAGGGCTGGTCTATTTGAAATCAATAGGCATATTTTCTGGAGGTGGGGGGGAATGGTACATTATATGTAATATAAGCTATGTTAATATAATATATACTGCTATATCTCTATGTACACAATTTTCTTTATCTTTTTTGAAAAAAGAGAAACTTTAATTAATTAATTAATTTAGTTTTTGTAATAGCAAAAGCTTGATTCACGTTAAATTGTGCCATGACTTCACCCATTATCTAATTAGGATTTATGATACATTTTAATGAATAAAGCAAAAAGACAAACATAATATTATAGGATATCTACCTCTCATGGCTTGGCAAGTGTCTAAATAATGGTGAGTTTACAGATTAACTATTAACAGCTACTGTCTGTACTTATGAACCATGGTTTATATTCTAGTCAACTTGGACAGATGTGAGACGGACGTCGCTTGTCAGAATCTCCTCTGCTACAATGGAGAGATCCAGGATATATACAGGATGTCTTCTCCTTCTGTTACTGCACCATTCATGTAAGTTATGAAACTGTCATGTTCTCTTATATTATGTAACAAAACACATAGGACGCTATTTACTAATAAGCAGTGATAACACAGATTTTCTATCGCCGCTTCTATCAGACATAGACAATCAGTTATTGACAAGATAATATTGCTGAGCGCTATTCAGCTGCCCGGCGATACTGGGTAGTCTTACTGGGATTATCAGCCAGTCTTGGTGGACCTGCGCATGATAAGTGACTCGGATTTGCCGGAGCACACATGCCAGTAGAACAGGAATCCTGACATTGCGATAGTGATAAGAGGACTGCGGCTCCACTTGTACCACAGTGAATCTTCTTAAATAGGAAGAAGTTATCACCATGAGAAACCCACCGAATCTGCTGGCAGGGGTAACCCCTTGATAGATTGAGAGAAGAAAAATATTTTTGTAGCCTCTGTAATTCCCTATACAAAGTATATTTTCACTTGTGTGCAATGAATTGTACACCACCCTGTGCAGTCTTCTTGAATCTACTGTAATCTGTATTACATAAAAATAAATTGCACGTCATTTATTTGTTTTTTTTTAAAAAAACACATTTTATTATTAAATAAAATATACCTATTTCTAGACTCCCCAGGCCAAACTTTTTGGACAGAATGTATACAAAAATAAATAAATAAATAAATAAATATTAAATAACTGGGGCAGAAGAAGTCAGGTCAGGGGACTGCATAGCGCAAAAACTGCAGGATCAATCAAAAGCTCGTCACTCAGTGTGATGGAAACGGTTAACAGAATTTACTCATACAAGCCCCCCTGTTTTGCAGAAAACATACATATAATGGTAACTGTTATGCATGTGCATGTGTCTAGCAACTGGTTTTAACTAGTCAAATTGGGTTAGTCTCCGTTGGATCATTGAGAAAACTTTGTCCAACATATTATCCTAAATTCACTGAGTGCTATCACACAACTGTGCTTCTCAGATCAAGACATTTTGTAAAAATCTAATTGTATTCTGCAGCTAAGTACTTATTAAATTTATATATCTCTTTTATTATAAACATTTGTATTTTCCTTTTTACAATTGTTGTGGTCTGTCAATCATTGTAATCTAACACCAGAACATTTGAATTAATGTTCATCCTGTGATACTCAGTCAATGAGGTTACAGGGGAATTTAAAAAACAGCATTCTTTACCACCATAATTGGGAGGTCACAAGTACAGGCTGGTCAGTACAAGCCTCTAGCCTTGCCTTTATGGGGGGGGGGGGGGAGTCACAAAAACATCATGCCTGCACCAAAAGTTACCAGCTCTGTCTGTACTTAAAATGCTGGGTTTCTGCTTGTCCGCCCTTGAGACTAACAAGATTAGAACTACTGGAGTGGCAACTTTGTCATCTCAGCAGTCTTAGATTAATGGATATGGATCCCTGTCCAGTACACCAAAAATGTTTAAAGAAAAATAGTCTTGGGGGCTCCCAGCATTAATCATCTAGCACCGATCAGTGCTAGTGTGCGGGCTCATTTTTTTATAGGGATTATTTTGTTGTTGTTCTAATCAGACAATGTCAGATAAAGAAAGTAGAGTCTACATTTTTCATATTAATAAAGTGACAATGGTTTGAGGAGTTTTTAATTCAAATAAATGTCAAAATTTAAATCCTGTGAAATCACGAACGGAACTTAGGGATGATCATTTTCATTTCAATTTGTGCAGTTCTCAGCAGTAACTGGGATATCGTGAAATTTGATAAAAACATAAATTCTGGGGTCTCATACATCTGTAGATAACACTTTATCCTTACACATAATTACATTTTATCTGATACAGGTTCGGTACTAGATGTGGTGGCCCCCCCTTCTCACAATGCTGCCATAGGATCAAGGACTCTTCTCTCCTGCTCATTCACTGTAGACAAGCCCCCCATACAGCCATCATTTCTTGCTATCTTGTGGTACCGTGGAGACAAGGAGCTGCTGAGATATGACAACAAAGGGAAACATTCCAGTCCCAGGATGTCCATCGACGATCAGGCCACCAAAATGGGCAAGGCCTCATTGTCCATTACCAATGTGACCATCTCTGACCAGGGGACGTACAAGTGTTTAGTGATTTACAGTCCAGAGAGACAAGAAAAGGAGATCCAGCTAAAGGCTCAAGGTGAGTGAATAACTGTTATTATCCCATCTGCTGTACACTTTCCTGTAACTCATCTGAAATAGCGATAATTAAACTTTATCTGACCCTTATTGTTCTCAATCACACCATGCACCACTGCTAAGGGTTACATGGAGACTCTGTGCTATCTGTGAGAGTATTTTGAATCATGGTATAATTAATTTCATGCAACCAGATATAGTGTGATCTACCCCCAATACAACTGACAAAGGTGTACATTTATCAAACCTTCTATAAAGGAAAAATGGAGTTGCCAATAGTAACCAATCAGATTCTAGCTATCATTTTGTATAATGCATTAGATAAATGATAGGCAGCATCTAATTGGCTGCTATTGGCAACACAGCCACTTATTTTTTTTAGAAGAATTGATAAATCTACCCCTGAATGTGAACAGCTATTACAGTTTTGCATTAGGATCAATAATTCCTATTTCAGCTGAACTGTTTATAAGCGGTGCAGTGAATGCAGATTAGTCAAGCACATATTCGTGAAGAAGATCCAATATATGGGATAATCAATTCTTACTGTAAATTATATGGATATTATAAGTCACCAAAGAGTTCTGTGTCCATACTAAAGCATGAGGCTGTAGGCAGAATGCTTTTATACAGGTCTTAGAAATCGTAGGTACCTTCTAATATCTATAATTTACAGTACAGTGTCCACTATTCCTTACAACACAGACATTTTCCTAAAAAACACTGGAGCTTTGACATCAGATATCACAGATTAACTTATTGGTCATACAGACATTATTTACCAGATTTTAAATATATATTAACATCACTTGTGTATTACATAGTATTACTGCTCATATTGTGTCTCTCCCAGCTGCTCCAGTAGTAAAGATATATAAAAAAGCTCTACTTAAGAATGAGAAAAATATATTGTTGTGCTCGATCATGGATTTCTATCCAAGAGATATTAAAGTGACGTGGCTGAGGAATAATCAGACTGTGAGTGGATCAGTACTCGGGAATTTTCAAATGAATGCAGACGGTACTTGGAATGTAAACAGCTCAGTGACTATCACTCCCACTCAGACTCAAGACAATCCTGTCATCACCTGTCAGGTGGAACACGAGTCTCTCCGAGATCCCATACAAGATGCCTTCAGAGTGGAGTATGGAGGTGAGTGCAACTTATTGTAAGTATACATTAATTAATAATTTTTTTTTACCACTTATACTTAAATATATCAAAATGATAAACCAACATCTGAAGTGTCTTGAAATGAAAATGACAAGAGATGTATGGAAATACTGCAAATAATATTAAGATTAAGTGAACGAAAATAGAACTGGTGCAGTGGTATGTGTATAGGTTAGGGAATTTAAACTGTAAGCTCCATTGGGGCAGGGGCTGATGTGAATGAGTTCTCTGTACAGCGCTGCGGAATCAGTGGCGCTATATAAATAAATGGTGATGATGATGATGATGGTAACCGGTACAACATCAATATAATCTAAGATGCATTTTGCCATAAAACAGCTGTAAAAATGTTCAAAACATACCAAGGAATCTGATAAATGTCCAAAGTGCTTGATTGTTATCTTCAGTGCAATACACCTCTGGTTTTTATCACTTGTATAAACAAACGATGACCTGAAGGGAAGTCAGGATTGTCAAAGTTGTCACAATTGAAATTAATCCAATAAAAGTCTATATCAAAGAGTTCAAATGTTCATGCTTTCATCTCTGATTCTTCTATAGATGACGTATGTTGGAGTATCATCATTTATTTATATAGCGCCACTAATTCCGCAGCGATGTACAGAGAACTCACTCACATCAGTCCCTGTCCTATTGGAGCTTACAGTCTAAATTCCCTAATATAGACACACACTCACACAGACAGAGAGGGAGACAGACACTAGGATAAACTTTTAATAGCAGCCAATTAACCTACCAGTATGTTTTTGGAGTGTGGGAGGAAACCGGAGCACCCGGAGGAAACCCACGCAAACACAGGGAGAACATACAAACTCCTCACAGATAAGGCCATGGTAGGGAATCGAACTCATGACCCCAGTGCTGTGAGACAGAAGTGCTAACCACTAGGCTACTGTGCTCCCTATACCTGTTTATCCAGTCTGTATGTTGTTTAAACATTAACTGTTGGGGTCTTTATCCAGTGTGCCTCAAAATAAAACAGATAGATGGATCATGGTAATAATTATGCGGTTATAGGGTAGTGTAAATCAGGTGGATCTGTATGTTCTCTGTAGGACTTGATTAACCACTATTTGAGTTGCTGGGTGCTCGAGCCAGAATTAAACATGGCAACCCTTGATGATCTCTGGTAAAAACTAACCAACCATTGAGTGATCTAAAGGTACAATTTTATTTGAAGCAATCAAGATAAAAGCAAATAAAAGGACCACATTCACATATAAGATGAATAAATAGATAAATAGATCAGAATCACATATATGTCAAAATGTTTTGGTTATGCATAACCGAAAAAACTTCACATAAAATTAATATTAATTCTAAACTAAAAACATAAAAGTGCATTGAGGCACATAAAGATTATAGCGACAAAACTCTTCACTCAATAAGATCTAAAGCCATCTTTTAAAAATGACATAGAGAAAACTCTTCATTCAATGTAATCTAAAAACATCTCTAGAGGTAGAAGTTGTCACCAATATCTGTCCAAGTAATACCAGATGCATGAACACAGAACCAGCCTTGCAGGCCATACAACCCATAGATTGTAAGCTCGGGAGCAGGGCCTTCTCACCTCTTTGTCGGTTTCACCCAGTTTGTTTATTAGTTTACTATGTTTGTCCCCAATTGTAAAATGCTACGGAATATGTTGGCACTATATAAATAAATGATGATGATGATGATGATACAACATATATCCAAATTCAGATAATCAAGTGGATATTTGAGGTTTTGAGCACAGTTTACCCCAATATTTACATACCTAAATATATATTGAACATCACTGCAATTATATCAATCTATGGTCTATACACATTAATAAAACAAAACTGTATTTGCAGCCTAGATATGACTATACAATGACCTCTTGTCCTTGTCTAGTGGCGCCTAAGGTTAAACTTCTCTCTTCTCACAACGGCGGAGAACAGATATATGTGTGTGAAGCTCAGGGCTTCACCCCTGAAGCTGTGGAAATTAACTGGTTACTGGATGGGAAAAGGACTGAGCCTCCCAGAAGGAATGCGGATGGCAGATATAATAAATGCCAATTATACCGGATAGATGGAAAACAGCAGAAGAGAATAGAAAACATCTCCTGTTTGGTGGAACATGAGACTTTGTACAATCCTATTATTGAGACACTGACAGCTGAGAGTAAGTGACATTCCTTGTTATTAAAAATGTAATTATTGAAAAATACTTTTAATTTATATTATGTGGCAAAACCATATATGCATCTGACATAGCTGAAGAGTGTTTGTCTTGTTATTGTTAGTCTTTCAACTAATATTGTGTGTTTGTATAAAACAGCTGCAAAAGTTTCCAAAAAATATATTTAGTTACTTATGGCAAAGTGGTACCGCGATGGGTTCATCTCGTACGCCGAAGTGTACTAATATTTATTAAAATGTTTTTCACCTTTCATGACATTCATTTATTGACTTGGTTCATGCCCTCTATAAAATAGATTTTTATAGTTGTTACTTATGATTGTCAGACATTTGAGGAAGTGCTTTTTCCCCCCAATTTGTCCCCACCAGGACCCCCGATACTCTTTAATCACAGCTGCCAGTCACAGGAGAAGTAGTTGCGTGCTTTCACCTTTGGAGGTTGCCCATAGTATTTTGTGTTATTTGACAGGGAGGTGTATAATGAATGCAGAAACTTGTTGGATTGGCCATAGCTCCTATCCAATCAGGTGCATTATTCATTTTACACCTTCAACCCAGGCAGGTTTGAAATGCCCGCTCATGCGTGCCCATGGTGGTAAAAGCTCTCTGCTCTTCCTCCTGATAATGATGGCAGCAGTCAGGTATTGGTGAGGGTCAGGCAGATCCATTCACTGAACCACTACTTGGGGGGTTCCACACAACTTTTGTTCAAAAGTGGCCAAGTCTTTTAATATAAAGTGAGAATTAGGAGTAAGCCGAGCTGTTCAGACAACATTGTGGATTACACCCTGAACTGTAATGTATCACATGTATATTTTTCTCCTTTTCACATAGACTACTATTATTTTCAGGTGAGGAGAACTCACGAACAACGAGTCTGGTTATGGCCGTAATTCTGACCATGTTATTAACACTTTGTGTAACTGCTGTAGCATGGTGGTTCCTCATCTATAAGAAGAAATGTAAGTGAGTAAAATAATTTTCTTAATATTAATTTATTTACTTTTAAAACATATAGAGCTCAATTCCTAATATATGGGATTACTTTTATATGTTACCCCTATCTTTTCCCCCACTGCAGGGGCAAACGCAGGATTTGTAGAGGGGGGTTTCCACACCACACCACCAGTGGGCGTGACCAGCATGCATGGGGGCGTGGCTATAATTTTAGACAGTGCTTGGCTGCTCTCCAACTCTTCCTATCCCCATAATATACACGGGCAATGCTGTGTGGACTACTGTTAGGTGCACGCAGCTCTCCTTTTTCAAGCAGAGCTGTGTGAAGCTAGGGCAGGGTTCAGCCACCTCAATTATACAGTACCCCAGGCTTGGAAGGGGGTTTCCAGGCACTAGGAACCCCCCTCGGTTTGCCTATGCACTGTCCCTGCCTTCTCTTCCTCATTAAATTATTGAGCAGTGGGGCTCATGCTGAGTTGGGCATACACCCATTTGCAAAATGCACAAATTTGCACTACGCATGTCCACAGAAAAAGCATATGCCTATGTTTGTACGCATATTAGGTTCCATCTGACACTTGTGCCTTAGTAAGGATGAGAGTCAGTAAGCTTGCAGTTCGAGTACAGTAAGTGCATGTTCGCATTAAATTGCGACTAAGGCAGAAAACCACAGAGACCCATATATGCCTTGCAGTAGCCTTAACACTTGTGGGTGCCTGAGGGCTGGTGCAAATATGTTGATGATGATGATGATGATTGCTAGCACTAACTACCCACTTCTGATTGCGGATTGACTACTGCTAATGCTATCTGTATTGATCGTGCCTGCAATATATGATTTTGTGGGCACATGTTAGAATGAAGTTTTTGCTACTTTCATTCGTACAAGATAAGGAAGAGTACACCTGATCTATTATAGTGGGTATTTTATATAAATCATACCTAATAGTGAATGTGTTTTTTGCTATCATAACAAATGTTAAAACATTTTCCTTGTGCTTATTACGTAATTGGGTCTGTAACTGATGTGTGTCTGACATAATCCTGGAGCTTATGTTATTGGTGCAGAGATGGATATATCTTGAGATGCCTCAGTCTCAGCCGTAAAGGTTCTTTTTTGGACTCATATGCGTCCATCAAGCCCAGTGATTGCAGAGGGAAACTCATGAGCATGTATGTGTGTATGACATTATCATTGAGCAACAGCACTTATTTACTAAGTTTCATTTGAGATTATTGATTTACGTGAAAGGGATGATTTACGTGAAAGGGATCACATGCGTGTATTTTTCAGTGGAGTTTTTTTCTGTCAGAATTAAATATGCAAATCAATCGGCTAATATTGTTGCAATTCATTTGAGGGTAGATTTATTAACCCTTCTAAAAAGGCCCAAAGCAACCAATCAGATTCTAGTGATCATTTATCTAGCACATTCTAGAACATGATAGCTAGAATCTGATTGGTTGCTTTGGGCAACACCTCCACTTTTCCTTTTTAAGATGGTTTGGTACAATAATGGATGTATTATTTCTTATTCAAACTATAGACAAGGTTAAGATACTGTCAAATCAAATTAAGTGGAAGTATGAAAAGAGAATCACTGATCTGGGCCCTTAGAGTCTATTTTGCACATTTAGCCCTTAATAAAATCCCCTCTAAAGTGGAGTTTTTCTTTATATATACACACATGCTATTTTATATGTAAAAATCAACTTGGACATATTGTGCCACTCTGCTCCAAAAGTGGAGCATTATGGAAGCACTATACTCGAACCAAATATGGCTAACTAATAAAGACATCCATTCATGATACATGATAGGCATAGATATACATACATGATTCATACATACATGGCACTTGATAGATAAATATACGGTACATAAAATTCAGTATTATATTTTGATACATAATAGACACACACATACATGATAGGTTAATAGATAATACACACTTAAATATACATGAGACATAATAGATAAATGCATACATGACACATGATATGTTGCTACACGATAGATTGATAAAATATAATTTTAATTTTGGGTGGAGCTCTTTGTTGAAGCAATTTGTTTCTCTTTTGGAACTGTAATATGTATATGTGCTGTAATGCTATTTGTATTGACCCATTCTCTGTCTCTTTCTACCAGTGTCAGATATTAATAAATACAGTTACAATAGTCCACTGTAGAGTTGAAATAATATATTTTATGTAGCACCTTTGACTTATATCATAAACAGTAAATACAACACTGACACAGTTTATACTTTTCTGATATCTGGGGTTATAAAATCACTTTGCAAAATGTTCTATTGTCAAACATGCTATATGGGTCCCCTGCAGTTTACATCCATCAGAGAGTCCTCTGGTGATGTTAATGGGCTGTCTAAGATTCATTCATACAGTTAATAAGAGATTTACTTTTGAGATGAAAAGTAAATTGTAGGAACCCAGCACTTCACTATCTCTCACGCTAATTAATCATATAACAGGATCCCTGTGATGTAAGCACAGGGGAAGCAGCTTCTGCATCTGTTATAAGGCCAAGCTGCCTTATAATGCCAGTCACTGGTGTTGACTTATTCCAGCTGTCAAGTTGTTGGGTCCCATCTGACACGTTCTGCTTGTATTTCATCGTGAACAAAATCACAGTGCACACCTTTACTGCAAGAACACCCATGTTCATTTTCTGGTGCCAACTGACGCAAAGCTCTTCCCAACATGCAAAGTAAAATATTTTATGTTGGATGTATTTCATCTTTATCACTTCACCGCTCTGTTATGCAGAATACCACTTCTTTTACCAGCCTAGAGGTAGTTTCCTTAATGTCAGACCATTTTTGAAGTGATTAAGATGCTATGCATAGCTACACCTCTGCACCAGATCACTTTCCCAACATTACAAATCATGCAGAAGAATGAGTCATGCTCTTAACTATAATAACATATTAATACATTTAGAATCTACAGATATGAGCACAAAGAAAAAAACTCTGTAGATTGAAGTTTTCTCATTATTAGTAATCACATTATGATATTTCTACAGATTTCCAGCGGTTCCAGGTGAGTCACATCCACAGAGATCAGAGATGGACTGATGATGAAAAGGTGACTCTGTGTTGTCTGGCTTCCAACTGCAATAAGGACGTTCAGGTGACCTGGACTGTTACTGAGGATGGTGGACTGAAGGTCACAGTCCCAGACAGTGAGACACATAGTGATGGAGAAAGTGGTCAGTTACTCAGCACTTACACTGTGAGAACAGACCAGTCACAGACGGACGGATTATACAGTGTTATCACCACACTGAGCTTCACACCGACTGTATCCAAACACAAGAACATGGAGGTTGTCTGCACGTTCCTCTGTGATGGGAAATCCAGGGAGAGACGTATGAGATTGAGCTTTAATTCACGTAAGTGTATAAATACAGGTATAGGGTCTCTTATTCAGAAATCATTATCCAGAAAGATAGAAAAATCAGAGGGGGGAAAAAGGGACATTTTCGTTTGTGATCAGTTGTATTACACACAGCTGTAATCACCTTGTGCCTCATCCTGTGTTTACTGTGGGAAGCACTCCTGAACAACTTGGTGAAATGATGGATTATTCACTTATCCAGAAAGTCCTGAATGTGCTTGTATACAGTTTGATTGGGCCAATCACCTTGACCAAGTTGCTTAATCTCTTTAGATTTGGCTTAACACATACATATACATGTGTGACTAAATCTGAAGGTTCTGCACCCGAGCACAGGTGGCATAAATGTTTTTCAAACACATTGTCTTATTAAAAGGAAAACGTTTTGCCTAGAGAGCGTCACAATGAGTAAAATTTCTGTAAGAAGCTCTTAGGGCAGTTGAAAAACAGCTCTGGTAATAAGTGCTTCATAGAAGTTATTTGTCCAACATCTGCCACACGAGCGATTAAACAGTTGCTGAAAAACTGCTTGGTTCAGGCAGTGTTTCCTGCCAGCAGCTTTTCGGCTGCATGTAAAGCTCTTGTTTGATACAAATTCCAAACATTCCAGATAATATGTGTCATACCTGTATGCATAATATCTTTTATTTCACGTGCAACAACCAATGGGAAGTTCTGATCGATGCCCTTAAAATAGAGCATTATTCTCTCCCTTTTGGAAGTACAAGGAGTCTGTAACTTTGTAGAGACAGAGTAGCTCCCCATATTCCCTCCTTACTACTGAGCTTAGTGCACCTTTTACAATTGTTAATTGGCAGGTTCTGGGAATCAGTCAATAAATTATTCACTCATTCATTGGCATTTGTCCTACTGAGTGGTAGATCTTCTATCTAAGCCACGTCTCCTGCTGGGCTCCATGAGCTGCATTATCATAAAAAGACTTGAAAGGAGAGAGCTGAATGTGGAAAAGCTTCAATGGAGCTTGGAGGATTGGTAGGAAATTAAAGATTTGAAATAGGAGTGTTTAGAGACAGAGTGCAGAACTATAGGGGAGAGAAAGGATTTGAATTGGAAGAAGTCAGCGTGGAAGTAAGATTTTCTCCAGAGATGCTTGGTGGTGCGAGAACATTTAGCTAGATAGTCAGTTCAGAATGCCAAGGTTGTGGTGTGGACCGTTGTAGATTGATAGTGACAGCAGGGGCGGTTCGGAGGTTAGGGTGCTATTATAAAGGGAGACAGACTGGTGAGGACAGGAGAGGGTGATGATGGGGGAGATTAGCAAGTTTAGAGTGGAGGAGAAGATGGCAGGGTTGAGGACAACAAGATTGCGCTCACTGAGAGTGGTCTTAGGAGAGGGGGGAGGTGAGTGTGTTGGGAGATGCCAAAGGAGAGGAGGTGGTGGTCAGAGACAAGAAAGGGGGTGTTATTTAGGACCTTATTTAAAGTAGGGCGCAATTTTGTCTGAACGTACACATAAAAGTACAGCTTCAAACACTGCAGCCTCACGTGTAGACTTTGAGTTGTACATATATTATGTGTAAGTATGGGTCAGCAGTAAAGATACACCAGTTATCATTATCAACAGGATGGCTCGGCAGAGCCCTGATGGGTATCACAGTCAGATCAATTTATTTCTTTTTGAGCAGAAGTGTATAATATGTAGATAAGGGTAATAACAATATTGTAACCGCAATTCATTTAATCAATGATTTTATTTTTCATGCTACTGTTGCGAGGAGCTGAGCAGATTGGGGGCATTCCATGCTAAATGCAAATACGAATCATATACAGAATATTAATAATAATAATAATAATATAATTATAATGAGAAATTGTGTTTCCGTATGAAGTATTCAACTAAGTAGCAAGTGGTGGAAAATGCTCAATTAATCTGGAAAAGATTTTCACCCTTCCTGGGAGAATAGACATTGACTCTTCCTTTTAATGGAGAAATTTTTGCACTATCCAGGCACATTATAAAAGGCTGAGTATTATAGTTGTGCCAACCATCTGCATGGGGGCACTTCCAAAATAGGGAATGCACCTGTGTAAATAGGTATTGCCTGTATGGCCATATTTGCACATAAATTATACCCAATTGTGCTGTGATTGTTAAATGACGCTTACAGAATGTGCAATTTTATCGCTTCATGATTGAGGCTAAAGATGTAATATATTGGAAATAGTTTATTTTCGGACATACATTTCTTTTACAATTTAATTAATAAAACACAGATTTGCATACCTTATTCCATTATTATTGATTCCATTATTATTGAGCAGTTACCTTAGAGTGTTCAATCCCCATCCTTATTATTACTACTAAATGTTCTTTTAATTTTCTACCAGTAAAACCCCAGCTATCAGCCCCTATAGAGCTGTCTCTGTGTGACTCCGGGGATGTCCTGTGTTCTGTGACTCTGGAGAAGTTTTATCCCAGAAATATCCAGATAAATTGGAGCCGCGGAGTTGGACATTACCAGGAGCTGGATACTGCTAAGAATAACATTACATGCAATTCTGACTACACGTGTAATGCTGTAAGTGAGTGTAGAGTCCCCGGACATCTGTACAAGGATCCAGGATTCAGAGTACGTGTGACGTGGAGCCACCAATCTCTGGATGTGTCTGAGCACCGGGAAGTGTCTGCAACGGGTAACATCACTGAGAGACTTGAATTATGTTGTAAAATTGAATTTACTTTTCACAAATTTATCATGACTCAGTCCTTCCTGAGACCTATTAAATTATCACCTCTAATTTGTTAAGAAAGTTTTCCTCACTATCTTTAACTAGTACAAGCCGCACTCAGCACACTGGTGACTTTGAAGTAACTATAATGGGCCGCATAGAATTCCAGCACTCACCTATCCCATAGGCTACAAGACTAACTGGATCCTTCCTCAACACATGCACTCACTTCCATAAACACCTATAACTGCTACTGTGTACTGTATAAGGCTAATAGAGTTTAGTAAATACCCCCTGGTCTTTTAAAGACTGCTTCTCATCTTCCTCCCTCCTGCTGTTGTAGCTGTCTGTGGTTAGTCAGCTAGACTGTTGACAGACTTTTACAACCTCACCTTTACAAATCACTGTTTAATCCCTAATGCTTATGAGTGGCAGATTTTTACTGGTTAGTGTCATACAAACCCAATTTTATCATAAATCAATGCACTATAAATTTACCAATGTATTGATATGAAACAGAGCTATGTAAAGTTGATCAGTTGAGTCAAACCCATTTCCTCCCATTCCCTGCGTGACAGACAGTTTTATTCTATGTACGGGTTGCTGTTGATCATCCTATTTATGAATATATGTTTCGGGCACTATTTATATGAATTATAGGAAGTAAATTTAGGAGGTATTATATTATTCCTATGTAAGTTATTGGGGCAGTAATATGGTTTCAGTCCTTGTGTACGGATGGAAGGCCCCCCTCGAATTGGGGCCCCGATGTCTTGTTGGGTGTCGAAAGCTACTCCAGCTCACGACAGGTGCTCTTTGAAGCTGCACTGTTACCACATAGGTGACAAAGTTATCTCACTTTGGTCTCTCCCCCCTCCGCTCTATACTCAATGCGGCCGCAAGACTCATCTCTCCTCTCACGCCGCTCCTCCTCTGCCTCCCCTCTCTGCCTTGCCTTACACTGGCTCCCCTTCCCCTACAGAATCCTTTTCAAACTCCTGACCACCACTTACAAGGCTCTCTCCAACTCTACTGCCCCTTATATCTCTAACCTCCTCTCCATTCACACTCCTGCCCGCTCCCTGCGCTCGGCCAATGACCGCTGCCTCTCCTCCACTCTTATCACCTCTTCCCACTCCAGAATCCAAGACTTTTCCCGTGCAGCCCCCATTCTCTGGAACGACCTCCCTCACTCCATCCGTCTGTCTCCTACTCTGTGCTCCTTCAAACGTGCACTCAAAACTCACCTCTTCCTCAAAGCCTACCAACCATCTACTTAACCCCCATCTCCTCCCTTTAGCTCGTCCTCCCTTCTCTCCTCTTGCCTCAACTGGCTCCTCTTGTGCCTGGTCTGTTTACCCTCCCTTAGGATGTAAGCTTGTATGAGCAGGGCCCCCTCCCCTCCTGTCTCCATACCTGTTCTTCCGCTCCGTCTTTACTGCATATGACTGGCCGGAGTTTCTGAAGTATTGGTACTTTTTGTTCATTGTTCTGTATGGTTTCTGTATGGTTTCACCCTGTATAGTCTACAGTTAGTACTGTGTGCGGCAGCGCGGATACCTTGTGGCACCTAACAAATAAATGATAATAATAATAATAATAATTGCATTACAGTCACAGAAAAACACAGCACATTAATCCCTGATAAAACATTTCATAAATTCATATCTTGGTGATATTCAGATATTTAGGATTTGGGTCATCATAATCCCAATTCTTGACATTTTCATCCGCTATACCACTTTATGTTACAGACTTTCCATGGCATCCAGTGATGGATGAAATCATAAAACCTCCATTATTACTACACAGCACAGAGGCCAAACTGCAGTGTACAATCTCTGGGTATTTCCCTGGTGATCTGGATGTGAAGTGGATGAGGAGAGAAGCTGGAAAGCAGGAATTGTATGAAGTGTCTCCCAGTGATAAATACAAGATCCCAGTAATGGAGATCACACAACAGTCTGATAAGACTTACACCTGCACAGCCAGTCTGATTGTATCTGTGTCAGTAAGACCAGAACATGGGTCAGAATTCGTCTGCCGGGTGACACACCCCACTCTGGTGACACCGCTGGAGAAGAGGACGGGAGAGCTCAGTGTGACAGGTGTGTGTGTGTGTGATAGTGGGATGCAATAAACCTATTATTATTTTTATTATTATTATTATTATTGCTGTAGATTTGTAAGTCGCCACAATGCTCCACAGCGCTGTACAGTGGGGAAAACAGGGACATACATAAAACAGGGACATACATAAAACAGGGACATACAAAGTATACAAAATAAAGCTGACATGAAACTAAAGTGTATAGAGGGACCTGCTTATAAGAAATCTAACAATCTAATGTGAAAAAGGCACAGCTGAGACAAGAGGAGTTAGTGTGTTTCACAGTGGAGATTGGGACAGGTGTGAGGGTATACTGTAAAAGTGTGAGTAGCATAAGTAAAATTTGTGTAAGCTCTAATAAAGAGATGGGGTTTTAGAGAGCGTAAAAGTTTCAAGATAACAGAAACAGTCTGTAGAAGCTGCAGATTGGTGAATTCATGCTCAGGGGCAGGGCCATTGGTGTCTCAATAAGCATAAATAACATTGTGCATTATAACTTTGTTGTCCTGTGTTACATAGTATTAGGTTTATTTATAATTTAAGGCAACTGATAATTGTGTCTTAATACTTAATACCTCCTGGATGAGTGTCTAAAATCAAAGTGTCCAAGAGCATCTTGTATCACAAATTATTTAGCGACAAGGTAACTCTGCTCAAAAATAATAAAATGGTTATTTTGCTATTTAAAACCATTCTAATTGATACCACAACTTACTGGAATAACGACTGATACTTACTATAGAACTCTCACCCAAAATTGGCAATTTTAAAGACTCCGACATGGCTGTTGTTGTTATTTTACAGACATGTTGTGAATATCTGAAGCTCTTCACCAATATATATAATCATGGAAACATGGTGTACTATGTAATATCTGATTTCCTGGTTACAGATGATGCTCAGGAGTGTCAAATATTCACAATATTTCTGCCAAATAGCAGCAAAACACATATATGAGTCTCCTAACTGCCACTTGTCGGTAGAAGTCCTATGCTCCAATTTCATTAATTTTAAATAGTTACAATTGGCATAATCTGTGATTCATACACATGGAATAATATTATTCTAAACACACTCTGGGACCAACTTAAGCTGCATTACTCATCTTTACTTGAATGTGAGTGAGCAGATTTTATGTGGAGTAATATGACATACTGACAAGTGCTAAATTGTGCTATCTGACCAAAAATATTTGTACACCTGTACTACATTAAGTATGGCGTACAGTAACTGTTGGCTAGTTAGAGCTGATGTCGGATCACAATAAAGCTGTATAGGGCTGGGACTGTCAATCATAATATGATGCTGCAGAGAGACACCACCGTTCATACAAACATGTGATGGTAAATAGGATGATTTCTACCTGTGACCCCAAATCTTCCCCACTAATATAAACTGCAAACCAGATATATGAAAGGGCAACTAAATGTAAAATACAAATTACATAAAGAAACCGCTAACAAGATATACAATATACAGTATGTGAACAGTTTTCAGAGCTTATCTGATTGGGAAATATCTGAAAGGTGTGATCTTGTGGGGGAGATAGTTTTCCACACTACAGACTTGTTGTTAGAAATGACATTTAAAGATCCCACACTAAAGGCTTTGGGGTTAATTTATCGAGCTGCGGATTGAAAAAGTGGAGATGTTGCCTATAGCAACCAATCAGATTCTAGTTATCATTTATCTAGTACTTTCTACAAAATGACAGCTGGAATCTGATTGGTTGCTATAGGCAACATCTCCACTTTTTCAAACCTGCAGCTTGATAAATTTACCCCTAAGCCTATTTTAGACACTTTTGCTCATTACAGAGACAATATCTCACAGTCAGCTACAGAACCAATATAAACAGAATGTCAGACACCTCTATTCCTGTGAAGGATTTGGGGGCTTTTTTTTTTAACTTATTTTAATGAATTCTACATTGCTGAATCTCAGGATTGTACTTATTCTATCTGTATATTATGTTATGTTGGTACATTTGGATTCAAGTAGATTGGAGCAAAACAACTGTATTAAAAATGACTTTATATTTTATTTCTCCACATATATCTATTTATATGATGTGTATAACAGTTTGTATTTCTAAGTGGTTTCATCTCTGCGATTGTCAGTACAATATATAATTTCTTCAGCTGAGTGTGTAAGATTTTTTACTTCCTCACATTCACATTATATTTATTAATTAATGTCACAATTACACATTTCAGGAATTCCAGTTATAAGGAACCTTCTCCAGGATGACGGATACATTATACTGGAGGTTGATAGTTTTTACCCACGAGAACTTGGAGTAATCTGGGAACGAGCTGACAGTGAACATGGTCCATATAGAAGGATCTCGGACTCTGATATCGAAAATAATTCAACTGTAAGCAGTGACGGCTCCTACAGAGTCACCAGCATATGTGACGCCATGACGCTGCTTAATAAGATGGATCCAAGTGACAAGTATTTTAAGGCCATTGTGGAACATGAAGCTCTGAAGTCTCCAGTACAGCGCATCATCTTACGCAGCACAAGTAATATGTTTTTTGATGTTTAACACTCCTTTTCATTGTACATAACACAGAAGCACATTACTATTATCATAACCTTTCTTCTAAGCAGCTGTGACATTAATGCTCCATATCAGGGTGTTCACACAGCACAATCTATGGTCCATTCATAACCAGATGCTCATACTGGTCCCCAGGTGTATAAGTAACACTGTATAATTGTGTACTGGTGCTTAGGCTGTGTGTGATCTGATGTCACAATGTTGGGGTCATGGTACAAAAATGTAGTTTATTAAATCAGTGCCCATATAATGCATCTCCTGCATCCATAAAATGTAATGTGTGTAACGTGAGAACGTATCAAAACCTCTATTTAAAAGTTATTTCACCATAAAATGTGTTATACTGATTGATGTTTTCATACCAATTGAGTCCAGAAAATTTCAGAAAGGGACAATAACCTCACACTGTGGAAGGGGGGTCAGCTAGACAATAACAAGCAGTATTACTCAGCACAGAACACCCTCCCAATGTGTATAATTTATTAAACTATACTAATGTTTAGATTGCTCTACTTTTACCTGCTTAGTCAATTTATAAAGTGTTCTATCATGAACAAAATAAATGTAAAGCAATATAGGTGTCTGATGAGGACAGGCTCTATATCTGAGAACTGTTTGGTTTTATGACATATAGGCTGATTTAAAAAGCATCTCTGGATAATGAGCTACTGCTACTGAAATTATTCTGAGTGACTGAACCTCTCTGTTCAATATTCCACATGTAACAACAATATGTTATGAATTCATGTTCTGAACTGAATATTTTTTTTCTTACAAACTCATTTGTTTTTCAGCTTGAAAAACTCTTAATAAACTGTCCTAATCACTACTATTCTCACCTATTTTTCCATGAAACCTATAGAAATCCATCACTGTATTATTCTACAATGACAATTACTCCAACACATTAAAACCAAACCTCAAACACTGAAGCCATCATTGTCCCCACTAACTTCCTGGTCACCTCCTACGTGCAGCCACTGATTCAGCTGATTCCAACATTCTTCCATCACCGCCCATTACATTCCAAGAGGCCATGTCTGTTACACCAGTATAATCCAGGGAATCGGGGTGCTAGGGATGAGTGTATCTATCAAATAATGATGTTCTGGGGATGTATCTGTTCTACTTGTTGAGGAAACTCCAGCTGGTTTCCACTGATCTCCTTTATCCACTGTTTATTATTATTGTGTTTAATGATTTACACTTTTTTTTTTTTAAACAGGAATTTTTTATTTAATAGCAGAAAGAGAAAGACAACGACTGCAGCAAGTTGACCGGAGGACAGTGGTCAAATCTATCTCCAACCACCATCACAAGTCATCGGAAAGGGATGAAGAAGAGAAGTCTCATAAGAACCCAGTCTGATAGATCATCTTCATTATTACTCAGTATTATAACTAGCACAAGACTAATACTGTAATGCTGTAAATAGTTATCAGTTCTACCTCCAGCCTCCATCACACAGCATGGGAGAAGTGATGAAGCAGAGGAGTGTGATAAATAACCAGTCTGATAGATCGTTATCATTAGTCACATAGTACAAGACTCATATTACTGTATATCTAGACCAGATACCAGGGAACAGGACATAGACATCCAGTCACTGCCCTCCTGTGACTGTAGAGAATCAGCTTTATACTGACAGCTGCGCCTGACGGGGGATTTCTCTACAAATACTGATGTTCTTACTGAATGGATCCAGTATTATTACATGGAATACATTATATGACCAGGAGTTACTCTCAGATAGTCAGACACCACCACAAACCAGAGCGAATCTCCTCTCAGTAACTGGATCCATCACATTCTGACTGAGACACAGGAGACTTCTGACCAATTAGACATAAGTTGTAATTACTGCTGAACAATCACCTGAGGAAACTGCCTGTAAGAGTCAGAATTCTACCAGGAAGTAACTGTGATGAGTCTGTCTGTACCAGTTACTGTGTTTTACTAATCACCTCATACAAATTATTGGCTGTAATATCTTCAACTATTGTTTTTCTATCAGTTTCAACCGGGACAGTTGAACAGTAGTTAGATTTTAAACTCTGGACGTTTTGGTTCTGCAAGTGCATTTTCTTTTGACAGTTTTATGGTTTTATATATTTAGATCACTTATTCAATTAGGTGATATATTCGTCATCAATTTCCATCCTCTGGCCATGAATTGTTCAAGTGTTAACCAATTTGTGTGTACAGGAAAGTTATTATAACTTTTGTCACGTCTTACAACATACATTGGTTTATCATGGCCATTAAATGCATAGCTTTAAACTGGACCTAAAGGTCTCTCTTATACCGACTTATACTGATGTTAGGTGTCCTTGTTTGAACATATGACTTTTCTTTTTAAATGCTATGTATTGAATGCATCAGGAATAATACATAGAAAGGTCACAGTGATATAAAAATAGTAAACAAAATAAAAATCTACCGTCAAAGCAAAACATGGGGGGACGAAGCCCATATGACTTTTATTAGAAATGTGTAAAGTTTTAAAAAATGTAAAATATTTGAACAGTAACCAATATATAATATTGCTTTACGAGTTTTACAACATTGAGAAAAAACAGACTCATTAATAAACTGTGTTAAACAAAGAACGCCTCATTCTGGGGTCCCTCCCTTCTCCTATACATTATATATACTAAGGTACCCTCCTTCCGTCCTTCTTATATTACAGTAAGGTACCTCCTCTATTCCTCACACATTATAGTAAGACACCTATACTGGACTAGTAATAACAAATAATGTAGATGTAATATCAAATATTAAAGTAAGGGAGCACTTGGGAAAACAGTAATAATAAAATGATCTCATTTGAAACTAGTTTCCAGAAGCAACAGTATAAGGGATCAACTAGGACTTTAAACTTTAGAAGGCAAATTTTTATATGCTAAAAGAGTATATAAAGTGCATAGACTGGGACAACGTTTTTGACAGAAAAAATAAAGAAGAAAAGCGGGCTGTCTTTACAATGTTGTTGGAAACATACACCTATAAGTTCATTCCTATGGGAATTCCTTCCTATGTCTGAGGGGACTGAGGAGATCTTTCGTATTTACAAAGAATGCAATAAAACCTGCAAAAAGGAAAACTTGTTTTTCATTTTCCAATTTAGCCAAAGAAAGTAAGACAAACCCTAAAATGTTATTTAAGTATATTAATGATAATAAGGAAAAAGTAGAGGTATGAAACACTTTCTTTTTTTTAGTCTATACTAGAGAGGAAGTAAATGTAGGAATAACACGTAAAAATGGAAATGCAATTGTACCAGTAATTAATACTTGGCTGACTAAGGAAGAAGTCCAAAGGTGACTGAAAAAATGTAAGATAAATAAAGCTCCAGGTCCAGATGGCATACACCTAAGGATTCTTATGGAGCTAAACTCAGAAATAGCTAGACAATTATGCTTAATTTTCATAGATTCAATTTCATCAGACTTGGTACCAAGGGATTGGAGTATAGCAGATGTGGTGCCATTGTTTAAATAGGGAATTAGACCACAATCAGGGAATTATAGACCTGTAAGCCTGACATCAATAGTGGAGAAACTACTGGAGGGTATATTTAGGGATAGTATTCAGGATTACTTGGTGCGCAATAAGATTAGTGGGAATCAGCATGGATTTATAAGGGATGGATCATGTCAAACTAATCTAATTAGTTTCTAAAAGGGAGTTAGTGGGTTATGGGAGTCCAGAGACCATTGGCATCTTCATCTGTAAGCAGGCTGGTCTTGGCAAACTAAGAAACTATGATAGATGCAACTCAACTAGCTCTGTTATAATAATAATAATAATAATAATAATAATAATAATAATAATTAATAATCAGGTGGGAATTTACTTCACATTTAACATCAGTTGTGAATATGAATAAGTACATTTTCCTGAGCTGTCTATTTACATTAAGGATAAAAATATTTCTACAAGAAACTATATTAAGCCTACTGACATGCGTACATACAGACAAATAGCAATAGTCTTATCAATTGGATAGATAATATACCCATATGTCTTTTGTACAGTCGGTAGAAAGAGTTCTGATAAAAACATGTTCCTGACTCAATCAAATAAGATGAAGGAAACCATTATAAATAAAGGATATACTTTTGATATTTTAAACAATTCTCTTGCTAAGTAGAAAACATATAGAGGATTTACTTAAGAGTAAAATAAACAAATAAAATAAAGGTTCCTTTCTTCATTGATTTTAATAAACAGTATAAAGCTATTGAGATATTGTGAAAAAGCATTGTACGCTACTAAACAAAGGATCAAATATTAACTAATATTATTCATTCTCAAACAAAGTTCATAAAAGAGCTGCTAATTTAAAGAACAGTCTGGATATAAATGCTACATCATGTGTTCAGAAAAGAAGATTCCTTTACGTCAAGTAGATTATACAAATGTGTATTTTGAATAATAATGTAAATCAGTTAGAGACATTTAGGCCAAAATGACAGAATTTATTTCCAATACAAAAATAAATAAATAATATTTTGAATGTATGTAATATAAAAATATTATTTATCTGCTAAAATGTGACTGTGGGAAACAGTACATTGGAAAGACATCTCACGTCCTTAAGGAAAGATTAGCAGAACATATGCGCAATATCAATAAAGGCATTGAAAACATTGTTTCCCAATCTTGTAAATCAAAAACAAAAATCCAATGGATTCATAGATTGAGATTGCTACATTCCAGGGGACTTTAAATGGATTTTGAACTAAATTAGTTTTTTGGAACACTAACAGAACACTAACAGAACACTAACAGAAGCTGAGAAGCTGAGATGGTTTAGGAGCTTCTTTATTTTTGTGCCGTGCTAAGTCAGAGCTTGTGTGATTGGCTAGCAGATCTCCAAGGTAACAGAAATGATCTGTACAGGCTGCTGATTGGGGAATTCATATACAGGGACTTTGATGTTACAGCTAGCATAAATTCCATTTATTTATTTACTAACGTAGTGTCAGTATACTTAGCAGTGCTTTACAATTGGTAACAAACAGTAAATAAACAAGACTGGGTAGAGAGCAGAGAGAGAGAGAGAGATGTGAGGGAGCAGCACACAAGTTATTAGGAAATAGGAGTTAGGTACATGAGGGTAAATGCCAAATAGCGCTTATTGGTCCAGCCACATTGCAATGGTAAATTGTGCCTGGTCGGGCTACATGATCCAGTCATGCACCACTATTAGTTTTTGGTTCCGTTTGTTTTATTATAGATAAAGAATAAAGGTAAGTTCTGTAAAGATCGTTGGTAATTTGGTAGATTTGCCTTTGGAGGTTAAGAGAGTGATTCGGGAACTGAAAGAATTGTGTTTTCAGGAATGTTTGAAGATTTTGAGTCATACACAAGGGAAGGAGTTCTGCAAACAAAATGTCCATTAAACGGGAATGGGAGCTGGTAATGATTGTCGATGAAAGGTGCAGATCTTGTACCGTGTGGAGGGGTTGAATTGAGAGATATTTTAAAACAAGTCAAGAAATGTATGTTGATGCAGTTTTGTTTATGTCCTTGTACATTAATAGAAGTATGTTATATTGGATTCTATAAAATATGGACATCTGATATACGGACTGAAAGAGCGAAGCAGCGGTAGATGAACGTTTTTTGAGAAAATGTAATTGTTCCTTCTTACTGGTTAGGGGAAGACCAGTAAGAAGCACATTGCAATAGTCAATGCGGGAGATAATGAGGGCATGAGTTTAAGTTTTTGCAATGTCTTGTCTGACAGACATAAGAAACACTTCCAGAATATGCAAGTAACACCTTCACTCCACTAATGAGTGGAGTGTGCCAGATATGCTGTTTTCACGTGTCTCACGTCCACTCATGTTAGCAAGGTGCCTCCACCCAAGTATTCTAGGCTGCACACTATAGTAGCTTGTTATTACACAACATGTCTATAAAGAACACCTTGAAATGATTATTAAAGGGGTCAGGTAATAAGAATAAGGTTTTAAGTAACAGGTGGTGCAGTAGGAACAGTTTGTAACATACATATTGCAATAAACAGTTTTGTCTCAAATTCTATTCTAAATCACTATTAGACTGTATTGGTCAATATCTACTTATAAAAGACTTGTGTCTCCAAAGAGAATGTATATACTACAGGCTTATCCCACTCTGGTAGAGCTAAATAGACAAAGAGCAGGGAACAAATACAATTGAAGTAAATTGAAAACATAAATAAACTTGAATTCATCAAATTACTAGTATATATTACTTAAATAACACAAGAAGTACTGAGTAGCTATAACAGCTCTGTCAATAAATGCTAGTATATAAATATTCCTTTCACAATTAACAAATGCAATAAAAAATTACACTTGCAACAGTTCTCTCCTCTCACTCTGACTCTCTTAAACAGATAACACAGTCACATTTATAACATTGGGTATTGTTGGTGTAGCTTATAACCTGGGTCTGTAGTGTATATGGCTGCAGTGATTAACTTCTCCATAAATGATGTAACAACTTATTAATCTTGTAAGTGTCTATAACTGAGGCAGTTAGATAAGGCTGCAGTAGCACAACTCAGGGACAGTAGAAAGTCAGACTTTAACTCAGACACTTGGCAGCATGTGCGTATGTGTTTGAAAGTTGAGTACACTTATCTGTCACTGTGGAGGCAGCGCTCTGGGCAGTCTGCAACAAGATACCACTGGGACCAAACCGCCCCTTGCCTGCAGTCCTCTCTGCTCACCGGCACTTCACCCAAACCAGGAGACTCCCTCTCTGGCCAGAGGCTAGCTTTGAGTGCCCAAGATAGCAACTCTTTACAGGGTTCACCCAGAGGTTCACTGGGACAAGTCACTTGTAAAATGTTTCCCTCACACTGGATACTCTCAGCAACTATGGATGACTTCTGACTCACCAAGTCTCTCTAACTCTCCTCGTTGGCTGTACTCAGACAAGTCTGCCTGCTCTTCTCAGACTCTTCTGTAACACACAGTCTTTCCTGCACCTGCACTCTCTCCCAAGATGGCTGCTCTCTCTCTTTCCTGGCAAGCTCCTTCTCCACAGTTTTCTCCTAGCCCAGTAGCCTAGACTGGTGACAGATGTAGCAAAATCACTATACTCTTTTTTTACTTTGTTGTAGCCCTACAACTGCAGGGATCACACTTAGGTGCATGTGACAGACTTTTGATACAGATTATATGTGGGGAACAAAAGACAGTTCTGAGTCAATGATGACAACTAGACAGCAAGTCCAGGTCAGTCTACTGGGAGAGTCCAAGAGAGGAGATAAGAGAGAGAGTAGTTTGAAAGCACAAAGATAATCAATACAGATTTTGAAATTAGAGATGTGTTTTGTACCATACAAATACTTGTCAATTTAATAAAACATATGATCCCTATGAAACATAGAGGCAGAGCACTGGCTATTAGGATGGTTACTTTAGAAAATTAGATAGACCAAGGTGGGCCTTACCAGAAATGAAATGGTGGTAGAAAGACCACGGACATAATGTTTTCAAAGCTAGATAGCATGTTTGACACAATTTAGAGAGGCAGTAATTAAAGCTCATTAGACGCATAGCAGCATCAATAGACATTTTGAATAAGAAGTTAGATCTAGATGGCCTGCACCCAGAAGTGAAGTGGTGGGAGAAAAACCATGGACTTAATATTTTCAACGTTAGACAGCATGTGTGACACATGGTAGAGAGGCAGTAATAAAAGCTCAGTAGATGGATAGCAGCATCACTGGACATTTTAGACAGGTAGCTAGACAAAGGTGGACTGCACACAGAAGTTACATGGTATGTTAAAAAGGACATGAATAGTCCAGTTGTCTTACTCCAGTGTTGTGGAGCAACCAAAGCAAATTCAAAAGTACTGCAAATAGTACAGAAGCTAGTACATAGCATAACAGTTTCAATAATGAATGCATACTTACAGTCACAGACTGCAATCTTTAATACAATACAATAGAGTACAGTAAAGTCACCCTTCTGCTCCACAGGAGGTTTCTGTCTTCCCTTTGCTCACCTTAGGACACCTGGGATACGGTTTGACAGGTGTACCAGGTCAAGGAGTCAAGACCTCTCCAGAACTCAATGCACAATACTCTTTCCTTAATCAGTTTCCTTAAATCATTTTCCTTAATCATTTCCTTAAACACTGATTCCTTAATCATTTCTTTAATAAGTACGCAACAGTTGTTTTACAAACTTATGCCCTCAGGCTCCAATTACTAGATCTTATTTTAAACATTCTTAAGCTACTAATTTTCACATTTAATACAGTGATAACTTCATCAAACAGTTTACAAACATTTCCTAATTGTAACAATATTACTTACTATGCTTAAACAAAAAAAAACAGTTGCTATGCGGTTGCAAGCAATAGTAATTGGGAAGAAATTGATATTTTGATATTGATATGATAAACTAAAATTAGTGACGTTTTCAGTCATGTTGTTAAATTTTGCTTCAGGAAGACTGGGGCACCCCAAGTGTATAAAATTGACTTTACATGTTATTTCCCTGTATACAGTATATATATTATATGTATAATAGTTTAGCTTTCCATGTGACTTATTCTGTGCTGTGGCCACTACAATATATAATTTCCTCAGCTTAGTGCGTAAGATGAGTTTCCTCACATTCACTTTATATTTATTAACAAATGACACAAATATACATTTCAGGGACTCCAGCTGTGAGGAACCTTCTCCAGGATGACGGATACATTATACTGGAAATTGATAGTTTTTACCCACAAAATCTTGGGGTAACCTGGAAGCGAGCTGACAGTGAACATGGTCGATATAGAAGGGTCCATGACTCTTATATCCAAAACAATTCAACTGTAAGCAGTGACGGCTCATACAGACTCACCAGCAAATTTGAGGCCATTATGCTGTTTGATAAGATGAATCCGAGTGACCAGTATTTTAAGGCAGTTATGGAACATGAAGTTCTGAAGTATCCACTACAGCTCATCTTTTTATGCAGCGGAGGTAATATGTTTTTTTTTATGACTTTTTAAAACTCACATTCATTGTATATAACACAGAAACACTTTATTATTATTATCATCATAAACTTTCTACTAAGCAGCTGTAACATTAATGCTCCATATCAGGGTGTTCACACAGCACAATCTATGGTCCATTCATAACCAGCTGCTCATACTGGTACCCAGGTGTATAAGTAACACTGTATAATTGTGTACTGGTGCTTAGGCTGTGTAAAATGTACTGGCATGGAGTAGCCAATGGCAAGCAGCATTCCACAGCATGCAATATGTAACACCCTACTAAGGCGTATAATATATTATGGGGATAGACCCATTATGAATATTCGGTCTACCTTCTACTTAAAGCGTTCATTTATAATGTTGTTTTAGTTCCTGAAATGAAAAAATTTGTAACATATTATTGGTGTCTGATGAGGATAACAAGCCTCTGTACACAATGATAATTGATTGCCGATATGTGAGAATTATTTGATTTCATGAACCATAGGTTGAATTTGAAATAAATTTTTAATTAATTTCACGTCAACTGAAATGATTCCCATTATCGAACTTCTCTTGTATAAGAACCTTTCAATATTCCAGGTCTAACAAAGATATGTTATAAATTCATCTTCTGACCACTGGCACATTTTCTAGCCCTCTTATTTATCTCCCAGCCTTCAAACTGAGCTTGCAAAAAAAATGTTACAGATTGTTTTTAATAAAGTGCCAATTTTATTAATATTCTCATCTATTTTTATACAAAACCTGTAAAAAACCATCACTGTATTATGTTACATGTTATCTCCTTTGCCACCTCCAACATCTTAACCAAACATCAAACATTGGAACCATCATTTCCCCACTAATTTCCTGGTCACCTTCTACATCCAGCCGCTGATTCAGTTGCACTCATCAAGCATTCCAAGTGACCATGGCTGATGCACCAGTAGTACCTATTAAATAGTGGAGTGTTGGGGATATTTAGGATGTAAGCGCCCACTAGCAGTACACTCTTTCCTCGTGTCCTCCTCCTTTTTTTGCATCACCCTCTGTACCTCTAGGCATTCTTCCCTAGCTCTGTTTTCTAGAGCCCAGGTCTACATCACATTAGACATTACCATCACTCTAACTCACTATTCCATAAATAACTTGATCTGCATTACCATGTTATCTGTATATAATCTGTATGTATGTCTGGTCTTTGTGTAATTATGTTTAGCCTAATAATGTATTATGTAATGTTTTATGGATCATTGCCATCTGTGTATTGTATAGTATACTATTATAAATTTTATGTATGGCAGTGTGGACCTCATATGGCACCTTATAGATAAAATATAATAATAATAATTAATAATAATAAGAACTGTTCTACTTGTTGGAGGGAGGAAAGGTTCCTGTATGTTTCCACAATCTCTTTTAACCACTGTGTATTATTATTGTGTTTAGTGATTTTTTACTTTTTCTTTTTTAAATAGGAATTTTTTATTTAATATTTGAAGGACAAAGAATAGAATTGCAGAAAGATGATCATAAGACAACGACCAATTCTACCTGGAGCCAGCAGCACAAATCAGTGGAATGTTTTGAAGCAGAGGAGTCTGATAATAACAAAGTCTGATAGAATATCTTCATTATTACTCTATTATTACTTACAACAAATATAAAGGGAAGAGGCCATAGACATTCAGACACCACCTCTAAGTAGACAGATAACATTATACTGACTATTGTGCATAATGGGGAATTTCTCTACAAATGTTGATGTTCTTAAATGAATGCATACCAGTTCCTATTACATGGTATGAATTAAAAGACAAATTACACTTAGACATTCAGACAAAACCAAAAATTGTTTGTAAAGGGGCCTGTAATAATTTCTCCACCAGGGAGCTGAGATAAAATCAAGACCCTCTCTATAGAAGAGCATTTAGGCTTATCGCTCTGGTTCCTTCCCCAGACACAGACAGGTCTGTTTGTTGGTGCTAGTCTGCGGAAACACCTTGGTTGCTGACTAATCTCCTATGTAAACACATATGCATGTTTATGAAGGAAATAAAGCAAACAAGACTTATCAATGTGGATTCCGGACTCCAACATTTACAGTTGTAGCAGTGATGGGATCCCGGTTGGGCAGCTTATACAGGGAAGGATGGAGACAGTTGTGAATGAGCTGTTACAGGAGTGAAGGAAAATACAAGATACTCAGCAAGCCTGACTGGTAGAGAATAACCGAGATATACTGATCTAGATACAGAATTAGAGGGCTGGCAACTGCTACAGACCCCATGATTACCATCAGTGGCAATAATATATTTTCTGTCTAAAATTAAAGAATCAAATGAGCTATATATGTTCTTTATTATATTTGAAACCTCGTCAATGTGGAGAGTGTTAGGAAGCTGAACATTTGGAGAAAGAATGTTCACAAATGGACTGTGCCTTCACCACAACATTTTTGTGAAGATGAAAATATGGATTAAATAGGTCAGTGAGGTAATAGACAATGGGTCACAATAAATATTGGTCTGGACTTTCCTTCATTTCCTTCCGAAACAAGGAAGGAAATGAAGGATGCAAGTAGCTACCCAATTGCCTTCTAAAAAATACAGAAATTTTCTGGGTGGCAGAAACTGAGGTCTTGGGTCTTCCTTTGTGTTCTGCATTTGATCTAAGAACTACCCACAGGAATGATCCCACATTTTAAAACTTGAGGTTAATGGACACTATCAGTCACTCTAATTATCTGTTTCTTTTACATGATGTAATATTATGTAGGAGAGACCTGTTTTATCAAACAGGGAAAGTGTTTCAGCAACTGGTGATACCCAGGGAGCTAAGGAAATCGGTACTGTCTTTGGCATAATCTACTCACTGGTGCAGACATTTAGAGGTATATTTACTAAACTGTGGGTTTGAAAAAGTCGAGATGTTGCCTATAGCAACCAATCAGATTCTAGTCAACATTTATTTAGAACATTCTATAAAATGACAGCTAGAATCTGATTGGTTGCCATAGGCAACATCTCCACTTTTTCAAACCCACAGTTTAGTACATATAGACCTTAGACTGAGATAAAACTATCAATCAAATTTTAGCTAGATTTCTTCGCCTGTAATTTATGTGGGAATTGGTAAATAATGTTCAGCCTGCCTTATGCATCCACTTATTAGTGACAAGAGGATTAAACCAACTCCTTTGGTGCCACTCCCAGTTGTTGAAACACCTTTCGATTGAAGACTGGTGGACCTAGTTGGGCCTCTAGAACTTTTTTTACAAGGGTAAAAGTTTATTTTAATTATTGTGGATTATGCAAAACAATATCCTGAGTCCTTCCCACTTCCCACCGCTACAACCAGTCAAATTGCCTCTACTTTTTTTTCAAGTGTTGGTTTATCCAAGTGTATTGATTGGCCATGTTACTAATTTTATGGCAAATAGTTTAAAAGATGTACTAGATGTACTAAAAAATAAATCTGTTCTTACTTCTGTCTACCATCCTCAAACTTGTGGCTTGTTGGAAAGGTTAAATAAATATTAAAAGATATACTAACAAGTTTGTTCTCTGAAAAGTAGTGAGGTCAATTGTTACAGTTTCTATCTTTCGATATCTGACTGGTGCTTCAAGTGTCCACAGCTTTTCTCCTTTTGTATTGTTATATTGTAGGAGACCTTAAGGAATCTGATATCTCCTTTTAGATGAATGGGAATTCCAAACTTTTTTTCATTAAAAAAAAAAAAAAAATTGCAAAATTTTGAGGCATAAATAAAACATTTAACTTGCTAGGAACTTTTGCCAGAAGCAATTTGTTGGAAGCACAAATACCAAAGTAAAAAAAAACTATAATCAGAGTGGTTATTACATGAATAAATACCCTGGACTTAAAGTAATGCTGTTGCTACCTACCTCAGAAGATAAGTTATTGGCTAGCTTGTAGAGACTTTTGTAAATGGTTTGTAAAGTGGGGTAAGTGAATCATAAAATAAAGCAACCAGGTTGCAAGATAGGGAACTTGCTTCTCCATGTGCTGAAACCAGGGGTTACCCATGATAATTTGTTTATTGCCCCGACTGGAGACAGTCTCAAATTAGGCCTACAAAGAAAATATATGTTGTAATAGGGGTTAGATATGAAATTGTCACTGTCCAAACATCAAAAATTTCTTGTTCTGGAAAAGAGTGGTAATTTGAGACTTTGAATTGACTTTCAGAAGGTCAGTATAGTCTCTGCTTCGACATTTACTCTATGCTCAAAGTGGGTGAGTTGTTATTATTGAGCTCTCATATAGACAGATTGCGCTAGATGAGTCTTCAAAACATAAACCGGCTTTCACCACGTACTTCTGGCTTTTTCAGTTCACGACCATGTCTTTTGGTCTACATGGAGTATAAGCTCTCATTCAAGATAAATGGATGTCGTGCTTTTGCCTAATCATAGCTATGCAACCTTTGAATGGCATTGTCATCTTTAGTACACACTGGATATGTTATCTATCATGTACATAAGCTGAGGGCAGTATTTTATTCCCTGAAACAAACAGGTTTTACAATCAATATTAAGAAACATACATTTGCAAAGCAAGAAAACAGGTATTTGGGATATTTACTGGGTGATAGAATTATAAAGTGCTTAATATAGATGGTAGACGCTTTGACTAAGACTCCTGTCCCTAAGACAAAAATGGATCGTCAGCTGTTTATAGGAGAGGCAGGGTATTATTGGAGGATAATTTCTCATTTCTCAAATTGACTCCATTAAAATATCTGTTAGAAAAAAAAGTTCTTGAAGTGGTCCCTGCTGACTCAGGAGGTCTTTAATTCCAATAAGTCTATTTTCACTTGAGGACCTGTTTTAAAATGTCCCAATTCTTCACTGTCCATGTTCGGTTTAGTTTTAGGGTTCGTTCTGTCCCAGATCTAGATCCAGAAAAGTGTATGGCACCCAGTGCTCTTTATTAGTATGTAACTCTTCCCAATGGAAACAAAATATTTACAATTGAAAAAGAAAGGCTAACAGTAAAGTGGGTCATTGTTTCTGTAACTTATTATTTGACAGAGGTTTTGACTTCAATCAGTTAAGAACCATGCTCCTCTAAAATGGTCAAACTCCATACATGATGGTACTGCAAGGTTAACCAGATGGCAGCTCACTCTCTAACCCTTCTGTTTTGAATAAGTTCATTAGTCAGGGACCTGCCCCTGGAGATCAGAATTTTGTCTAGCTTTGGCTGGGAAAACCAGCATTCGGCCATAAGTCCCCAACCATGTTAACAGGAGAGAAATGTAATAGGTTGGTAGGAGTTAATGACAATCGGGATCATGTTGAGTCTGATTTGAGTAAAACATTAATTTTTGTACTGAGGGTGTGCACCAAATAAATTAACACATACGTCCATATGCAGATTTTGTCTCATCTTACACTTACAACTACTTATGACTGGAAAGGAGGAATGGGGGAAGGAAGTGCCAGGCGATCACAAGGCCGTGTGCTGAAAGGTCATGGTCACGTAATTTTCACTGAGGTAGATCTGGGTGTAGATTCATATAAATCTGTCAGGAGCCATATATTTTGTCGTTGCTGGAGGGATAAAAGCAAAGATGATGATGGGGATGATGATCGGGAGCGCTAGGTAGATGCTTGATTGTGTATTATTGACTGATTGTGTATTGAAACCTCCAGCTGATTGAATTTAAGTGTCATTAGTGTGGCTGCTGTATTATATAAACTTGTGGCACTCCATTCACATTACTTAATTTATATCTCCATTTAGACTGCACTAGGGAAGAAGATTGCCATTTGATTTTAAACAGATGTTTGTATTAAAGTTAATGTCATTTCATTTAATTTGTAATTTGTATCCATATTTAATATTTTTGTTATATGGTAAAAGTAATTTTAGTATGTATTAATAGTTGTCAAGTCACTATTTTCTGTGACACTTCATTACATATTGTGTGTATTTTAAAGGTATATATATTATAGTGCATAATTTTACACGCTTGTTACTCCTGACATAAAGCTGGCTCACATGCTAGCGAACTACAGCTGGATGTATTGTGAGATGCTTCTGGCTGAACATATGCACGAAGATTCCTTTTTCATCCTGCTTACATGCGCCTTTTCCTGCTTGCCTTCGCTGGGTAAATGAGTCCAATGCTACATGAGCTCCAGTGCCTCCATAAAATAAGTTGTTAGCAGTTAATGATAATGGAGTTGATGCAGAGTGGGATGTATGAAAAAGTTATAAGAATTGATTAAAACGCATTGAGTGGGTTTCATTTATTTTACATGATAGACCATTATGATTATTGGAAGCGTTCTCTACTGTTTTCAAGAATTTTGGTATAAGGATACAGACTTTTGACAATAAAATTGTTATTTCACCTACATTCTGCTCAATGTTCTAATCACATATGCTGGAGACACTGTGGATTGTGGGCGGAAATTCAGATATGTGTAGCCGGCATCTTAGAGCTGGATGAACGGACCTTACGGGCGCTGATCATACAGTAGCAAATGGAGGTACATTACAGTTCATTTACCAGTAAGTGGCTACTATTCCTTATTTAGGATATTCTTACGTTATTATGACCAATTTTTCCATTTACTCTTATTTCATGTGAACTTGGCCATTTACATTGACAGTGACTTGTAGACCGTGATGACCAACAACTGATACACACACAGAGTATTATTGAACTGTTTACTAGAGGATTGATTCATTTTATGCTCTCACTTGTACTGTGACCTTTGTGGATACTGAGGTGTAAGAAACATGACTTTTCTCACTGTCTATTATCTGCATAGAGATCTGTGATTGGCATCCATCCCAGCCATTATACACACCTTACACAATTTGTAAACAAGCCCCGCTATATATGGTAATCACCCTTTTTAGTATGAACCTATTTGTGCACTATAGTCCTTGTTGTTATAGCGGGATATATGCCAGTTTGGGCACCGTATCTTGTGTGAAATCACTCTGTGCGTGCCCATAATGTAGGAGCACGGATGTGAGCCTATGTAGACTTGCACGTTTCTGCCACTTATGTCCATCTGTGCCTGGGGTGTTTTAATATAACCTGGGCACAGTAGCAGCGTATGTACGCAAATTGGGCTCATGCAGATTTGCATAAGCACACATATACGTATTTTTTGACCCTGCTATAGGGCAAGTGCACATAAATGCTAAGGATTAGATAGATAATACAGAAGTAGACAAATTTTAAGATATATACGTCTCTGCAAATAGATGGAAATACATTATTGCTATATGTTTTGTGTCACGAGATGATTGGAGCTAAAGGTCATTTGCTGATATTTGCGATGCTAAGCCAGGAGGCGCAGAGTATAAACACGCCCCTGGTCTTTGCCAGGGACCCCCTCAAGGGAATTTGGAGTTTGCTGCAAGGGATGTGCAGGTCGCGGCCCTCCAAGTTAGCTATCAGCAAACTGGATGGTGAACAGGCATGGTCGTACATGCAGTGGTCAAACCATTTGGACAAATGCTGTACCAAAGGAGTGAGCAAAACGAAGTCAGCAAGCCAAGGGTCAATTACAATAGGAGCAGTCAGGCCAAAGGGAGATCCAGGATCAGAAACAGAGGAAGCCGGTTCGGTACACAGGAAGTCAATAAGAGAGCAGGGAAAGAGGCAGGAATGCTGGAGCATAGGGAGACCTAGATACTCTGGCACCCATATGCCTCCCTTAAATAGATTAAGCACTGCTCTGATTTGTGGACAGTGGATTCGGTGGTCAGAACAGCTGACCGCCAACAGGAACTGCAAGTAGTGTCCTCGTTGCCAAGCAATGAAGATGCGATAGGCCGCAAATGCGCCCAAACGTCTGTCCCAACAAGCAGGATTCGTCCCATTCCTAGGCAACGGGATGTGAGGCTCCAAGAAGGTACCTGTCCCAAGCTGCCAGGTAGAGAGCGGGGGTGGCGCCTGACATTTTGTTTTAAAGAATAATTTACTCCACTTCTGCAACCAACTCTGCATCAGCCACAATGTCTTCAACTTGAGGCAGGGAAAAGCTAAGGACCCTCCCTATAAGAAGCTCCTGAGCTTGTCATCCTGGTTCCTTCCCAGGCACAGACAGGTCTGTTTGTTGGTGTTAGCATGCTGTAACACTATTTTTCCATGTCTAAACTCATATGGGAAAACCTTTGAATAATTATGAAGAAAATAAAGCAACCTGGACTTGTCAATGTTGATTGCAGCCTTCCAGGTTTACAGGGACCTCAAGGTTTCTATTGATAGACATCCTTTCCTCTCTTGTTGTCTGCATCTCCGCTTCTTCAACCTGTCCTTTACGACATGCTTTAGTTGCATAGAATAGAAAATAGCTCCTCTTAAGAACCCATGGTCCATCAACCAATGTTCAAAATAATCTATGGTTCCTTGTCAATACAAGTCCCCAAGGAAATTAATGCGAAGGCCCTTCCAGAATTTGTGGTTGACCACCGATTGTAGTTCTGAGAGGTTCACATTATTTACTGCAATATCATTATTGATTTACCATGTAAACCAGTCATCACAGATTCAAGATTAAGTGACAAAGTAGTGGCCAGGTCCAGTAGCCATGAGCTCACGTATTGGAGTTCTGCGGCAAGTATGTAAAAGTGACAATTGAGCAAAGCAGGTCCATCAGATTTTAAAGAATTTTATAATTTTAGAAATAATCCTGGACAGTGCCCACTGCAAATTAATGAGGTTATTAGACTTTAGAGGTTTCTAAGGTTTTTCTGGAGGATAAAGATCAGATAACTTTGAAATAAGAGTACTGTATACTCTTTTAAATTAAAATAATTTGACTTATCACAGGCAAATTTGCCCAATGAGCATTATAATGTAAAGAAGAAAGCTAAATATTCTTCTTGAATCAACAAAACATATGTTTCAATTGAGATACTCAAATTATTTTGTGGCCCTCTTTTTGTAATTTTCTGGATCCCTCAACTAAATGTAAAAAGATTTCTCTTGCTCCTAGTTACAAATAGACCTCAGAAAAGGACCAAAATGCGCCACATTTTGTAAAGATTGAATAGATGAATGATCATCTGTGAAACGGAGCAGCATATCATCTGCAAATAAATATATATATTCCTCTAATTCCCAAATTTTTAGTGGCTGAAATTTTTTTCTTCCCTTATACATTGTGCCAGGGGGCCAACAGCCAGTGTAAACAAGACAGGACGGTCATTCATCTATTTAATGGAAAAGGGTGTTATATTCAATCTCCCGTTCTCACTCTTGCATGTGTAATGTGTAAATTATCTTTTATTTTTTTAAATTATCTATCTAATTAGTTTCCAAAGCCTCAATATTCATATCCGTAATAGACAAGATGATAAAATATAATTGTTTGTAAACTATTTTTAACACCATCATTAATTAATGTTGGACTCATCACCAGTGAACCACTATTATCCCTCAGACCAGTAATTACAGTCTTCAAATAGGATCACTTTTTGTTCCAACCAGTTATGTCTTACATAGAACCTGGCATCCTCTCTGAAGAGCTGCTTATGTGCTTTATTAGTAATTAGTGATTTATTAGTCATTTCAAACAGAGGAGGAAGAAATTCTCTGTCTAGAGTTTTGATGCGGGATTCTGCCTGAAGTCTGTCGTTTTTATTATATTTGTTATGAAGTGCTATAAATTGTTATAAAGTATTTGTGATGTTATGCCTCAAAAACGCATCTCAAACTATTAAATCAGCAGCTGTGCCATCATTATTATTACTAAGAAGAGTTCTATATCTGTTTCTAATTTATCAACAACTTTAGGAATTCTATCCAATCTAACCATTGAGGATGGAAACTCCATATTCTAGTGGAAATTGGGATATTTAAATACAGATTAACAATTAAAGGTGAGTGATCTGAAATGCCGCATAGAATAGATTTTTACTTGCTGGTTCCTTAAACATATTTTTTTTGCTGATAAGGTGGGTTATATATATATATATATATATATATATATATATATATATATATTTACAGATTACACAAGTTTTCACGGGCAACTGGACTTGTCTTCTCTTCGTCCTAAGGGGGTCACTTGTACCACATCAACGCAGTATTTATACCATAGCAATGCCTGTTCTGTTAATGTAATCGGAGGATTAAAAATATATATTCATTGACTGAATCAATGTGTTTTTTTAGCGGTTCCTGTAGGGAAAACGAGCCCAATGCTGATGTCACTGGGGCTCTTCCTAACCCCTGGCTGATGGGGTTTGGCGCCAATAAGTCAAAGTGAGAAAAACATTTACTATGTGGAAGTATATGTCCCAGTAAGCTCAGGAAGCCAGTATCTGCTTGGTTATACTCACTCGTGTAGAACTACTAGTACCAGCATAACCATAGCTGTCAGTGGCTACAATCCATTTATAGACAATAAATTCTTAAAAATGTGCATATACAAATACAATAAGCAGTAAGGACGATGCAACAGCCAAACTCAAGGATTGTCTTAGGGGCAGACAGAGGTTTTCAAGAGGGGATCTTCTGTTCTCTTAGATTAATATCAATAAGAAATGTAGAAATACTCTATAATTGATAACAGCATTAATATGTAGAATGATTATACTAATGGGATAATACTGCAGTGATTAAATAGAAGAACTATTTCTTAATGTGCTTTTTAGTAGTGCTTGTTGTTTTAAAATTGAATACTTATAATCAGGGGAGGGCTGGCAAATTTTAGCCTGGGGGGCAAGACTGGACTCAGCAGCCTATTAGAAACATTTTAAAGGGAACAGAAATGCAGGTGGCCCAGTGACCCAGCCCAAAGTAGCCCAGGGGGCAGATGCCCCCCTACCACCCAGCCCAGCTTGCCCCTGTATATAATTTCAGCCCTTATACTACCAACTGCAATCTCAATTACAGCAAAATAAACTGGGACACACTATGTACCATTACCTTAATCTAACTTGATGCTCTAAATTCATGCAGCAAAATTTTTGAATGAATAAACAGTCACTAGCACAGCGTGTATGTTATCTATAAACAGAATAGCAGCGATCATCTGGTGTCGATCTGGTACTTCTACATTCATTCATAATGAACAGATGTCATCAAAAAGTATATTAGAAATTAAATTACAGGTATTTCCCTGTATCCCTATTGAGGATAGATATGTGATAGATTCTCACAACATGACTGTGAATGATTAACAGGCTATGAACACAGTGTGTGCTCTATAACAAAGGATAGTTCCAATTTACAGCAGATAGTATCTAATATATAAAAGCCTAGCGGCATGTGTTAGTGTGTGTGTGTGTGTGTGTGTGTGGAAAAAACTATTTTCTCAGAAAGGGCTCATTCAATTGACCTGAAATTTGGTATACTGACATTATTTGACAAAAAAATTATAATAGTGAAGTCAGTTAACTTCCATCATCCCCCCTTCCCCCCGGGGGAAGGGTAGTAAAGGCTGAATTTACGAGCTAAGACGGCGGCAGTTCCCTTTGAAGACGGCATTTGCTATGACCATTAGCAAGTCACAGGGTCAAACACTTGACCGTGTGGGTATTTATTTACCAGAGCCTGTGTTTGGTCATGGACAATTGTATGTTGCATTTTCACGAGTACGGAGAAGCAGTGATGTGAAGGTGCAGGTTATGAATATTGCCCTTCAAGGAAGACTGATTGAGCACAGCGATAAGGTGTTTAGCAGAAATGTTGTGTATCGAGAGGTTTTAGAACAGTAAGACGATGGAGATGAAGGATGTGGCGATGAAGATGAAGGATGAGGTGATGGAGAAGAATGATGAGGTGGTAACATGTGGACAAAACCACGTTAAAAAAAGGGCGCTTGCGTCGGGAAGTAACATTCTTCCCCTGAGGAGGCCTGGCCTAGCCCCAAATGCATGACAAGAACCTTTTTAACACCTTAAGTAGCTTGATTTGACTAGAATGCACGAGTATCATGCACGGGTTAACTTGTTGATTATAAAAGCAAATGCTGATAAGGAATTTACTATATATATTTATAATAAAGTACTATCATTTAAACTCTTCTGCTGCTATAATTAACATACTTATTACTAGTTGAGAATTAGCCTTGGACATATTTTGCTGCTTTAATAATGAGTCATACATTATAGTACAGTATTTATTATGATTACTAGCAGAGTTTTATAGCTAGCAATTGGAAATGATTCATCTAATGCCTGTGTGTATTAAAATATGACCATATCCCAGACATCATTGATAAAGATAGCAGTAGCCGACCAGCAGATATTGGTGACTCTAGACATGCTATATATAACCGAATGTAATAAGACCTGACCTGTATATAGGATACATTACAGGATACGCTTTTCTTATAGCTATTTAAATGGTCACAATTATGGCAGAACCTCTTCAGATTGTGATACTCAGTCTTTTTAAACCCTCTACCTTTATATTTTCTTTTTCACAATTTTACTTCTATCTTTTAATAAATGAATCCACAATGAGTTTTATGACAATTTTCTTAAATGTAATAAATAAAGTATAATTTTTTACAAATCAAATGAATTATTATTGTGGACATTGATTGTCTTTATTCGAAGTTTATTTTACTCTTTTTTCTTCTTGTGACACATACTCCATGATGTCACTGGGGCTGTCAGACTACAGAAAAATGTCCAGTAAGTTCAATTTCTGGGATCTGCAAACTGAAGGTGAAGGTAGAGATTGCGCTTAATGGGTCTTTCGGGCAAATGAAACCCACCCCTTATTGAGCACCTGGTTGGAACATAGCCCCTCTGCCCCACCACAAACCGTAATTCATGTGAAATTTTGCAATGATTTCCCCCACCTCTAATTATGAGATTTTAGTGAATAAAAAAAAGAGAAACATATTATAGGATATCTGCCTCTCATAGTTTGACAGTTGTCTGCATAATGATCAGCGTACAGATAAACTTTTATGACACAATGTACTTATTAACCATGATTGACATTTAGTGACTTTGAACAGTCATGTGACTGAGGGAACGTCAGTTGTCAGAATCTCCTCTGCTACAATGGAGAGATCCAGGATATATACAGGATGTCTTCTCCTTCTGTTACTGCACCATTCATGTAAGTTTTGAAACTGACATGTTCTTTTATATATAACAAAACATATAGACCCCTAAAATGTTAGTTACCAAGGGTAACCCCTTGATAGATTGGGAGAAGCCCTAACTCTGCAAAAAACACATGTTTTTGCCAGAAAAATTAGTTATCTTCAATTCATAAATAGGTCCTAGAGTGGTAGAATACCAATTTAGTGATGTATCTGCACAAATTAAAACATAAGTAAATTAATCTTAATAATAAATTAAATTCAGGATTAAATACATTTTTACTTCCTAATTGTTTTGATAACCAATCTACAAGGATACTATGAGCTATGCTAAAGTCTTCAAAATAGGGCAATTAAATAGCCCCCAATTTATCACTTTATATCAGCACAAAAACATAAGAATACAATAAGTTGTTACTTCCCCCCAATTAAATTCCTATTGTTTTCACTCTCCCGGGAGAGAGAGAAAAGGACTTTTTCCTTTGTACTTCCCTATACAAAGTACATTTTCACTTGCGTGTACTCTCCTGATTCTGCTTGTCACTACTGTAGTCTATGTTATGCAAAATTGCTTGTGTGTAATTTAAAAATAACAAAAACACTTTATAATTAAGAAAAAAATAAATACAGGAGACAGCATAGATACATTGCGGGCTCAATTAAAAGCTCCCTGCTGGGTCAACAAGATCACAGGGGAGTTCCGTTGTTTGGGGGAGGGGAATGCAACCATCCCTTAAAAAAACATACTTGTCCACCACTATAGATCACTGTATATTTATATATAAATATTTAATATTGGAACACTGCTGCTCTATCATTGCTTCCTATTCCAGCACGTCCACACCGGAAGTTATCGGCTCCGTGTGTAAAAATGCTGGGCTTCTGCCTGACCTGTCTTGTGAGTAACAAGATTGTTACTACTGGATTGACCTCAGTATAATAGATAGGGATCTTCTTGTCCATTACACTATCCATGTAAAAAAAGAAAAACAAAACTCCACCAAATTTAGAAATAAACTTTATATAAAAGACTCCTCCAACCCTCATTCATCACTTTATTAAAATCTATTCTTCTTTCCTAATCCAATGTAGAGTAAATAAAAACAAAAGAAAGAAAATCCCCAAATAAATGACCCCTGCAAAATAGCATCAACTGACACCAAATGTTTAAAGCCGGGAGTACCCAATTCTTCCCTTCACCAGCCAATAGGGTAAAATTTGTGTTTTCTTGGCCAGTGAACGGGATGGGGTCTTCTGCTGAGGTTGTTTTTTTTTTATAGGGATTTTCTGTTGTTGTTCTATTTGGACTATTTCAGATAAAGAAAATACTTTTTCTAACTTTAATAACGAGACGAATAGGGGTTTGGGGGGTCTTTCATTCAAGTAAATTTCCCAATCCTGCTCACTGTCTGGCCCCCACAGTCCAGGTCTCTTACTAATATTATGTTTTATTTACATTAAACAGCTTCAGCCCCGTGAAATTAGGACCAGAACTTAAGCCAGGGATGATCATTTTCATTTTCATTTGTGAGATTCATAAACTGAAATTCTTGGGTCTCATACACCTGTAGATAGCACTTTATCCTTACACAGAGTTCCATTTTATATTATGCAGGTTCGGTACTAGAAGTGGTGGCCCCCACTTCTCATAGTGCTGCAATAGGATCAACTACTCTTCTCTCCTGCTCATTTACTGTAGACAACCCCCCCATACAACCTTCATTTCTTGCTATCTTGTGGTACCGTGGAGACAAGGAGCTTCTGAGATATGACAACAAAGGGAAACATTCTAGTCTCAGGATGTCCATCGATGATCAGGAGGCCAAAAAGGGCAACGCCTCATTGTCCATTACCAATGTGACCCTCTCTGACCAGGGAATGTACAAGTGTTTAGTGATTTACAGTCCAGAGAAGCAAGAAAAGGAGATCTTACTAAAGGCTCAAGGTGAGTGAATAACTGTTATTAGCCCATCTGTACACTTTCCCGTAACTTCATCTAAAATGGTAATAATTAAACATTATATGACACTTGTTGTTCTGCGTCACTGGGATCACCACTACTAAGGATTAAATTGAGAATTTGTGCTATCTGTGAATGCACTTTGTACCATGGTACAAGAAATTCCACGCAACCTGCAGATAGTGTGATCTATTCCCATTAGGGATGAGCGCACTCGGATTTATGAAATCCGAGCCCACCCGAACGTTGCCGATCCGAGTCGGATCCGAGACAGATCCGGGTATTGGCGCCAAATTCAAATCTGAAACTGAGGCTCTGACTCATAATCCCGTTGTCGGATCTCGCGATACTCGGATCCTATAAATTCCCCGCTAGTCGCCGCCATCTTCACTCGGGCATTGATCAGGGTAGAGGGAGGGTCTGTTAGGTGGTCCTCTGTCCTGGTAGATCTCGTGCTGTGCTGTTTAGTTCTGTGCTGTGCTGTTTAGTTCTGTGCTGTGCTGTGCTGTGCTGTGCTGTGCTGTGTTCTGCAGTATCAGTCCAGTGGTGCTGTGTGCTGTGCTCTGTCCTTCTGAGGTCAGTGGTGCTGCTGGGTCCAGTGCTGTGTCCTGTTCAGTCCAGTGGTGCTGTGTCCTGTGCTCTGTGCTTCTAAGGGCATAGTTATTTCCCCAATATTCCCCTGTGTTTAAAAAAATAAAAAAAAGTTATTTAAAAAAATACCAAAAACTAATTTAATTTTTTTTAATTACCACAAAATTTGCACAACCAATCCTGCAGTATAAGCCCATTGGTACTGCAATATTACCAAGTTTACACATTCTGCAGTATCAGTCCAGTGGTGCTGTGTCCTGTGCTCTGTCCTGCTGAGTTCCGTAGTGCTGCTGGGTCCTGTGCCGTGTCCTGTTCAGTCCAGTGGTGCTGTGTCCTGTGCTCTGTGCTTCTAAGGGCATAGTTATTTCCCCATTATTCCCAAGTTTTTAAAAAATAAAAGAAAAGTAAAAAAAAAATTACAATTAAAAATTAAAAAAAAAATATATAATAATTATAACCAAATTTGCAAAACCAATCCAGCAGTATAAGTCCATTGGTACTGCAATATTACAAAGTTCACACATTCTGCAGTATCAGTCCAGTGGTGCTGTGTCCTGTGCTCTGTCCTGCTGAGTTCCGTAGTGCTGCTGGGTCCTGTGCCGTTCCTGTTCAGTCCAGTGGTGCTGTGTCCTGTGCTCTGTGCTTCTAAGGGCATAGTTAGTTCCCCATTATTCCCAAGTTTTTAAAAAATAAAAAAAAAGTAAAAAAAAAAAAAAAATTAAAAAAAAAAAAATATATAATAATTATAACCAAATTTGCAAAACCAATACAGCAGTATAAGTCCATTGGTACTGCAATATTACCAAGTTCACACATTCTGCAGTATCTTGTGCTACATATAATGGAGACCAAAAATTTGGAGGATAAAGTAGGGAAAGATCAAGACCCACTTCCTCCTAATGCTGAAGCTGCTGCCACTAGTCATGACATAGACGATGAAATGCCATCAACGTCGTCTTCCAAGCCCGATGCCCAATCTCGTAGTACCGGGCATGTAAAATCCAAAAAGCCCAAGTTAAGAAAAAGTAGCAAAAAGAGAAACTTAAAATCATCTGAGGAGAAACGTAAAGTTGCCAATATGCCATTTACGACACGGAGTGGCAAGGAACGGCTTAGGCCCTGGCCCGTGTTCATGACTAGTGGTTCAGCTTCACCCACGGATCTTAGCCCTCCTCCTCCTCCCCCCCCCTACAAAAAATTGAAGAGAGTTATGGTGTCAGCAACAAAACAGCAAACAACTCTGCCTTCTAAAGAGAAATTATCACAAATCCACAAGGCGAGTCCAAGGATGTTGGTGGTTGTCAAGCCTGACCTTCCCATCACTGTACGGGAAGAGGTGGCTCGGGAGGAGGCTATTGATGATGTAGCTGGCGCTGTGGAGGAACTTGATGATGAGGATGGTGATGTGGTTATTGTAAATGAGGCACCAGGGGGGGAAACAGCTGATGTCCATGGGATGAAAAAGCCCATCGTCATGCCTGGTCAGAAGACCAAAAAATGCACCTCTTCGGTCTGGAGTTATTTTTATCCAAATCCAGACAACCAATGTATGGCCATATGTAGCTTATGTAAAGCTCAAATAAGCAGGGGTAAGGATCTTGCCCACCTAGGAACATCCTCCCTTATACGTCACCTGAATAACCTTCATAGTTCAGTGGTTAGTTCAGGAACTGGGGCTAGGACCCTCATCGGTACAGGGACACCTAAATCCCGTGGTCCAGTTGGATACACACCAGCAACACCCTCCTCGTCAACTTCCTCCACAATCTCCATCAGATTCAGTCCTGCAGCCCAAGTCAGCAGCCAGACTGAGTCCTCCTCAATACGGGATTCATCCGAGGAATCCTGCAGCGGTACGCCTACTACTGCCACTGCTGCTGTTGCTGCTGTTAGTCGGTCATCTTCCCAGAGGGGAAGTCGTAAGACCGCTAAGTCTTTCACAAAACAATTGACCGTCCAACAGTCGTTTGCCATGACCACAAAATACGATAGTAGTCACCCTATTGCAAAGCGTATAACTGCGGCTGTAACTGCAATGTTGGTGTTAGACGTGCGCCCGGTGTCCGCCATCAGTGGAGTGGGATTTAGAGGGTTGATGGAGGTATTGTGTCCCCGGTACCAAATCCCGTCGAGATTCCACTTCACTAGGCAGGCGATACCAAAAATGTACAGAGAAGTACGATCAAGTGTCCTCAGTGCTCTAAAAAATGCGGTTGTACCCACTGTCCACTTAACCACGGACATGTGGACAAGTGGTTCTGGGCAAACGAAGGACTATATGACTGTGACAGCCCACTGGGTAGATGCATTCCCTTCCGCAGCAACAGCAACAGCTGCATCAGTAGCAGCAACTACAAAATGGCGGCTCGTGCAAAGGCAGGCAACATTGTGTATTACAGGCTTTAATAAGAGGCACAACGCTGACAACATATTAGAGAAAATGAGGGAAATTATCTCCCAGTGGCTTACCCCACTTAGACTCTCATGGGGATTTGTGGTGTCAGACAATGCCAGTAACATTGTGCGGGCATTAAATATGGGCAATTTCCAGCACGTCCCATGTTTTGCCCACACCATTAATTTGGTGGTGCAGCATTACCTCAAGAGTGACAGGGGTGTGCAGGAGATGCTTGCGGTGGCGCGCAAAATTGCTGGACACTTTCGGCATTCAGCCAGTGCCTACCGCAGACTAGAGGCACATCAAAAAAGCATGAACCTGCCCTGCCATCACCTCAAACAAGAGGTTGTGACGCGCTGGAACTCCACCCTCTATATGCTGCAGAGGATGGAGGAGCAGCAAAAGGCCATTCAGGCCTACACAGCCACCTACGACATAGGCAAAGGAGTGGGGATGCGCCTCAGTCAAGCGCAGTGGAGACTGATTTCCGTGTTGTGCAAGGTTCTGCAGCCATTTGAACTTGCCACACGAGAAGTCAGTTCCGACACTGCCAGCTTGAGTCAGGTCATTCCCCTGATCAGGCTGTTGCAGAAGCAGCTGGAGAAAGTGAGGGAGGAGCTGGTAAGCCATTGCGATTACACCAAGCATGTAGCTCTTGTGGATGTAGCCCTTCGTACGCTTTGCCAGGATCCGAGGGTGGTCACTCTTTTAAAGTCAGAGGAATACATTCTGGCCACCGTGCTCGATCCTCGGTTTAAAGCGTATGTTGTGTCTCTGTTTCCGGCGGACACAAGTCTACAGCGGTGCAAAGACCTGCTGGTCAGGAGATTATCCTCTGAAGAGGACCGTGACATGCCAACAGCTCCACCCTCATTTTCTTCCACATCTATGGCTGCGAGGAAAAAGCTCAGTTTTCCCAAAAGAGGCACTGGCGGGGATGCTGATAACATCTGGTCCGGACTGAAGGACCTGCCAACCATTGCAGACATGTCTACTCTCGCTGCATTGGATGCTGTCACAATAGAAAAAATTGTGGATGATTACTTTGCTGACACCATCCAAGTAGACATGTCAGACAGTCCATATTGTTACTGGCAGGAAAAAAAGGCAGTTTGGAAGCCCCTGTACAAACTGGCTCTATTTTACCTGAGTTGTCCCCCCTCCAGTGTGTACTCGGAAAGAGTTTTTAGTGCAGCGGGGAACCTGGTCAGTGAGCGGCGAAGGAGGTTGCTTCCTCACAACATGGAAAAAATGATGTTTATAAAAATGAATAATCAATTCCTCAATGAAGTACAGCACTGCCCTCCAGATACTACAGAGGGACCTGTGGTTGTGGAGTCCAGCGGGGACGAATTGATAATGTGTGATGAGGAGGAAGTACACACTGTAGGGGGAGAGGAATCAGAGGTTGAGGATGAGGACGACATCTTGCCTCAGTAGAGCCTGTTTAGTCTGTACAGGGAGAGATGAATAGCTTTTTTGGTGTGGGGGCCCAAACAAACCAATCATTTCAGCCAAAGTTGTTTGGTAGGCCCTGTCGCTGAAATGATTGGTTTGTTAAAGTGTGCATGTCCTATTTCAACAACATAAGGGTGGGTGTGAGGGCCCAAGGACAATTCCATCTTGGACCTTTTTTTTTTGCATTATATGACCAATCAACAGTCGTTTGCCATGTTCAAAAAGTAAAACCAAATTTAAAAAAATTCAAGAAATTAAACCAAAAGTAAAATGCCGTGTCATAATTTAAAACAAGAGGTATTGACGTGCTCTAAAACTACTGTATTGTTGTTTATATTTTATAAACACTACACTTGAAAGCTTGAGTCTTTCAATAAAAAAGTAACTGTCCATTGCACGAATATTTGCAACAGGGACAATTTTAGGGTTAAGAAAGTCAACTAATAACACTTCGACGCTGTCTGTCTTTATAAACACTACACTTGGAAGTTGGAGGAGGTATTGTGGCCCCGGCACCAAATTTACTACCGGGGCCACTCCACTGTGCAGTCCATATTTAGGTGTATCAGATATTAAACAACGGTGACAGTTGATGCCCAATTTTTTAATTATATTGTGGCCTCGGTACCAAATTGTGTACCGGGGCCACCACACTACGCAGTCCATACCCTTTTTTGGTGGAATTCTGACACGTGGAGGGTTTTTTAATTATATTGTGGCCTCGGTACCAAATTGTGTACCGGAGCCACCACACTACGCAGTCCAGATACTTGTTTGGTGGAATTCAGACCAGTTGAGGGTTTTATTATTATATTGTGGGGACCACTCTATCTATACCACACTACAACTCTATACCACTCTATTTAATACTTTAATTCTATTTAATACTTTAATTCTATTTAATACTTTAATTCTATTACTAATTACCATAAAGAGGAACTGCCGCTTCTATTTAATACTTTAATTCTATTAGTAGTTACCATAAAGAGGAACAAAATAAACCAATTTTACCAAAAGTATAATATGACTTAGACTTACAAACACTACACTTGAAAGATGGTGCCTTTAAATGAAAAAGTCAGTCTTCATTGCACGACTATGTGCAACAGGGACAGTTTTTGGGTTTACAAAGTCAACCAATAACACTTCGACCCTGTCTGTCTTTAACATATTTGATGGGATCTCAATGACGAATTGTCTGTACCATGTTTGGAGGAGGTATTGTGGCCCCGGTATCAAATTGGGTACCGGGGCCACCCCACTACGCAGTCCAGATACTTGTTTGGTGGAATTCAGACCAGTTGAGGGTGTATTTATTTTATTGTGGCCCCGGCACCAAATTTACTACCGGGGCCACTCCACTGTGCAGTCCATATTTAGGTGTATCATATATTAAACAACGGTGACAGTTGATGCCCAATTTTTTTATTATATTGTGGCCTCGGTACCAAATTGTGTACCGGGGCCACCACACTACGCAGTCCATACCCTTTTTTGGTGGAATTCTGACACGTGGAGGGTTTTTTAATTATATTGTGGCCTCGGTACCAAATTGTGTACCGGGGCCACCACACTACGCAGTCAAGATAGATAGATGCGTATCATAGATAAAGTACATTCAGTGGTGTGGGGCAAATTGAAAAATATTCAAAATGCACTGACATTATCAAAAACAAGAGGTTGTCACACGCTAAAACTCCAACATGTATATGATGGAGAGGATGGAGGAGCAGCCGTATGTGTAGTGTAATGCAGACCTGTTGAAGGTTTTTTATATATTTTATTGTGGTGCCCAGTGCCCACTCCTCTAGGCAGTCCAGGTACATTTATTGGTGCGAATCATAAAAGTTCAGGGTTTTTAAGATATTGTGGTGACCCACTCCTCTACGCAGTCCAGGTACATTTATTGGTGCGATTCATAAAAGTTCAGGGTTTTTAATATATATTGTGATGACCCACTCCTCTACGCAGTCCAGGTACATTTATTGGTGCGATTCATAAAAGTTCAGGGTTTTTAAGATATTGTGGTGACCCACTCCTCTACGCAGTCCAGGTACATTTATTGGTGCGATTCATAAAAGTTCAGGGTTTTTAATATATATTGTGGTGACCCACTCCTCTACGCAGTCCAGGTACATTTATTGGTGCGAATCATACATGTTGATGGTTTTCTTAATATATATCTTGTGGTGACCCACTCCTCTACGCAGTCCAGGTACATTTATTGGTGCGATTCATAAAAGTTCTGGGTTTTTAAGATATTGTGGTGACCCACTCCTCTACGCAGTCCAGGTACATTTATTGGTGCGAATCATAAAAGTTCAGGGTTTTTAATATATATTGTGGTGACCCACTCCTCTACGCAGTCCAGGTACATTTATTGGTGCGAATCATAAAAGTTCAGGGTTTTTAATATATATTGTGGTGACCCACTCCTCTACGCAGTCCAGGTACATTTATTGGTGCGATTCATAAAAGTTCAGGGTTTTTAATATATTGTGGTGACCCACTCCTCTACGCAGTCCAGGTACATTTATTGGTGCGAATCATAAAAGTTCAGGGTTTTTAATATATATTGTGGTGACCCACTCCTCTACGCAGTCCAGGTACATTTATTGGTGCGATTCATAAAAGTTCAGGGTTTTTAAGATATTGTGGTGACCCACTCCTCTACGCAGTCCAGGTACATTTATTGGTGCAATTCATAAAAGTTCAGGGTTTTTAAGATATTGTGGTGACCCACTCCTCTACGCAGTCCAGGTACATTTATTGGTGCGAATCATAAAAGTTCAGGGTTTTTAATATATATTGTGGTGACCCACTCCTCTACGCAGTCCAGGTACATTTATTGGTGCGATTCATAAAAGTTCAGGGTTTTTAATATATTGTGGTGACCCACTCCTCTACGCAGTCCAGGTACATTTATTGGTGCGATTCATAAAAGTTCAGGGTTTTTAATATATTGTGGTGACCCACTCCTCTACGCAGTCCAGGTACATTTATTGGTGCGATTCATAAAAGTTCAGGGTTTTTAAGATATTGTGGTGACCCACTCCTCTACGCAGTCCAGGTACATTTATTGGTGCGATTCATAAAAGTTCAGGGTTTTTAATATATATTGTGGTGACCCACTCCTCTAGGCAGTCCAGGTACATTTATTGGTGCGAATCATAAAAGTTCAGGGTTTTTAAGATATTGTGGTGACCCACTCCTCTACGCAGTCCAGGTACATTTATTGGTGCGATTCATAAAAGTTCAGGGTTTTTAATATATTGTGGTGACCCACTCCTCTACGCAGTCCAGGTACATTTATTGGTGCGATTCATAAAAGTTCAGGGTTTTTAAGATATTGTGGTGACCCACTCCTCTACGCAGTCCAGGTACATTTATTGGTGCGATTCATAAAAGTTCAGGGTTTTTAAGATATTGTGGTGACCCACTCCTCTACGCAGTCCAGGTACATTTATTGGTGCGATTCATAAAAGTTCAGGGTTTTTAATATATATTGTGGTGACCCACTCCTCTACGCAGTCCAGGTACATTTATTGGTGCGAATCATAAAAGTTCAGGGTTTTTAATATATATTGTGGTGACCCACTCCTCTACGCAGTCCAGAAAGATACCTTGTTGCAACGTTTTGGACTAATAACTATATTGTGAGGTGTTCAGAATACACTGTAAATTAGTGGAAATGCTTGTTATTGAATGTTATTGAGGTTAATAATAGCCTAGGAGTGAAAATAAGCCCAAAAACTTGATTTTTAAACTTTTTATGTTTTTTTCAAAAAAAATCCGAATCCAAAACCTTAAATCCGAACCGAGACCTTTCGTCAAGTGTTTTGCGAGACAAATCCGAACCCCAAAAATAACGAAAATCCGGATCCAAAACACAAAACACGAGACCTCAAAAGTCGCCGGTGCACATCCCTAATTCCCATCCTTAATGACTTAACACAATCACATGTGAACAGATAGGAGAGGCTGGCGTAATGATCAATAATTCCTATTCATCCAGTTTATATGTGGTGCAGTGAATGCAGATTATACAAACACATTTAAGTGAACAAGACCCATAAGATATGAGATAATGTGCTGTAAATTATGTGGATATCTGAAGTCACCAAAGAATTCTGTGTCCATATAAAAGCATGAGGCTGTAGCAGAATGCATTTATACAGGTCATAGAAATCTTAGGTGACTTCTAACATCTATAACTTACATTTAGGTGAGCATTATTCCTTATCAGCAGTGGTCGAAGTGGTCCAGTATATGGTGGTAGGCCATGCTGACACATCTCATACTGCTTTGATTGTAATATTATCACATTACATTTGCTTACATTTTCAATACAGCCTTCTAAATTTCTATACCTTCACTGCTTATAACGCAGACACTGTCCTAACAAACACTGAAGCTGTGACATCAGAACTCACAGGTTATAAACAATGACACTGTAAACAGACATTATTTATAGGAGTTTATATATATATATATATATATAAAAAACACAACTTGTGTAATAAGTAGTATTATTAACAATTGTCTCTCCCTCCCAGCTGCTGCAGTGGTAAAGATACATAAAAAGGCTCTGCTTAAAAATGAGAAAAATATATTGTTGTGCTCGATCATGGGTTTCTATCCAAGAGATATTAAAGTGACGTGGGTGAGGAATGGTCAGACTGTGAGTGGATCAGTACTCGGGAATTTTCAAATGAATGCAGACAGTACTTGGAATTTAAACAGCTCAGTGACTATCACTCCCACTCAGACTCAAGACAATCCTGTCATCACCTGTCAGGTTGAACATGAGTCTCACCGAGATCCTATCCAAGAAAGCTTCAGAGTGGAGTATGGAGGTGAGTGAAACTTAGTGTTAAGAATAAATCAATTACAATATATATATATATTAGAAGTCACTGCAATTATATCAATCTATGATCTATACCCATTAATAAAACAAAACTGTATTTGCAGCCTAAATATCTAAATATAACTATACAATGACCTCTTGTCCTTGTCTAGTGGCGCCGAAGGTGAAACTTCTCTCTTCTCACAACGGCGGAGAACAGATATATGTGTGTGAAGCTCAGGGCTTCACCCCTGAAGCTGTGGGAATTACCTGGTTACTGGATGGGAAAAGGACTGAGCCTCCCAGAAGGAACGCGGATGGCAGCTATAATAACTGGAAATTATACCGGATAGATGGAAAACAGCAGAAGAGAATAGAAAATATCTCCTGTTTGGTGGAACATGAGACTTTGTACAATCCTATTATTGAGACACTGACAGTGACAGCTGAGAGTAAGTAAATTGTGGTACTATTAAAACTGTCACTATTATTGAGTAATGTAACTTGTGTTTTATATTATGTAGCACAATCAAACATTTAACTGACACAGCTGGCGACTGAGTGTCTTTTTATTATCAGGCTTTCAACTAATGCATCTGTATAAAATAGCAACATAAGTTCCAAAGTATTCTGTACCTCATGGCAATGTGGGACCGTGATGGGCACATTTCGTATGCTAAACTGTACTAATAAATTTACATTAATGTTTTTTTCACTTTCAACTGACATTCATCTATTGACTTATTTATGCCCTCTTTAAAATGGAATGTTTTTTCTTCCCAGATTCTTTTCTGGTAAAGGAAGGCAGTCTACTCAAATAAGATATTCAAGATTGTAGCATATTCAACAGTGATTAGCATTGTTGTGTCACAGTGGGTTCTACCTTTGTCTAGTTTGCATATTCTCTGCATTGTTTTTTCTCTGGCTACTGTGATTTTCTCCCAAAGTCCAAGAACATAATGGTAGGTTAAATGGCTGCTGACAAAAAAGGATTCTAGGTGTGTGTATTTGGTAGGGAATTCTGACTGTAAGTTCCAATGGGGCAGGGAATGATGTGGATGATTAAATATTCTCTGTACAAGTGCTAGTCAATCATCTTTTTGGAATTTTCAAAGCAGCACAGATTATTTTAGGGAAGTGTTTCCCAAACCCACTCCTCAAGTACCACTAACAGTGCTTGTTTTCAATACCTCTATGATGGAGCAAAGGTGCATTATTACTGACTGACACATTTTGAAAGATCTACAGGTGGCAGTAATTATTTCACTTGTGACCTGGAAAACCTGCACTGTCAGAGGTACTTGAGGACTGTGTTTGGGAAACACTGTTTTAGGGGATAACTTTGCTGCTCTTGTGAAAGGCATTGACCTGACCTCTCCTGTGATTATGTTAGTGAATGTTGAATGTGACTGGGGCATCATCATGACGTGAGGATTCAACTGGAGGAAGCAGGAACCACAGACTGAGAGTTAGATAGTAGAAAGAACAGCGTTCTCCATACAGCACAGAGAAGTGATATAAGGCTCTGTCAAATTTATACAGGAAAAACTGTGATGTCAAATGCACATCTATATGACAAAATGCTGATGCATCAAAATTGCTTTTTATGAATAACCCTCTGTATGCAGGAGACACACATGATCAGGTAAATTAGATATTTCAAGAGGTACGTATGATTTTGTAAAATGTTTAAGTAGAACTAGTCCATAACCTTATTCCTTTCAATTGTGTACCTAACTATGCTATGAAAGGGAGTCCCTTCTCACCTTTCACAAGGACCCCCAATATTATCCAGTCACAGGAGGAATAGTCGAATGCTTCCAGGTTTTGAGGACGTACATAGCATTTTGTGCTATGAACGGGGAGGTTTGTAATGAATCTAGAAAATAGTTGGACTGGTCGTAGCTCCTGTCCAATCAGGTGCCATGTTCATTTTATACCTTTAACTCAGGAAAGTCTAAATTACCTGCTAAGGCATGCCCATGATGGTAAAAGATTTCTGCTCTTCCTCCTGGTAATGTTGCCGGCAATCAGGTATTGGTGAGGATCAAGCAAATCCTTTCACTGAACCGCTACTCAGGTGTTCTACACAAATAGGAGGTTGTCTAATAGAAGACAAGCCTTTTTATATAAAGTGAGAAATAGGAGTAAGCAGAGCTATTCAGACAACACTTGAAAGAGAACGCAGTGGATTACACTCTGAACTATAATGTATCAAATGTATTTTCTCTTACTCACATATATTACTGTTATTTTCAGATGTGGAGGACTCCCAAACTACCAGTGTGGTTATGGCCGTAATTCTTACCATGTTATTAACACTTTGTGTGACTGCAGCAGCATTGTGGGTCCTCATTTATAAGAAGAAATGTAAGTGAGTTAAACTTTTCCCACCCTAACCCTGACTACTCCTCATTAATGTACTTCGCAGTGTCACTCAGTGCGGCTCATGCTGATTTGGGTACCATTTGTAAAATACATAAATGTTCTATGCACATGAACACAAAAAAAAGCATATGTTTATATGCAGATTGCATTGCATCTAACACGTGCTCCTGCACGGAGACATAGATATACCTGCCAGTAAGCGTATCACTTGCACGTGCATGAGAGCTGGCACAAATACATGCCAGCTAGCCTATAGGATCTGATTTAGTAAGTGTATTTTAGAATTAATCTTTGCTACTTTCATTTGTATACTGTAAGGCATACTTGCCAACTCTCCCGGAATGTCCGGGAGACTCCCGCATTTTGCGAGAGTCTCACGGACTCCTGGGAGAGTGTGGCAATCTCCCGGATCTGCCCACTTCACTAGGAAGTGCCCACTTCCTAGTGAATTGGGCAGAATTAGGTCCCAAACGCCGCGATTCCCGGTGAATCGCAGCATTTGACTCCGCCCCCTCTGTCAAATGATACGGTTGCGTCATGCCGTCATGGGGGGCGGGTCCAAAATGACATGCATTTTGGAGGCCCACCCCCCATCATTCCCATCTCCCCCGCAGGCTCCCGGATACCAACATTTCAAAGTTGGTAAGTATGCTGTAAGGAAGATTATACCTGCTGTATCATAGATGTAGTTTATTTAAATCAAACCAAATGTACTTTTTGCTATCAAAACAAATTTTAAAAAAACTTTCCTTGTGCTCATGACCAGGTTGAGTGTAAGTGTATCTGATGTACCCCTGATATAACTTGGTGCATATGTTCTGGTGCAGAAATACATGCATCTTGAAATGCATTCGACTCAGCATATAGGTGTAAATATGCTATATTTACTTGCATCTTTTAGAGCTTTTCTTTTTTAATACATATGCATCCAACTCAACATCGGTCCCAGTGAGTGCAAAATGAGACTCTTCATGAGTGTGTATGTGTGTTTGTGTGTATGACATTATCACTGAACAACATCACTTATTTACTATTCTGGATAATGGATTTACATACAAGGGATCCCATACCTGTATTTGTCAGTATAGAATTTCTGGCCATGTTACAAATGTAACTTAACTGAGATGCAATTGGCTGAAGTTGTTGTAATTCAATATTTAGAGTACAACAATGACTGCATTATCCCGTATTAATACTGTGACAAGATGGGTCTGACAGACACCATCTATCCCATCTGTCACTTTGAACATTTCACATGTAAGATGTTTGTGTGAACTGTTTATTTGTATGGGACTTTATTTTTTATTAATCATATCATTACAATATCAGACTGTGTACAAAAACCTGGACAGGATGGACTTAATGAGGCCCACCTAGTTCTTATAAGAAGGCATGTGGGTTGCGCATATTCATCTCCATGGCTACATCGGAGACCAACATGGTGGATGAACTATTCACTGCCAAGTTGCCCCCCACTGGATGAACAGGAAGTTTGCACCAACCAAAGCCCCTTCAAAGTCACAAAATCATGGAAGGGGTTAAAACAGGGAGGTTCTATTACTCAACCAGAATTAAGTCTACCAACAACTGGTTTGAGCAGATATTGTTCTCTCTGGTACTGCAACAGACTCCTGTACTCCAAAATAGCAGGGGAGATAATGGCATCCAAGCTGAACTTGAGATAACCATGCAGAGAGGGATTTCTATTTTACAGTTTAAAAAGGCCTGCATGGGGAACCCAAGATGTGTTTGAGGTCCTACTAAGTCTAATTTTGGAGTTCTGCCTCCTATCAGCTCAATAGTGGTTCCTGTATCAAATCCTGAGACGTGCCTGGGGTAAACTCTGCTCCATCAGGAGCTGCCCGTGGAGCTGTTACACCTGGAGTACGGTGACTGTGGTGCACATAACTACCATCTCATTAGAGAGCTTCTGGTTGAGCGGCTGGGATTTGCAAGACACAAAGATTGCAGCAACAACTTGGCTGGGATGTCGCCATTAACAGAAGTTGGACTAACAACTTGGCTGGAACACGTTTACACAGTGGGGAATAGGACTTAGCAACTTGGCCGGAGAGTGTCATAGCCTTTGCTGTGACATTGAGGAAATAGGAAGAAACAGCTTTGCCGGACTCCGCATACTCCCTGCGTGCTGGTTTACTATCATTGGATCACCATAGAAACAGCATCAGCACCACTCTTACAGCTTAGCATTGACTATTATATTACAACTTATGGATTTTTTACAACTTGTCTGTATGATAATGTCCATAGGCATTAACAGCTGTCCAGGTTAGTGTGTCATTATTTTATATTGTATAGAATTAACAGCTTGGTCTGGCACCGTGGTACTCTCGGCATACTCTGTACCTACCTTGTGGTCGTCCCAGCAACTGCATCAGAACCACTAGAAAAATATAGTTTGACCTGAGAACTGTCTTTTTTACATGGTTGAGGGTAATTGAACACTGGGATGCTGTAGGGTGATGTTTGGAGTTTCTAGACCACTTTGATGTTATTTAATTGTTTATGGTTATTTGTTTACATTGTTTACAATTGTTAATTGTACTGTAATAAAGACACCTTTTGATCTTCTCTCTTTCTCTTTGCCTGTGTGGTCCCAAGAACCCTAAAGTGCTAGGGATACCCACAAGGTTAGGATGCTGTCTTCTCAAATTTAGTGGATGTATGAAAAGAGGATGCTGGTACATGATGCCTCCGCTGGGCCATTAGTTTTTTATTTTGTACATATTAACCCTAATAAAATATCCGCTAAAGTGGAGTTTTTCTTTAAATATACACATGCTGTGTTGTATGTAATAATCAGTTCTAACAAATGCACCACTAAGCTGCATAAATGGAGAACTATGGAGGCACTATGATGGAACATAGAACTAAATATGGCTATCTTATAAAGATACTAGACATGAGCAGTTCGGATTAGTTGAAATCCAACAAAATCCAACGTTTGGGATCTTAGTGAAAACGAGTCATGGCTCGGGTTCAATGGCCAAATTAGGATCTCAAAACGAGGCAAAACGTAATTTCCCTCCCAAAAAAATGGCGCTATCTTCTCTATATATATATAGTGCTCCCTGGTTTTCTCAAGTGTTATTTTAGAACAGACATCGTGTAGGGAGGAGGTTAGCTGTGGTGGTCTGCTCAGAAATAGTGTCCAGGGTGATCGAGGGACATAGGAAAGCAGTAGAATCCTGTCATTATCCTGTCATTATTGTACAGCAGTTTTGTAGAGATTAGTCAGCTAGAATAGTTTGCTGATCAATTGCTTTTAATTTCAATCTTTAATAGACTTTACACGGTCTAGTGGCTACTGGTTGCTGTTAATGCATTGCATAATAGTACTAGACAGTATATACATACTGAGATATTCTGAACTAAGTAGTATATTTATTTAGTGTAAGAAAACAGTGTACTTTTGCTGTCTATTAGCAGCAGAATCCAAAAAACTATATTATAATCCTTTCTATTTTTCTATACTTGCCATTTTTAAAAGGGTCATTCAGTGAAATCTATATTTAAAAAAGGGTGTTTGTGTGTGAGGTTCAGCATGCAGATGCATTCCCCAAAAAAACGCTATTCATTATATTCTAATCTTTTCTATATTTCAATGCTTTTCAATTTGGGAAGGCTTATTCAGTGACATCCTTTTTAGAAAAGAGTGTTTTCGTGTGAAGGTCAGCAGTAGCTACAGACCGCCAAAAAATGCTGTATATTCTAATCCTTTCTATTTTTCACTACTTGTCAATTTTGAAAGGGTAATTCAGTGACATCCATATTAAAAACAGAACGTATGCAGGTGAGGTTTTTTTCTGGGCATTTTCGACATTCAGTGACCACATATAGAACATTGCAGCGGCTGCAAAAAAATAAAAGTAATCTACCACGCCACCAACTGAAGCAAGCCCATTGGATAAATGAATCAACAAAAGAAATTTAGTGTGAGGTGCAAGAGACAAAAATGTAAAACGCTACGCAAACACTAAATTTGAAACGTTATAATGCATGCTATATAAAGAAATGAGGATGCTGAGAGATGAAGGTGGCCTGCAGCCATACTATGTACACAATACAATACATTACCAGAGTATTTATAGGTAGCCAAGAGCAGGGATTTCCTTACATTGCCGATATATAAATAAATGAGGATGCTGAGAGATGAAGGTGGCCTGCAGTTATACTAAAAAACTTCAAAGACTACACAGACAATACATTTTTTGATGGACAGAGTATTCATCAGTAGCCAAGAGCAGGGTTTTCCTTACCTTGTTTTATTTATATTCTCTGTGCCGTAATGCTGCCCTTCTGAATCAAATCAGGGGACTTGTAAATATTTATGGGGACTGCCCGAGACTTGCAGCAGAGGCGATCCCTAGGAGGGAGTATACTCACTCAAATGCCAGGGCAACCGGGATGCCACACACTGCCGCTGTGTCCCGGCCAGTAACAGGCACCAGGGAGCACAGCTGTAATTAAATTATTGCTGCCTTCTGAGTGGATGTGGGGGACGTGCTCTTGGCCCCATTTCTCCTAACTCCGTACTACTGGTTCCTGCTCATAAGCTTTTACTATGTTGAGTTAAGTCCTGGGGGCATTCGAGTACCTGTGAGTGCGTCCAACTCTACAGGAATGGTAGCTGCTATAGTTGAAGACCTCAGAAGAATGGCTGCAGCAGGAAGCTGTTCAAAAATTTTCTCACATAGGGCTCTGCACTTGGAATAATCTCCCTCACTTAATTCTTGAACCTACATCATTTTGTAAGGATGTAATTTTAAATCGGCATGTAAAATTCACCTCAATCTCCGACTTGATATCCCCAGTGCCATGGCAAGGCATTCTTATAAGTGGAACGCCTTGGTGATTGCTGAATGGATGCTCTCCCTGCTTCCACATTTTCGGGCGTTCTAACGGTCCTATGTCTGCCAGGTGATTTTCATTTCAGTGTGGATCCAGTTGCCCAAAGAATAGAAATCCATAGGAAAATCGTTTTCCGATCTGGTACAGATGCCTTTTGACCTAGCGTGAAGTGTTTACGGAACGTTCTCTGCGTTGTTATCACAGAACGGTTGTTTTCATAATACGCTTGAACAACAAAGTCCAGGGGGTAAATGTATCAAAGTGCGATTTTGCAACTCCAGCGATTTTCTCGGGAGAGTTGAAACTCGCCGATGTATAAAGCTGAGATTTCAAGCAAAATCGCCAGAGTTGTGCTTCTGTCATAATCGCTGTTTGCAAAATCGCCAGTGATCAAACTCCCGACTGTTTGCCACTACAGCTATACAAGTCTCAAATGTATGAAGCTGTGAGTTAGCAAACTCAGGAGAGTTTGCTTCAAAACAAGCCAGATACAACACGCTGCTTGATAGCAGCGTGTTGTACAAACACATCACTGTTACACTGCCCTGGCAGTGTTAAAACTGTAAAGAACAGATCAAAATGAAAAAAATAAAATAAAAGCGTGGGGTCCTCCCGCTATTCCTGCTAAACCATAGTGCTGCCTGACTAGTGCTGGTCCCGTGAAAATCGGGGAAAGATTTTGCGTGGCGTCCCCTCGATTTTCACTTTACCAGCACTAGGCAAACCAGCCAGGGTTGGCGGCACTATAGCAGTGGGACACACGGCAGGGGTCCCCCTGCCATAATGACTAACCAACCCTAGACTGTTTAGCGCTGGGCTGGATTCCCTAGGGAGTGGGGTCCGCCGAAAAAAAACGAGCGCCCCCCCCCCCCCCCCCCCCTGGAAAGAACCAGCCCAGTGCTGATAGCACTAGGGCTCTTCCTACTACCCATGGGCTGTGGGTAGTAAGGTAATACGGCGATAAATGAATGAAAAAAAATATGGACGCTATTTTGTTTTGTGGAACTACAAGTCCCAGCCAGCCATGTTGCCTAAAACAGTGTGGCCATGCTGCTGCTTGTATAACTACAAGCACCAGCATACCCACGGCAGCCAGGGCATGTTGGCACTTTGAGAACCACAAGTGCCAACATGCCCTGACATCCCTGGCTTGCTGGGACCTGTAGTTTCACCCAAAAAAATGTTAAATAAACAACAGCACCCTAGTAAACACCACACATATTTATTAAAAATAAAAAACCCACAATAAATACACTAACCACCCTCATTAAAACCACATCTATTTATTAAAAATAAAACACCCCAAATACTCACAAAAGATGTCTTCTTTCTTTTTCCAAAGTCTGCTTGTCCCAGTCCCATAATATTTATACTTCCAAAATGGCTTAAATAATATCTTCATCACTACGCAAGTAGCATAGCGCATGCGCAATGAGCTACGTTCATTGCGTAAGCTCTAACTACTGTATTATGTGATTTTCCCACGCTAGTGGGGGAATCACCTAATACTGTACATAGAGCTTACGCAAGTAACGTAGCTCATTGCGCATGCACGACGCCATTGCGCAAGCTGTATTACAGTTAATACAGCTTATGCGTTCATTGCGTAGCGGATCTCCTACCTAGTAGGAGGTGTTAGCGGCGGCTCCAGACTTTTATTATTTTTCTTCAATCAAGATTAAAGTGCCGGGATGTTACAAATATGGGGCCCCCCTGGCCGAAGCAACGAAGACTTCAATCAACAAGGGGCCCCTTCTGGGCGAAGTGATGAAGATATTATTTAAGCCATTTTGGAAGTATAAATATTATGGGACTGGGAGAAGCAGACTTTGGAAGAAGAAAGAAGACATCTTTTGTGAGTATTTAGGTTGTTTTTATTTTTAATAAATAGATGTGGTTTTAATGAGGGTGGTTAGTGTATTTATTGTGGGTTTTTTATTTTTAATAAATATGTGTGGTGTTTACTAGGGTGCTGTTGTTTATTTAACATTTTTTGGGTGGAACTACAGGTCCCAGCAAGCCAGGGATGTCAGGGCATGTTGGCACTTGTGGTTCTCCAATTGCCAACATGCCCTGGCTGCCGTGGGTATGCTGGTGCTTGTAGTTATACAAGCAGCAGCATGGCCACACTGTTTTAGGCAACCTGGCTGGCTCGGACTTGTAGTTTCACAAAACAAATGGCGTCTGTTTATTTTTTTTCCATTTTTATCGCTGTATTACCTTACTACCCACAGCCCAGGGGTAGTAGGAAGAGCCCTAGTGCTATCAGCACTGGGCTGGTTCTTTCTAGCGGGGGGGCCCGCTCATTTTTTTCGGCGGACCCCACTCCCTAGGGAATCCAGCCCAGCGCTAAACAGTCTAGGGTTGGTTAGTCATTATGGCAGGGGGACCCCTGCCGAGTGTCCCACTGCTATAGTGCCGCCAACCCTGGCTGGTTTGCCTAGTGCTGGTAAAGTGAAAATCGGGGGGACCCCACGCAAAATTTTTCCCCGATTTTCACGGAACCAGCACTAGTCAGGCAGCACTAGGGTTAAGCTGTTCTTTACAGTTCCTACAGCTGCCGAAGCTCTGGCAGCTGTATGACACGTCAGTGTAACAGTGATGTGTTTACAACTCACTGTTACAACACAGGAGAGTTTGCCAAACACAGGAGAGTAAGCTAATCTCGGGGGTGTTTACATCGCACAAAATCGCCAGAGATGACCAGCAATTTTGAACTTCAGTGTCAAAATCGCAGCTTGATACATTTCAGGTTTTTTTTTCAAAACTCGCGGGTAAACACCCGCGATTTGCCACGATTTAAACACGCTGGCAAACTCGCACTTTGATACATTTACCCCCAGATGTTCAGTTCATGATGGGTACTAAAAACTGAGGAGCCTAACTTACCAAATTAAATCTACCACACCACTTTACCCCCACTACAGGTCATACAGTGCCCCCTCGAAACATGGGAGATCTTTATGCCCCACCCTGTATGATAGGATGATAAATGATTAAGGAAAGTATCTAGAGATATGAGAAATTCTGATAACTGCATAGAAAAGAGCATAAAGGAAAGAATCTGTAAACTGATGTTTCCTCATTATTAGTAATCACTTTATTATATTTCTATAGATTTCCAGTGGTTCCAGGTGAGTCCTATGCATAAGGTGCAGGGATCGACTGGTAATGAAAAGATGACCCTGTATTGTATGGCTTCCAACTGCAAAAAGAACGTTCAGGTGACCTGGACTGTTACTGAGGACGGTGGACTGAAGGTCACAGTCCCAGACAGTGAGACACATAGTGATGGAGAAAGTGATCAGTTACTCAGCACTTACACTGTGAGAACAGACCAGTCACAGACGGACGGATTATACAATGTTATCACCACACTGAGCATCACACAGACTGTATCCAAACACAAGAACATGGAGGTTGTCTGCACGTTCCTCTGTGATGGAAAATCCAGGGAGAGATGTATGAAATGCAGCTTTAATCCACGTAAGTATATAAATACAAGTATGGGGTCTCTTATCTATAAATCATTATACAGAACAATAGAGAAAGCAGAGAGGAAAAAAGGAGCGATAAACACCTTGTGCCTCATATTGCAGTCAGTGTGAGGAGCACTGCTGAACATCTGCTGCAAGGATAATTTTTGAATGTAACTTCGTACATTATAGGCTTGGTGTTCAAAATGATGGAATATCCACTTATCCAGAAAGTCTTAAAGTTTATACTTTTACACAGTGCGATTCGGCCACTCACCTTGACCAACAAGCCACTTAATCTCTGTCAGAATTGGCCATGCAAATAAAACTGACTAAATCTGAAGGATCTGGCTGTTCTGCACCCGGGCATAGATGTTTTTATTGAAATTAGTGGGTTTTGCCAGTGAGTGTTAAACTGAGTAGAATTTCTGTAAGCAGAAACCCCATGCAAGCGCAGGGAGAACTACATACTCCACATTGACAAAGAGAACATAACTCCACACTGATAAGGCCTTATTACCACAGCGCTATGAGGCAGAAGTTCTAACCACTGAGCCACCATGCTGAGATATATAGAGATCCAACACAATTCATCTGGTGTGGTCAAGACTTTTCAGATGAAGGTTTAGAAGAATGAGGAGGGAATGGAAAGTGGAAATAAGCTGATGGGTTTCAAAGGATTGGGAGAAAATTATAGATTTGAAGAAATAGGGATGTCTAGATAGAGAGAGTGCAGACTTGTAGGAGGAGGGAATACATTTGAAGTGGAGAAAGTCATTGCGGGAGTACGATTTTCCACCAGAGACGCTTGATGGTGAGAGAACATTTTTGTATATAGTGGGTCTGTTTATAATGCCAAGGTTGTGGTGGGGACCATCGTAGGCTGATAGTGATGCAGGGCAGCATCCAGGACAGAGGTAAATGTGCTATTATAAAGGGACAGCCTGGTCAGGGCAGGAGAGGGTGGTAATGAGGGAGAGAATCATTTCCAAAGAGGAGGGGAAAATGACTGGGTTGAGGGCATCAAGATTGCACTTATTGAGAGTGTCCTTAAGAGAGGGGGTAGGTGAGGGGGGAGATGTTAAAGGAGAGGTGGGTAGAAATAGGGCCTTATATAAAGTAGGGCACCATTTTGCCTGAATGTACATGCAAAATTACAGATTCAAAAACTGCAGCCTAGCGTGTATATGCTGAGTTGTACATATCTTATGTCTAGCTATGTGTCAGCAGTAATGATACACCCGTCATCATTATCAGCTTGATGGCTAGGCACAGCCCTGATGGATATCACAGGGATATCAATTAATATTTTTGTGAGCAGCAGTATATAATATGTAGATAAGGATAATAATAATGTTATATCCACAGATTCATTTAATCAGTGATTTGTATTTCCAACCGTCTATAATAGGACAGTTCTATAATCTGCTAAATTGCCAACATGCAGTGCAATCGCAGTGTTTAATCTCTGTGATATCATGCAGCTTTCTTTATGCAAGTAGACCCATTCTCACAGGATAGTTTATGACTGAATGATTTTGCTGCTCCTAATGGGAGGAGCTGAGCAGATCGGGGGCTTTCCATGATAAATATGGATCATCTACAGCAGGCTTGTCCAACCCGCGGCCCGCGGGCCGCATGCGGCCCAGCTCGCCTGTAGATGTGGCCCAGCAGGAGTTTTGGTTGTGGCAAGAGGGCAGTGCTGTTAATAAAAAAAAAAATCCTGCAAAAAAAGAAAAGAAAATGCTTACCTTGCGGCCACGTGGTCCCGTCAGCTGGTACTCCGGCTCCCTCCCTTGTCTCCTCCGTCCGGCGCTCGCAGTGAATGTCGGGCGTGATGTCATCACGCCCAACATCCATTGCGGAACGCAGGACAGAGTAGTCACCCGCGCGAGAAGAAAATTCAGCAGCACAGAATTGCAGAAAAGAAGAGAAGAGGACAGGAGAACAAGCCGATTAAAAGGTAAGTTAAGGGGGATTTTTTTTTTATTATTTCAAGGGATGCTGACCAGGGAATAAAAGTCACCTGGTCCTGGAGCATCATGGACCTTATCTCCCTGCTACATATTTCTACTTGTAATACTAATGGGGCATTATATATTATTCTCTTTGGCCCATTATAAATTGTTATCCCTTAACTAACATAGTGGTGTAATTAGCAAAACAGGTCACAATTTGGGATCACAGTGGTGTATATGTCAGGTACCGCAGGCCTGGTCAGGGCACCCTGATATACAATGCCTGGCTTAAATGCACTTTATTGATATTGCATCGAAACAATACAAAAAGTGATCATAGTATAATAACTAGAGAGGAGTTTTTGAACAGGGCGATTGAAAGGTAAGTATAGGGGGATTAGAAATTAGAAATATATATATATATATATATATATATATTATCACTTTTTTTCTCATATATATATATATATATATATATATATATGTTAACTATGTTCTCTATGTTTTTTTTGGATGATCAGCTATCGTTAGTGTTAGTGTATTTTATGTGCGGCCCAAACCAACTCGTCGTCTTCCAATGTGGCCCAGGGAAGCTAAAAGGTTGGACACCCCTGATCTACAGTATAGTAATTATATTGTAGCAAGTGGTGAAAAAAATCATTTAGCTTGGTATTCCAAATTAAGCTGGTAAACTTCTGTTTATTCACCCATCCTGTGAGAATGGACATTTGCTCTAACTTTTGCACTATTCAGGCACATTATAAAGAGGAAAGTATTACAGTTGTGCCAGTCATCTGGACGGAGGCACTTCCAGAACAGGGAATGCACCTGTCTTTGTGGGTATTGCCTGTATGGCCATATTTGCACATAAATTATACCTGGTTATACTGTGATTGTTAAATAACTTACAAAATGTGCACTGTTAATGCTTCATGCTTGAGCTCGAGAATTTTATATTTTGGCAATAGTTTCTTTCCTGGTTTCATTTTTTTTACAACTTTAATAAAACACAAACCTGCATATCTTATTCCAGTATTATTAAATACTTACCTTAAAGTGATAAATCCCCGTATATCCTTTTACTGATAAATGTTCTCTTATTTTCTAACAGTAAAACCCCGATTATTAGCCCCTATAAAGCTGTCTCTGTGTGACTCCAGGGATGTTCTGTGTTCTGTGACTCTGGAGAAGTTTTATCCCAGAAATATCCAGATAAATTGGAGCTGTGGAGCTGGACATTACCAGGAGTTGGATACAGCTAAGAACAACATTGTACACAATTCTGACCAGAGGTGTAATGCGGAAAGTAATTGTATAGTCCCCGGACATCTCTTCAAGGATCCAGGATTCAGAGTACGTGTGGCGTGGAGCCACCAATCTATGGATGAGACTGAGCACCGGGAAGTGTCTGTAACAGGTAACATCACTGAGAGAGTTCAGTTATACTTTGTAAATGTGTATTTACTCGTCACAGCAAAACAAATCATGATATTATCTTCCATTACATCTCTATGTGTTACAGACTTTCCTTGGCTCCCAGTGATGGATGAAATCATAAAACCTCCATTATTACTACACAGCACAGAGGCCAAACTGCAGTGTACAATCTCTGGGTATTTCCCTGGTGATCTGGATGTGAAGTGGGTGAGGAGAGAAGCTGGAAAGCAGGAATTGTATGAAGTGTCTCCCAGTGATAAATACAAGATCCCAGTAATGGAGATCACACAACAGTCTGATAAGACTTACACCTGCACAGCCAGTCTGATTGTATCTGTGTCAGCACTAACAGAACATGGGTCAGAATTCATCTGCCGGGTGACACCCCCCACTCTGGTGACACCGCTGGAGAAGAGGACGGGAGAGCTCAGTGTGACAGGTGTGTGTGATAGTGGGAAATGGTAAAACCTACAATTATCCTTATTTTTGTTGTAGATTTGGAAGGCGCCACAATGCTCCGTAGCGCCGGCCAGTGGGGAAAACATGACATACATAAAACAGGGACATACAAATTATACAAAATAAAACTGACATGAAACTAAAGTATAGGAAGGGACCTGCTGATAGGAAATCTTACAATCTAATGTGAAAAGGGCACAGCTGAGACATGAGGCGTTAGTGTGTTTCACAGTGGAGATTGGGACGGCTGTGAAGGTGTGAGTAGTAAGTCAATTACTGTAAGCTCTAATAATGAGATGGGTTTTTAGAGAGCGCTTACAAAATTTTCAAGATAACAGGAATGATCCGTGGAAGCTGCAGATTGGTAAATTAATTTACAGGGACAGAGCCATTGGTATCACAATAACCATAAAAGACTTTATGTATTATAACTGTGCTGTCCTGTAATATATCTTATTAAGTATATTGATAAGTTAAAGCAACCGATGATTTTGTCTTAATACTTAATACATCCTGAATGAATGTCTAAAAACAAACTGTTCAAGAGCATCTGGTATCACTAATTATTTAGTGACAAGGTAACTTTGCTGCTCAAAAGTAATAAAAAAAAAGTTGTTTTGCTATTATGCTTCATACCGCAACTTACTGGAATGATGACTTATGCTTAAAATAGAACTCGTACTCTAAATTGGCATTAGAAAGACTCAGATATGGCTGTTGGTGTTATTTTGCAGATATGGTTTAAATATCTGAAGCTCCTCAGCAATATCTATAAGCACACTGTGCAATGCATTACCTGTTTCTCAGGTTACAGATGAGAAGGGTTTGGGGGACTCTTTATTTATTTCAATGGATTCTACGTTGCTGAATCTCAGGATAGTACTTATTCTATCTGTATATTATGTCATGTTGGTAAATTTGGATTCAAAAAGATGGAGGCAGCCCAAGTGTATTAAACATGGCTTCATGTATTATTTAACTCTATATATCTATATATGATGTGTATAATAGTTTATATTTACATGTGATTTATTCTCTGGCACTGTCAGTGCAATATATTATTATCTCAGCTTAGTGTGTGAGATGTCAGAGTTTCCTCACACTCACATTATATTTGTTACTAAATGTCACAATTACACATTTCAGGAATTCCAGTTATAAGGAACCTTCTTCAGGATGGCAGATACATTATACTGGAGGTTGATAGGTTTTACCCACGAGAACTTGGAGTAATCTGGGAACGAACTGACAGTAAACATGGTCCATATAAAAGGATCTCGGACTCTGATATAGAAAATAATTCAACTGTAAGCAGTGACGGCTCATACAGAGTCACCAGCATATGTGATGCCATGACGCTGTGGTATAAGGTGGATCGGAGTGACCAGTATTTTAAGGTAATTGTGGAACATGAAGCTCTGAAGTCTCCAGTACAGCTCATCATCTTACGCAGCGCAGGTAATATGTTTTGTGATTTTCTAACACTCCCATTCATTGTACATAACACAGAAGCACATTACAATTATCATAACCTTTCTTCTAAGCAGCTGTGACATTAATGCTCCATATCAGGGTGCTCACACAGCACAATCTATGGTCCATTCATAACCAGCTGCTCATACTGGTCCCCAGGTGAATAAGTAACACTGTATAATTGTGTACTGGTGCTTAGGCTGTGTGTGATCTGATGTCACAATGTTGGGGACATGGTACAAAAATGTATTTTGTGACTTCAGTGTACATGGAATTCATCTGCTGCATGTGTACAATGTAATGTGTGTAACATGAGAACACATTAATAACCTCTATTTAAACGTTATCTCTGTTTTATTATCTAGCTGTAGGGACAGCTAGACAATAACAAGCAGAGTTCCCCAGCACGGAACACCATCACAAGCTGTATAATGTATTACCTTATATGAATGTTCACATTTCTCTTCTTATACCTTCTACTTAAGTTAATTTAATGTGTTGTATCATGAACAAGAAAAAAATGTAAGTAAACAGAGGTGTCTTATGAGAACAGCCTCTATATATCGGAAAATTGTTTGATTTCATGACTTATAGGCTGATTTAAAACACCTCTCTGGATAATGACCTAGTTTTACTGAAAACTGACATTATTCTGAGTAATTGAATAGGTTAAAAATTCATGTCAGAACTGAATAATTTTTTCTTACACTCTGATTTGTTTTTCAGCTTGAAAAACTCAATTTGCAAATAAAAATCTACAAAGTGCCTTTATTCTTTTTAGTAAACTGTCCTAATCATTAATTTTCTCATCTATTTTTCCACAAAATCCATAGAAAACCATCACTGCATTATCTTACATTTTATCTCCTATGACAATTATTTCAACATCTTTGAACCAAACCTTAAACACTGGAGCCGTCTTCCTCTCATTATCTTCCTGCTCACCTTCTAAATGCAGTTATTTATCTGCTGTCATCGTGCTGCTGCTACTGCTGATTACACTCCTAGTGGCCATGTCTGTATAATGCAGGGACGTGGGGTGCTGGGGGAGAGTGTATCAATCAAATAATGGGGTCCTGGGGATATATCTGTTCTACCTGTTGGGGAGGGTCCTGCAGGTTTCCACTGATCTCCTTTATTCACTGTTTAGTATTATTGTGTTTAATGATTTTAACTTTTTATTTTTTAAACAGGAATTTTTTATTTAATATCAGAAGGTGAAAGTCGGCAACTGCAGCAAGTTGATCGGAGGACAATGGTCAAATCTACCTCCAGCCACAATCACAAATGAAAGGAAAGGGATGAAGCAGAGGAGTCTGATAAGAGCCCAGTCTGATAGATCATCTTCATTATTACTTGGTATTATTACTAACTTAGTATTATTACTAGTACAAGACTAATATTGTAACGCTGTAAATAGTTAGCAATTTTACCTCCAACCTTATCACCATCACACAACATGGGAGAAGTGATGAAGCAGGGGAGTGTGATAATAACCAGTCTGATAGATCGTTATTATTAGTCACATAGTACAAGACTCATATTAATGTATATCCAGAACAGATACCGGGGAACAGGACATAGACATCCAGCCACTGCCCTCCTGTGACTGTAGAGAATCAGCTTTATACAGACAGCTGCGCCTGACGGGGGATTTCTCTACAAATACTGATGTTCTTACTGAATGGATCCAGTATTATTACATGGAATACATTATATGACCAGGAGTTACTCTCAGATAGTCAGACACCACCACAAACCAGAGTGAATCTCCTCTCAGTCACTGGATCCATCACATCCTGACTGACACACAGGAGACTTCTGACCAATTGAACTTTTTTCTAAAAAATACTACTTATTGAAAGGAATAATGCATAGAAAGGTTACAGTGATATAAAAATAGTAAACAAGATATAAGTTTACAGTCAATCCAGCTTGTAGCTAAAACCAAAATCTGTGAACAAAAACTAGTGATGCAAATTTTATAAAAAAAAATTCAAAACATGGGAGAACAGGGAACATATGACTTTTAATAGAAATGTGTAAAGTTTAGAAAAAAAATAAAAAAATATTTGAACATTAACCAAGATATACTATTGCTTTCTAGACCCATTAATAAATTTAACAAAACATGTGTTTAACAAAGAGCATCTCATTCTGCCCAACCTCACAGATTAGAAGGAGGAAAATCTTGTCCCCCCGCAGTTACCACAATGATGGGCTGAGCCATAAACTACTCATATAAGTAGATGCAATTAAAATAGACGCCTGGCGTCACCAAAGAGGAAAGAAGGGCATTTGCACCGTGGGCCCACATTTGTCTGCTTTAGTAAACTTTCATTACTCTGCACTCCAAAATATTGTAAGACTGTATGAGATACATACCTTCTGAATTAGGTTCATACTGTAATAGCCATAGTAAAATATATGATGACTAAATGGTATTGAATGGTACAGTTACACGTAATGTAGTTATTTAAAAAATGGCAACAGTCTAACTGTCGACAGATTCAACATGGATAAAAGGGTGATATTGTGACTGTCGACAGGTAGTAATGTCGACAGTCACAATGTCATCATTCAAAAGGCAATGCCAACGGCCTCCAACAGACCCACCAGCATTGCATCCACCGGACTTGTCAGCATCACAGCCGCCAGACCTGCTGGCAATAGAGCCAGCAGATCCCGCACAAAATAGTTAATATTAAAAAAAAAAACCACTAACATTAACCCCAAACCTTCCCCATGCCGAAACAACCTTGAGCTTCCGGAACAATACCATACAACGATAAACAATACCATATATTAGAACAAAGCCGTCATCCCCCCAAACAGAATAACCCTAGTGCTACCGCCTAGGCTTCTACTGGAAAAATCGAGGGGATGAAAAACTTGGGGTCCCCCTTGATTTTGCTAGAACTAGCACTAGGTGTATGGCAACCACTGCCATAGCTGGATTTCCTAGGGAGATGGAGTCCGCCTAATAAAAGTGGACACCCCTCCCTAGGGGGGAGGTGGGTGTGGGATAATAAAAAATATTTTTATTGTAAGCACAACATATGTGTTGGTACTACAGGTCCCAGCAAAGTCAGGCTGCCATTACCAGTTTGGGCATGCTGCACCAGCTTACCCATTGCTGCCAGGGCATGCTGGCGCTTGGAGGACCACAAGTGCCAGCATGCCCTGACACCCAAGACCCGCTGGCACACAAGTAGTGCACCAATACAAAATTTGAATAAAAGATACACTCATTGTAAAACTTATTTTATTGTAAATAAAAACCTTTTGTGATTTAGGAAGGAACCTGTGACAATCCCAATTAGCACTAGCAGACCAGGGGCGCAGAGTCTAATGAGTTTCCTGGTATTCACCAAGAACCGCCGCAAGGCAGGGTGGACTTTGCTATTGGGCACTCGCAGGTCGCCCCAGCATGTAAGTGGAAAGAGGGAGGTACCTTGGATGTATAGCAGAAAACAGGAATACCATAGCTGGTACAGAATGGTCTAACAGGCTTGGATCTGATACACGGATGGTCAGGCAGAGAATTTTCGGATAGGCTAGGATCTGGTACACGTATGGTCAGGCAGAAAATAGTCCGACAGTCTAGCATCTTGTACACGGTTAATTAGGCAGAGAATGGTCAAACAAGCCAAGTTCGGTACACGAAGTGATCCAGCAGACTATAGCACCACACTAGGAGCAGCAAACGGGCAGTCAGAAGCTCAGCAAACAAGTTGCACTGACACTGAACAAGTGTCAATGCCGACATTATATAGAGAGGAAAGTTTGAAATGCCCGCCTCGACAGACGAGTCATGTGACCCGCTACCCAGACGAGCCGACCACAGGACAGAGGAGACAACGCTAGAATGCGGAGAAGGTAAGTCTTTTACAAAACCCCAGTAATACTCACCAACCTCCAGGTTATTTATCTGTACTAATTCCAATGGTGCGGAAAATAAAAAAATGACAGCCACTAGGTACATTTATAATCTGGGACTTTCCCACATTGTCAACATTCCAGGTTATAAATACAACTAGCAGCTGTCATTTTTTCATTTTGCAATGGGAGCTCCTGCAGTCAGCAGCTAGTGTGCATAGTATATTAGGGTTTTTGCTACTTTACTAAGCATGTTCCCATGCATCATTCTGATTTATCAAGCTTGAAGAACAGAATTTGCTCATTCAATGTTGGGATTAATTTCACTAAGTTTTTTTTTGGGATAACCACGGACCATTGGATTAATTTTATTAGGTATTTTCTTGGCCAACCAAGAACCACATGAAGAACCTGGTGATACAGTTTTTTGTTATGTATTTGCAATAAAATTATTTTTACAGCAAAGAGTGTCTATTATTTAAATTTTGTCTTGGTGCACTACAGGTTGCAGAGGGCACTGGATGCCAGGACATACTGACACTTGTTCTTCCCCAAGTGCAAGAATGCCAGGGCATCCATGGGTATGCTGGTGTTTCTAGTACTACAAGCAACAGTATGCCCAAACAGGTAATGGCAGCCTGGGCTTGCTGGAACCTCTAGTGCACCAATGCAAAATGGTGTCTTTATTATAAAAAAAAAAGTAATTTCCCCACACCCACCACCCCATGGGTGTGGAAAAAGCCCTAGTACTTTCAGCATGGGGCTGGGTACCCATAGCGGGGGGTACCCATCTACCTAGTAAATCCAGCCCCATGCTGGCCCCAAGCTGCGGGTTCCCCTGCTTTAGTGCTACCAGTCTTGGCTGGCAAAGCCCAGTGCTGGTTCTACTAAAACCAGGTTGACCATGCTCTTTTTGTCCATCCACCCCTCTGTTTGGCACGGGAAGGGGGCTGTTTTATAAATATATTTATTCACTGTATTGTCCGGCAGCACTAGAGTTAATGTGTTTTTTTGGGGGGGAGTGGTAAAGGGAAGGTTTGGGCTAAATGTGGGTATTTTTTGTTAATATTAGCTATTTTGTGCCGGGCCCGGTGGGTTTGGCGGCTGTAATTCCGGCTGGTCCGTTCGAATTTTAACTACCTGTCCACAATCACAATGTCACCATTTTAACCTTGTCGACAGAATGCATACGTTGACATTTAGACTGTCGCCATTTTCGTTTCGACAGGATGACCGTCAACAGAATCACTGTCGACAAATCGTACCCAACCCCAGTTACACAGAAGGTGGTGATGCAAAGTATCTGAGGTTTGAATAAAATGTAACTGTCAATGGTATGAGGGGACATTTACTCTGCTTCACATACAGGTGAATGTATCACTGCTGTCTCTGGAACAAAGCACTTTCTCCAGGTTATCCACTTTCTTTTATGTAATAGTGGTGACTTCAGAAGTCTACAATTGGATAGCAGATAGGAACCACTTGGCCCATCTAGTTTCCACTATTTTTCTTAATCCCTAATAAGCAAGCATGTTTAGGTTGTTTCATTATATTATGCTTTACCGATCTCTGTTGGATGCCTATTCCACCTAACCACTACGACTTTGGTAAAGTATATTTCCTCTAAAGCTAGTACCCTCCACTTCAAGTCAAAATCTTTTTCCCACCAGCTTTTCTCTCACATGACACCCTAAATGACTACAGATTTTCGCTCAGGTGCTACCCCATATGATCACCAGCTTTTCTCTTACATGTCACTGTTTATGCCCAACGTATGAGCATTTTTTATTTTGCCAGAAGCTAGTGTAGAGGTGATTATATTTCAAATACAATTCATTTTAAACTTTATTTTAATTTTAAACTTTTATGTGTGTTTTATTTATATATTTCCTTAGTGCACTACAGGTCCCAATGGGTCCTGGGTGCCAAGACATGCTGGCACTTGTGGTTCTCCGAGTGAAAGATCACTAGAGCTTACAACCTAAAGGGAAGTGTAGACAAACAGAGTTGTGAAAGAAATCAAGATATTTAGATAACCGACTAGATAACAAATGTATCCCTGAAATTATTGGTTTCTCAGGTGGATTTACTTTTGTTGTTGATTTTTAGTAAATGTATAATTACACAATGCTTAGCTTGGTGCCTCACAGTGCCGGGGTCATGGGTTCTGTCCCAACCAAGCCCTACATGTGTTGAGTTTGTATGTTCTCCCAATGCTTGCATGGGTTCTTCTGGGTGAAGCTGGTTGGGCATAAGTAGAAAATAAGAGATGCGACCAATGAGGATCAAAGCGAAGTAAAGAATCAATGCATCATAGACAGCAGAAAGTGCCCGATGACCACAGGTGAAGGCTCTGTAGGATCATTTGTTTATAGATCTGCTTTTGGTTAAAAATGTCTACCATGTATCATTAGTATTAATTACAGTACATTGTGATATAATGTGAAATAATATAAGTCCCATGATATATAGGTTCAATAACCTTTTGAATAAAAAAAAACTTTATATGCAACATAATATTGGTTTCTGTTATAAAATTAAATATAGTGGAAATCGTATTAAGTGGAAAAAATACTTTTATCATTTTGATATTCTTAACTTATTGTAAATAGTTAAATGATTTTATAACTATTACATTTTATCCATCTGAGTTTCCTAATTGCCTTTACAGATCACTAAACCTAATAAATATGAAAACTAAATGAATGTACATTGTAAAACATAGACTCTTGTGCATATACTTACAATATATTGACTGCAGTTAAAAAAAATTTTTTAGTTATTCAAAACATGATCTGCAGCCGTGGTGCTTAAAGGAAAAGGAGGAGAGTAGAAGTAAAGAATATATAGTGTAATAAAGTTTTATGAACCTTCCCACCTGCACAAATTAATAATGTATTTACTTAATGGTTGATGTACATCATAAAATAAAGTTATAAAAGGTATTGTAAAGGGCACGATCGCACATTCAAGAACAGAAACTGCAGTGTAGTAGGACTGGAGCAGCTTCCAACCATTTCACCTGAAAAACTTTTTCAAGTAGTGTCATCACGGTGCTTGCGCTCCTTATATATAATGCATTCCAATTTATATCATAATTCAATACAATATAGCAAAAACAAATATAAATATAAAAGACAAAATATTTTTTAAGCAATAGTCCATAATGGAAAAACACTGCTAAAAGATTAAACGGAAAATAAAATATAAGCAAGAAAAAAAATCTAACAAACTGTAGAAAACATATTGATAATAACAAATTAAGAAACACGTGTGTGTGTCAGTATATATTATATCTTGCCGGCAAACTGCACATTTTGGGACTGATGGTGGGGTTGAACACATTTGAATCCAAAACACAGACGTAAAATGCATTAGAAAGGACAAAATTAAGTGTACATTGTGAGCCACAGAATAGTGCGTCTGAATGATTAAAGCACGTGATACACTTTAAGCTTATAATGATGTTTTTGAGATGCCAGTCATCATCATCAACTGGATGATGATGAGTGGCATTTTAATGTAGATTTCAAAGATAAATAAATGAATACTTTTTAAAAATCGTGTTTTGCATATTAATTGCCCCAATACTCCCCAGGCATAGGTGTTGGGAGCAGCCCTAGTGCTTTCAACATGGGGGCATCAGAAATTATGACAAGGGGGCCACACACTGCTGGTTTCCTGTCATTGTGTCACAAGCCCAGCCTGCCATAGCCTGGTGGTGATTGCAACTTTTTCTGGGGGACCCACGTTGTTCATCCTTCCAAAATTACTGCAATCAGCCCTCCTTCAGCTGCAAGACATACAGCTCCTGACAGGTGTATATATCATCTTCAGCATCAACATTTATATAGCGCCAGCTAATTCCATAGTCCTTTAATATATATGGATGTGTCCAGGTCTTCACATTTACGTGCCTTCACTGTACTTGGCCTATGTTTACCGCCCCTTCCCTCCCCCATACCACCTAACCAAGTGGATGGAACTGCAAGTTTAAAATGCGCCTGAATCACATGGACGTATGTATGTGTGCATGCACAGTAATATCATTTTATGCTAAACAGCGTAGGTCCAACTCAGCATCAGCACCTTTATCAACAATATGTTTCTCACTTTGGACATGTCACTCATATCAAATGCAAACATTATCTAACCCAAACCATCTCTATAAACATTATAATATCTTTATTTATAAAGCGCTGACGCATTACGCAGCACTGTACATTAAGGTAAACATGTGACACAAATTACATACAATGACATGAAACAGGACGTTGGTCCTGCCCAAATGAGCTCACGATCTAAGATAATAAAAAAAATAGTTATTATAAAGCATAACATTGAAATGGTATTCATCTGCTTCATATATGTAAATACTGAAACAGTGTTGTTATTTGAAGTATAGTCACAGACGATAATAACTGTACACCGCCACATATCAGTTTGGACATGTCATATCGTATACGAAAATTATATAAAACAAGCCATATCTATAATTAAAAATAATTGACATAAAATTTAACAGCATCCTTTTACTTCACATATTTAAATACTGACATGGAAGAACAGTGTTGGCATCTATAAGTATGGTCAATAATAGCTGGGTGCTGCTGCATATGAAAGTGAAACATACATTATTTCCGTTATATTACATATGCATCTGTTGAAGACATTTTTTCCAAAACCCATATATGAATAAAATGTTAATTTACAGCAACGAAATGAAATAAATCAAATAAATTCAATAAAAGACTAGTAATCTATCTCTATAAAAGTATAGCGATATCAAAACAGTATTGGTTTTAAAAGTATAATCACTACCGGTAAAGATTATACACTGCTGCATATAAAATTATAGCATACATTGGTTTACTCTATACACATCAAAGAGAGAAATAAAATTCCAGACCCATATATAAAGAATAAAATATTTGAGAAGTCAAGTAAAAACTGTATAGAAGACAAACGAGATGGAATTAATAAAATCCAAAAGTTCTCCTTCTGTTTAATATATTCAATCTATGACCCTCGCGATAATCAACAGGAATCATTTCAATACCAAGGACATATAGACAACCTAGATCTCTGTTGTGTTTGATCCTAAAGTGTTATGATAAAATATAAAATTCATATTCCATTTTTTATATTTCTTACAGTAGGTGTTCCTTAATTAGCATTCATTGTTGGATATATCATTGCAGTATTCATTGTTGAATCCTGTCATCTTGATCACAGGTTCAATTGGCCGCGATGTGCCGCCAGACATTACCGTAATGTCCGGCTGCACACATTGCCAGCTATTATGGTAAGGAATCAATTTTGCTCGCACCTTTATGGGGCAAAAGGATAAATGAGCGGAGATTCCATCCTCAAAATTGGCAGTCCATGGACTGTGGTTCAGAGACATGTCACGCTAATTTGAAGCTGCCCCTGAGCGTTTTTTTTTCGGATTACACTTCATCAATCCTTTAACAACAATGTGTATTACTTTAATGAGATAAACTCCTGGGGGTAAATGTATTAAGCCGCAGATTATGCCTCTGTTTTAAATTTCCCAAGCAAAGTCGCCGAATATCGGCAACTTGCAGAATCCGCTGCTTAATACATTTGCCCCCTAGATTTACAGCATAATATCAGTGCGCTGTGGTTTCAGCACCATAACAATTAAGCCTCATTATCCTGGCTGTAAATAACTTGTATTTGTGTTTATAAAGGCTTCTTCCTATGTATACTAACAACACTTCCAAGTGTGGGTTTTACTTTTTATTGTTAATGGTTCTATTATTGATTTAATTGATTAACTGTCTTGCACTTGAACAATGGTTTTTGGATTAAGGTATAAATCAGCCTACTTACTATTTAAACTAGTGATCCCTGGCTGTTGCACTTGGTGGGTAAGAAAGGACTGTGTGACTACAATACCAGCAAAGCTCAGTCTAGGAAGCAGGTTGGAGATGTTGGTGTTGGATCAGAGAAGTCCTTATATATTTGTTATATGTTCTAATATGAGACTTGCCATAACTGAGATATCTGTGAAAACACCCTGATGTAGTCACACTGAGAGGAAAGACTCTACTGGATTGAATACAGACGCCGACTGGATAAATCAGATAATCTCTGTTGCATTGCTTTTTTGTATCTGTATATTTTTAAAATATTGTCTCACAAGACACTCCTCAACATATTGCAGTATTAGGTAGACTTTTAAAAAAAAAAATATTGTCAGATTTACACCTCAGAAGCAAGTTTAGGAAACAAGTGTCTGAAAGAACTAACTTACCCTGAACATCACAGCTAATGTTACTAGAATTTCAATTATCTCTCAATTTATCAAGTTATGGGAACTTTTACACATATATTTGCGAACGTTAATTGTAGCTCGTTTACATAAGAAAATTAGTAGAAGTTTAAGCTTAGTTGCCCTTTGACAATGCAGTCTGCACATTGAAGACAAGGACCTGCTGAGAATTTTAATGACTGTACTCTGTAAAGAACCTGTACTTCAATCCCGTTGTGTTAATGTGCTACCACTCGATATGTAAACATGAGAAAGCAAGTCAATAAGATAAAGCACAAAATAATAAAAGTTAAGCATATAGAGATACAGTCAAAACATGTTTCAATTATAATTAATGTAAGTGGCATAAACAGTAAATGAGGTGACACCACATAAAATAACACTGTACTGTATAGAAATGTTACAATATAACAATGTCTGTATGTCAGTATATCATGCACAGTTTATTAGAAGGTATAATTTGTAGCAAATAAACACAGTTAATCATTGTCTTTCATGGCAGTTACTTTACATTGCTGGGGATTTATTGTGTCCCAAAGCACTCATATCACATTCCCATACAATATGTACTTTCTTTCTGCCGGAGGCTCAGATTAGATCTGGGAGTCAACTGCAGAGTAGTTGTATAGCTTTGCTTTAAATTAATGATTAATTTTCATTTATTTACTGATGGGTACAAGTAATTAAAACAATCAGGAAAACAGGTATTTGCAATGAATAATATTTAATATCAATAATTATTAATTTATTAGTTGGTAGTATAAAATATTGTTGGAAAGAGAAGATCATGGTGAGACACCTGAAATGGCATGGGACCTGCTTTCTGAATTGTGGCGACCACGTTCCGGATCCTTAAAAATGGATAAATATAAAGGATATTGGGGAGGATTGTAAAAGGAATTTCCAGAATGTTTCACATTTCACAGATTTACTGTACAGACGGCAGTATTAGGTTATATCACAAGATATCTATTGGTCTTTTGAAGATTTAGCTGGTATCTGTAGGTTCTTCTGGTGATCCTGCAGATACAGAGAACAGGGTTAAATATGTTTGTATTGTCAGGTGTCTTACTAGATACAGTGTATACTATCCATAGCATTATTAGTAACAGACTGTGGGGCTCATTAAGAGCTGCATAAGATATACATTTTCGTTTTGCAGATTTTTGTGTATCTTCCTTCGACTTACATCTGGTGAGGCAGCATAGGGGAAGAAAGCACCAGGCAAGCAAATAACGGCATGTGCACGTAATTGTAAATCAATTAGACATGAGCGTGGATACACCTGCCAGATTTGACTGGTTGGTGTTGGAATTCTGGTACATATAAACACAATTATGACGACTATCAGAAGTAAAACATAGCTATCTATCAGAAGTACTACATATCCGCTTCTGATTGACTGACCTCTCCAGCTGATAGCAATGATAACATTTACTTTGCGGCTATTTTATATCAAATCATGGCCTATTCACATTACTTAATTGTCATTTGCATAAGGATGACTGCAGAAGAGAGGATTCCCATTTAATTTTTTAGAGGGATAAACAAAGGATGTGGAGGTGCCCTAATTTTTTTTTTTAATATAGTAAGTGAGACTTTTACTTTTATTTATAAAAAATTATTCTCTGCACTATTTAATTGACCACATTACCCTATTTGTATACAACATAATAATGTATTTAAATATGCTTTTATTAGATTGCTAGGCTGTGTACAAGTAAGTTAATCTGGATTTAGTACTAACAGCCCATGACCCAGTGTGCACCCACTAGCAGGGGGTGGTCCAATGCTTCCTTGGCCGCTGGAGACTACACGATGAGCAAAGAGACAGGAAGTTGCGTTAGAGCATTCCACTATTGGGAGGTTGATGAAGCAGCACGGCTACATCTAGAAGACCTGCCACTGAGTACAGCTACTTTGAAGAGAGAGAAGCTGCAGAGAGGCACAGCCAGAGAGGGCAACAGCATTATAGAGAGGCTGAAGATAAGGAGGAGGGCTGACAGATCAATAGACAGAGCTGACAGTCTAACAGAAAAAGATGCCAATCTAATAGAGAGTGCTGCCAGGGAAATATGCCAGTCTAATAGATGTAGCTAATTTCAAATGGGAAAGAAAAGAGTAATTTTAATGGGGCACACCTAGGATATTGGAAATTAGAAGATCATTAAAAACTTAAATTCTTTATTAGTTATCTCATTAAAATGTTCCAATGTGTATCAGGATCCCTACTCTTTACCATCTTATAGAGAGACCTGCCAGAATTCTAGAAGGAACTGCCAGTATGAGAGTGAATACTGCCAATTCCAGAGGAGGATCTGCCAGTATAAAATGATAAGCTGTCAGAGTCAGAGAGCAGGCTGCCAGGTGTCCAGAGGAAGTTCAGATCCAGTCCATGTATTCCAGAGAGAGTCTTGAATTGTTCCAGTTTTTCCAGGTGCCTGCATTTGCTTCTATTTCTATTGTTTGGCCTAGTAAGGAGCATCATTGGGGACCCAGCAGGTTCCTAGAACTAGTCAGGGTCCACAGCAAGTATGAGACTCTGTATTGCAGCCCACCTGAGCTAGAGGTCTGGCCTTGAACTGCTTAAAGCTGCTGGTCTATAGTTCCCCTCATCTTCTATGGCCATTACCATTACCCCAACTTCCTCATAAATTCATTGTCATTATTATTGTTGGGACTACTCCCCCACCATCTTTTGCAAGATAGAGGTATATTATCTACATTACACTTATTATAGAGGGACTTAGTATAACTCATTGGGCCTGATTCATTAAGGCACGCAAAGAAAAAAAGGGAGCAACTTTGCGCCTTCGCAAAACCATGTTGGATTGGAGGGGAAGTAAATTTAAAATTTGGGGACTGATTTATAGTTGTGGTAGGGCATGTCCTAGATCGACTTAAGTTTCAGTGTAAAAAAATATCTAGCTATCAAGTATTTGTGTGCTACAAGAAAAAGCAGTAAATAATAAAAGTAATAAACTGACTTGTACCCCTTGCATTGTAACATGGTTGTCCAGGAGCAAATTTGCTCCTTTTTTTTTGCTTTGCTTGCTCTAATGAATCAGGCCCTTTGTCTTTACACTGAAATCACCATAGTTTTATTTAATACTACATGCTGCAACCTCATGTCGCAGAGTAGGGGTTCATACCAATTGTTTAATTCCCTGAGTCAAAGTGTTTTTCCATTTCATGTTGTTTCCTTGCATTTATTTACACAATGTTAGCCAGTTTAGGGTGTGTGCCTGTAGGTCCAGATGTGAGTATTGCCCACAGTAGGCCTGTCCCCAGGTTTGAGTGGTTACATGCTAAGAGTAAAGTCTTTAATTGTATTGATACCAAACACATGGCTACAGTCTAATTTTGTGTTATCGTTACTATTGTGAACTGATACATATGTTAGAAATGTTTATGTGAATAATTACACTATGTTATTGATGAGCGCAATGCAACTGTGATTCATCAGCATAGAGATGATACTGGAGACCAAATAAGCACCAATAAGCAGATTGATAAGTAGAAAGTGAACTAGTAAAGAACTGTTTTTAAAGGACAATGGAGTGAAGGGTGTTGAAGATAAGAGGGTTATTAACAGCACTGAAAGCAGTATAGAGATGTAGGTGGATGAGTATGGAGAAATGACCCTTAGTCATTGCTGTAAGTAGATCAATGATCAATTTTTTGAAGGCTCTTTCAGTGTAATGTTAGGACTGAAAGAATGATTGCAGACAGTATAAAAGGGAGTGAGCAGAGAGGAAGTAATATAGGTGGTTGTACACAAGTTATTATTATTAACCTTTATTTATAGGGTGCCACAAAGTATCCGTAGCGCCGTACAAGGACAAACAATGGCACGGTACAAGGTGAAACAGCACAGTACAAGTAACAGTAAGCACTATAACTGGGGGCTCAGGCACAGCAAGAGAGAGAGGGAGGGAGGGGAAAAGTGAGTACAGGCAGGTAACTATGGCCCAATAGGGTGGGCACGGATGACAGGTAAAGAGTCACTGAGGGGAGCGGAGAGAAGCGAGAGGAGACAGAGGGCAGAGGGGCCGAGAGGAGGTGAGCTAAGTAGCTGGAGAGCGCAGTTAAAAGTGATGGAAACAAGAGGTTGGAGAGCCCTGCTCAAAGGAGCGAACAATCTAAAGGGAGGGGAAGACAGACAGACACATGGATGAGACGGAGAGACGGGGACGGAGTCGAGGAAGGGGGAGAAGGGAAGAAGGGATGAGAAAGAGAGGAAGCCGACCGGTGGGAGTTTAGGTATGAGACTGGAAGGCTTTTAGGAAAAGGTGGGTTTTTAATGTTCATCTGAAAGAGGACAGATTAGGGGAAGTTCTGATGGAGCGGGTGAGTTGGTTCTAATGGAGGGGAGCGGCGCGGGAGAAGTCTTGGATACGTGCGTGAGAGGAGGCAATCAGCGGGGAAGAGAGGCGATGATGATCGTTGGACGATCGCAGTGGGCGGGAGAGATTATGAACAAGTCACTCAAATAGTTTGGATGGGGAGGAGAGAAATAGGGTGGTAGCTGGAGAGAGGCTGGTTAAAGAGATGGCTTCTTTAGGATTAGTGAGAGAAGTGTGTGTTTAATGGAGGATGTAAAGTTAAAGGTGGTAAATATCTATAAATATTAATATTTTCATTTGATATATTTAGAAATGGCAAATTACTGAGAGTTTTTAAAAAAGCAATTCCAATAAAATGTACCTTCCTAGTCCACTCACCCATCACTAGTAATGGTCCTGAGCTTCTCTCTATTGGTTCCTCCAGGCTGGGATGTTCCACTCTGCAGATGATGTCTGATCCTTGGTCTCTCAGTGATGGAGTGATCACCAGATTGGCTGTACAGCAGTATGTGTTATCAGACTGTCTCTGGGACTTGGTGACTGACATCTTATAGGTCTCACAATCAGATATAGGATTATATATCTGTCCTCCTTTCTCCTTCTTATACCAGATCACACTCAGAGCATCAGGGAAATACCTGGAGATGTTGTACTGGAGAGTAGTCTGTTTCCCCATTATTACATGAGGTATGGGGACTTCCTGAATGTCTGGGCGCCATGCCCAACCTTCATATAAATAAAATTATAAATATTACATTCTGTAGTACAGAAAGATTTGTACATATGTAAGAATTGGCTGTACACATAGCTGCAGCTCTACACACTGTACAAGCAGCTTTATGCTCACTTTCAGCAGTAGCTTGTTCTATTTATTAGTATCTATTACACATATCGTCCACTGTAAGATATATTATCCATAACACTGAGAAATAACATGGATTCTTATATTTCAGAAAAGCTACTATATTAGTTGTTGGATAGTGATTATCATTAGATGGGGCCCCTATTATTAAGCTCCTTTAAAATTACTGCATGCTTTTAATTTTGATATGTGCAATATGAATTTTTTTATTTAACTATTTTAGCTTAATTTAATTATTACATTTCATGTTCGCTGATTAATGAATAATGGATGGACTAATAGATATTTTTAACAAGTATTTTTCTCACCAATTAGTCCTCATGACAAATACCGTCTGGACATTAAGGGGCTCATTTAAAGATGGACGTATCTGTTTTGTTCCTGAAAATATGTATTTTTGTACTGCGCATGTGCACAAACATTTGAACCACTGTCTAGACGCTTCTGTCTGGCTGTATTCATATTGTCTTACAGCTGATTGTACTTAATACTTAATCTCCTCATAGCATACTGTCCCATTCCAGAAAATTATTTTTTGTGCCTATCATTGTAGTGGCCATTCCATATTAGGTTTCAGGCTGCAGCAGGGTCTGATAAATCTTTTGTTATATGTGTGTAATCTGTTATATTACAAAATATATTTCATGTTTGGAAAACACCCTAACACAAATTACATGAAGATGTCTGTAATAGTATTCCATTTAGTGTTCATCTTCTGATAGACAGAAATCTCATTCGCTTTTCCTTGGGTTTTCTATCATGTGTGCTCTTGCAAAGCATTTCTGTTCTAACAATTAGCAATTACATTTCTTAATCATATTTTAATGTTAAATTGCTAAAAAAAAAATAGTATATCACAAAAAAATAAAATATAGCATATGGAAAATATAGTGTACAGAAATTAAAAAATAAACAATTGTTAAAATAAAAGACCTAAAGATATTTTCACACCCCGTTATAATAAGGATAGTTACCTGTAATCAGTCAGCATAGCAAATTACTTAATGCGTTGCAAGAAATCCATAGGTGAATTATATGTGAAAACATAAGGCCTGATTCATTAAGGATCTCAAATGAAGAGGATACTCATTTCAGTCTCCTGGACAAAACCATGTTACAATGGAAGGGGTGCAAATAAGTGTTCTGTTTTACACATAAGTTAAATACTGACTGTTTTTTCACGTAACACACAAATACTTGATAGCTTATTTGTACACTGAATTTAAAGTTGATATTTGTGTGTTACATGAAAAAACAGGCAGTATTTAACTTATGTGCAAAACAGAACACTCCTTTGCACCCCTTCCATTGTAACATAGTTTTGTCCAGGAGACTGAAATGAGTATCCTCTTCATTTGAGATCGTTAATGAATCAGGCCCATAATCCTTACCTTTATCTCTTATAGAGAGCTCACAGCACCCAGGATCATCCATGGACTCATGGGTCCAAGTTACACGTACTCTGAAGTCCAGGATGTTTAAGAGATTCTCAGAAAGTCCACATTCACTTGTAACACTAAATGTTTCCTCTTTATTTGTTTTATATTTTTCCTTTGAAGAACAGGTTTGTGTTAGTTGTTCTCCTGACCCATAACACCACTGAATGTTGATATCTTTGGGCCAGAACTTCTCCAGAACCAGGGAGTATTTTACCTCTTCTTTGCCCAAAATTAGTTGTACAGGTTTATTGTTATACGGTTTAACTGGAAAACAATAGAAACTATAGCAATGTGACAAAAATCTGCATTGTTATTACTGCTATTGATTGTACTCCACTGCACAGGATAGTGGGGATAAAAGATCATACATAAACCAGGGACATGCAAGGTAGAAAAAAGAAATGCAGACATGAAAACAGAAGGTATGAGAGAGCTTACACTATAATGGGAAGATGACAGAGCTAAGAGATGCAAGTGTGGGTCAGAGCTCATATCGGGACAGTAATGAGGCTGATCCAGTGGGAGTTGTATCATGTAGGAGCAGTATAAGTTCTAATAAAGAGATGGGCATAGAAAGAGCATTTAAAGATTGGGAAAAGCTGGGAGAGTATGATCGTAGAGTAGGTAGAAAAATTCATAAGTGGGTAGTGGCATGGAAGAAATCTTGCTGGTGGGAATGAGAAGTGGTTATCCGAGGAGAGGTGAGATACGGGTCAGGGATAGATCTAAGAGGGATGAGAGAGTGTTTTGAGTTGATATTTGAGATGTATTAAGGCATGCTGAGGTTGAGGGCTTTTTAAGTGAGGGTGAGTAATGTGGATAGGATTTGGAGGAACATAAAGAGCCCACACAGGGATTTGTGGAGTGGTCTGCTGAATGTGAAGCAGAGATAGATGTGTGAGGAGAATGCTAGATAGGAGGAGGTTGCAGTAGTCAAGGCAGGAGATGATGAGAGAATGTATAAGAGTTTTGGTTGTATCTGGATGAAAATTGACAATATTTTGAAAGTGGAGGTGACAGGACTGGGAAAAAGACTGGATATGAGGAATAAAGCCAAAAGAGGAGTAAAGTGTGACACCAAGGAAGCAGATTTGGGAGACTGACAAAATTGTAATGTCGTTGTCATTGAGGGAGATTTAAGGGGATAGCATTGGGGCAGCTTTGTAGAGATAGTAGAGATTGGTGGTTACATGAGATGGTTATATGAGATTTTGGGATTCATCAGCATAGAGGTGATACTGGAGACCAAATGAGCACCAATAAACAGATTGATAAGTTGGAAGTGAACCAGTGAAGAGCTGTGTCATGAAAGGGCAATGGAGTGAAGGATGTTGAAGAGAAGAGGGTGATTAACAGTGTTGAAAGCAGCAAAAATATCCAGGAGGATGAGTATAGAGAAATGACCCTTAGTCTTTGTTGAAATTAAATTAATGATTAATTTTATGATGGCAGTTTCACTAAAATGTTTGGGCTGAAAACATGAATGCAGAGAGTATAGAAGGTAGCAAGAGAAGGGAAAGTAATATAGGTGGTTGTACAATAATTTAGATGGGGAGGAGAGACATAATAGCTGGATAGAGAGGCTGGGTCAAGAGATGGCTTCTATAGGAATAGTGAGAAAAGTGTGTGTTTAATGGAGGATGAAATTGTGCCAGCAGAGAGACAGGTTGAAGACGTCAGCTAGAGGCAGACTGCAGTGGGGGAGAGGGTGCTGAGAATTTGAGAGTGAATAGGGTCGGGGGCAGGTTGTTGGGTGAGAAGATGGATCCTCAGTTACTGGGAAGATTAAACTGAGGGAGCATTGGGGAGCATAGGAGAAGGTGGGTCTGGTGTGCAGGATATGGCATAAGAAAATAGTTTGTCAAACTTGTTTTTGAAGTAGGTAAGAAGACAGCAGTTATGAGAGAGTAAGGGGGAGGTGGTGAAGGTGGGCAGAGAAGTCAGTTAAATATGGCAAACATCTATTAATATTAATATTTTCATATGATATAGTTGAAAATGACCAATTACTGAGAGTTTTAAAAAAGCAATTCCAGGCTGGGATGTTCCACTCTGCAGATGATGTCTGATCCTCGGTCTCTCAGTGATGGAGTGATAACCAGACTGGCTGTACAGCAGTATGTGTTATCAGACTGTCTCTGGGACTTGGTGACTGACATCTTATAGGTCTCACAATCAGATATAGGATTAGATATCTGTCCTCCTTTCTCCTTCTTATACCAGCTCACACTCAGAGCATCAGGGGAATACCTGGAGATGTTGTACTGGAGGGTAGACTGTTTCCCCATTATTACATGAGATATGGGGACTTCCTGAACTTCTGGACGCCATGCCAAACTTTCATATAAATAAAATTATAAATATTACATTCTGTAGTACAGAAAGAGGTATAAGTATGTAAGAACTGTCTGTACACAGACCTGCAGCTTTACACACTGTATAATAAGCCTTCTGCTCAGCATATAATCACTTCACCAACAGCTAGTTCTATTTATTAGTATTACACATATGATCCCCTATCAGCCTCTGTAAGATTCATTATCCATAACCCTGAGAAAGCCGCACATCAATCAGAATTGATTCTTACACTTCCAAAAAGCTATTATATTTGTTGCTGGATAGTTATTATGTTTATAAGGGAACCCTATTAGTAAGCCCCTTTATTATCACTGTATGTTTTATATTTGAATATATGCAATATGATTTCTTTTATTTTAACTATTTTCTTTATTGGTTTAATTTAATTATTTAATTTCACATGTGATGTTTAATGAATAATGTATGAACTAATAGATACTTTTAACATGTATTTTTCTCACTTATTTTTCCGCGTGACATATACAGTCTGGACATTAAAGGGCTCATTTATAGTGGGATGTGTGGCTTTTCCCCCTAAATGTATGTGTTATTGTACTGCGCATGTGCACAACACTGTGTACACATATGAGATGGAATAGGGAGGACAAGTGTAAGCCGAGCTCAGTAAGGGATGTACATGTCAATGTGACTGAACTGGAATTAGTTGTAGTTCTCGTAGCAGGCGGATCTCTTACAGGTACTTTGTCTCTTACAGGTTCTCTGTCTCCCAGAAATCCACCTGTTATAAACTGGACAGGGAGCAACCCTAATGATGATTGGCAGTGATAGTAAAATACATTTTAAGCAGTGGTTGCAAGTCTTATTAATTTTGAACAGCATGTTAAATATGTGGCATAAATTATAATTACCATTTAATAACTTAATTGACTTTTGAATAATTTGTGTATTACGGTAATATTTCTAAGGTTGAGGCAATGGGGCTGGGAGAGAGACTGGATATGAGGAATAAAGAAAATGGTGCAGTCAATCATGACACCAAAGCTGTGTGCTTGGGAGAATGAGAAAATTGTGGTGTTGAGTTGAAAAAATTGACGGTGCAAGGACGGAGGATGATAAGTTCTCCAATGGACACGTTGAGCTTGAGGTAGTATTGGGATATCCAAGTTGAGCATGAAAACGAACAGCACCAATAAAGTGAACAGGGGTAGCCTGTTTTTTCATATGTTCATTTTTTATGTCGTTTGGGGAAGCTGTGGATGTGTGAAAATAAGTTATGTATTCCAAGCAACAGCACTTGTTTAACCCTTCTTGCTGCTGATGAATAGATAGTGGGTCAAATCCAATCCTACCCAATGTGGGGCTAGTGGCCTATTCTATTAGGACCCAATATACATTGGGATTGCTATTGCCCCATTTTGATTTTAGCTCTGCTATAGGTGTACCAGTGTCAACCCAGTGTGTTATGCCACTGGGTACAGTCCCAAGGAATTTTTGGAAATGTTTTATGGACTTAAAGTGGAAATAATGCTTTGTATTTTCAGTACTAAACATCCTTACTAATTAAGAATAAGAATTTGTTATATTTTTTATTAATTGATATATTATAGTAATTGCTTTGCACTCTGTTTGGTCACAATTAGCATTTCATATCTCAGGTCTACTACTCTGATGGCTAAAAATAATGTGAATAAATATTTTATAGACTAAAATTCTTTATAGAAATGATCTGTTTTTCTGATGTTTGTAGATAAGCTGACTCATATATGGTACTTTATTAAACAACCAGTAATAACAATGCCATGGTGTCAAATTATTTGACTGGTAATAAGATCTATGCATTTGGTTTTGCCTTGTTCAGTGAAGCTAAAAATAGCATCTAATTATGTAACTGACCAAGGAGACTGTGCCCTGAGGGTTGTGCACTGTGGCTAGTAATTACATGTATCAACACTGACATGAATACACTATAATATACACACATGAACACAAGGAGAGAGGGTGGCACAAAGACAGTTTTATGTAACACATATACACATACTTTCATAAACAATATAAAACATTTGAACTAGAGAGGCTCGGTTCCCTGAGAACCGAACATACCCAAACTTAGCATATCCGAGCCGACTTTCGCGCTTTTTCGGAATTGAAAACGAGGAAAAACTTCATCGTTACATCGTCGGATCTCGGATCTCGCGACTTTTGGATTCTCTAAGTACCGCTCTCCACGGAGATCTAGCGCCATTTCATAGAGGGACACAGAAGGGGTAGCACAGTCTGTAGAGCAGTTGGGCAGCGTCATAGGTAGAATAGAAAGACTTTAAGTTCCTAATCTATCCTGATTAGACTTGAGCTTGAAATATTGTGTTTCACTAACACCATCCCATGTTTATATCCCAATAACATCCACTAATCCCCACCGCCGTTTTGCCACTTTCAACACACTCCGTTGTCCCATCCTCCCCTCTCATTCTTCCTTACTGACATTTTTGTCTCCTTTTTGACTTACAAAATTGAGGTCATCACACATGAAAATCTCCTTCTCCCATCACTCTTCTGCCACCCCTACCATTCCACCCAACTCTCTCTCTAGCCACCACCTCTTGTGCTGCTTCCACCCTACTACAGTTAAAAGTCCATTTTCTAATATTATTCTCTTCATCCTCAACCTTCCACCTTGATCCCACCCCCTCTCATCTCCCTCACTCCCTCTCCCCCACTGCTTGATCCCACCTTGCTCACTTCTTCAATCTGTCCCTCTCTATTGGCATCTTCCCTCATCCTTTAAACATGCTCTTGTCTCACCCATTGTTAAAAAAACCAATCTTGACCCCACCTCACTCTCTAACTGCCGTCCTATTTCTCACCTTCCTTTTGCCTCCAAAATACTTGAGCGGCTTGTCTATAACCATCTTAGCAGCTACCTTTCTGAGAACTCTCTCCTTGATCAGCTCTAATCTGCTTACGTCCCCTCCAGTCCATACAAATTGTCTTAACCAAAGTCAACAACAATCTTCTCTCAACCAAATCCAGGGGCCTCTTCTACTTCACACCATTCAATCAATTGGCCCTTATGACACCATCATTTTGTGGTTCACCTCCTAAATCGCTAACAGCTCATTCTCTGTTTCTACCTCTGGTCCCCCCCCCCCCCATCCATCCTTAATGTAGGAGTAGTACAGGGTTCTGTCATTGGCCCTTTGCTCTTTTCTCTGTACACCTCCTCCCTGTGTGAACTCAGTTCCTTCGGCCTGCAGTACCACCTCTATGCCGACGATACTCAACTCTACCTTTGAATACATTTTGTAGGACAATTTCATCCTCAATAATACTAATGTGTGTTGATAAAGCCTCACTCAGTTCTTTAAATAATGGTGTGTCCTGGTAACTATATACAATTTTATTCAATTCCGCAATCCTTCTCTATTAAAATACTGTTCCATATTATCATAAATACTTGTTATTTTAATCCTTGAGTGGGAGCTTTTAAGATTCAGCCTCCAAATTGAAGACATTGGGGTAGATTTATTAGACATCTAAAAAGAAAAAGTGGAAGTGTTGCCCATAGCAACCAATCAGAATCTATAGATCACTTAGTTAATACATTCTAGTAAACATATTGTGGTAGCTGGATTCTGATTGGTGCTATGTATAAATCTGCGCCAATATCTTGGTGAGAATTATAATGATTGTACTTAGGACCTATGTTTCAAGCTTGTTGCACCTAAGACAGCTGATTGCTCTGCCTATCCCTTGTCCTGGTCAGAACTGAATATTCCACATATGTTAATATGAGAAAGGAAGACAATTTGGAAACATACAGAAATGCAGTCAGAATTTTTTTTATTATAAACTATTTTTTTAAACAATAAATGGCATAACATAAAGGGAAATACTCAACTGTTTTTAAATAAGAGAACATAACAATGTCTGTATGTCAATATGTAATTTCTTTACTGTTGCATACAAGTTAAGAATATGATTTTATTACAATAAAGCAATCAGAAAATTGTGTAATAAATATTTTTTAATTTCAATGACAATCTTATAAGTTGGTAGTATAAGATATTGTTTTAAAGAGAAGTTCATGGTGAGACACGTGAAATGGCATAAGACTTGCTCTTTGAATTGTGGAGACCAAGTAAGGACTCTATGTTAAAAATGAATAAATATAAAATATATTGGAGAAGATACTAAAGGGAACTTCCAGAATGTTTCACATTTCACAGATTTACTGTACAGCCGGCAGTATTAGGTTATTTCACAAGATGACTGTTGGTCTTTTGAAGATTTAACTGGCATCCAGATCTTCTTCTTTGGAATCTAGTGGTCCTATAGATACAGAGAACAGGATTAAAATGTGTGTATTGTCAGGGTCCTTGCTTTTTACAGTGCAGATTATCCATAACATTAGTAATAACAGACTGGGATTTGTTTAGAGTTGGGAAATGTCTGTTTTTATGTGTGCATGATACACATTTTTGTGCTGTGTATGTGCACCCTAATAGTATGCATATGTGTTTATCAAGATTTTTCTGTATCTCCAATGTATGACACCGTACAATTAGAGAGGTGGCATGGGGAGGGAAGGGACAGGCAAACATAGACCAAGTACAGTAAGTACATGTTTATGTAATTGTTAGACATGGACATAGGAAGGAAGCATATGTCTCGCGGATGCTGGATGTTGGTGATAATGATGACTATCAACACTGAGAAGTAACCCCTTCTGGCTGATTTTGGATTGACCTCTCCAGCTCACTGCAATGAAAATATTAGTGTTGCAGATACATTATATTAAGCCACAGCCATCTTTTCGTGTCACTTAATTGTCATTTCCATAAGGACTGCTGCAGGAAAATTAGAGATGAGCGCACTCGGATTTCTGAAATCCGAGCTCTTCCGACGTTGCGGATCCGAGCCAGATCCGGGTATTGGCGCCAATTGAAAAACTGAAAACGAGGCTCTGAGTCATAATCCCGCTGTCGGATCTCGCGATACTCGGATCCTATAAATTCCCCGCTAGTCGCCGCCATCTTCACTCGGGCATTGATCAGGGTAGAGGGAGGGTGTGTTAGGTGGTCCTCTGTCCTGGTAGATCTCGTGCTGTGCTGTGCTGTGCTGTGCTGTGCTGTTCTGTGCTGTGCTGTGCTGTGCTGTGCTGTGCTGTGCTGTGCTGTGTTCTGCTCAGTCTCCAGTGGTGCTGTGTCCTGTGCTGTGTCCTTCTGAGTTCAGTGGTGCTGCTGGGTCCTGTGCTGTGTCCTGTTCAGTCCAGTGGTGCTGTGTCCTGTGCTCTGTCCTTCTAAGGGCATAGTTATTTCCCCATTATTCCCAAGTTATAAAAAAAAAAAAAAAAGTTATAAAAAAAATTACAAAAAAATAATTTAAAAAAAAAGAAATTAAAACAAAATATCCAAAACCAATCCTGCAGTATAAGTCCATTGGTACTGCAATATTACCAAGTTCACACATTATGCAGTATAAGTCCATTGGTACTGCAATATTACAAAGTTAACACATTCTGCGGTATCTTGTGCTACATATAATGGAGAACAAAAATTTGGAGGATAAAGTAGGGAAAGATCAAGACCCACTTCCTCCTAATGCTGAAGCTGCTGCCACTAGTCATGACATAGATGATGAAATGCAATCAACATCGGCTGCCAAGCCCGATGCCCAATCTCCTAGTATAGGGCATGTAAAATCCAATAAGCCCAAGTTCTCAAAAAGTAGCAAAAAGAGAAAGTTGAAATCATCTGAGGAGAAACGTAAAGTGGGCAATATGCCATTTACGACACGTAGTGGCAAGGAACGGCTTAGGCCCCTGCCCGTGTTCATGACTAGTGGTTCAGCTTCAACCAAGGATCTAAGCCCTCCCCCCACCATACAAAAAATTTAAGAGAGTTATGCTGTCAGCAACAACACAGCAAACAACTCTGCCTTCTAAAGAGAAATTATCACAAATCCCCAAGGCGAATCCAAGGGTGTTGGTGGTTGCGAAGCCTGACCTTCCCATCACTGTACGGGAAGAGGTGACTCCATCCAGCATTTGCAACACGCCCTCTGCATATGCTGGAAGGATCAGCCACAGTCCAGTTACAGATTTGGCTAATGAACTTGTCAATGTTGTACACCGGGAGGAGGATATTGATGTAGCTGGCGCTGAGGAGGATGTTGATGATTATGATGCAGACAGATACCAAATTGCCTTTCTCAATTTCTATTTATATTCTAGAGTATATAACGGCTGAATAGTTTTCTATTTTACTCCTAGTGGAGAGGGGATCTGATGCAGACAATTCATTGTTAATTATTTATTAGTAATAATAGTTTATTACTAATTATAGAAATCCAAATAATCACTATTTGTGCAGTACCAAAAAAGAGAAACTGCCATTTCTATTGCTACGTTCTGTCCTGTGCTCTGTTCTGCTAAGGGCATTGTTATTTGAAAGTTATCCCAAAGTTCCAAAAAAAAAAAATTATAAAAAAACTTATAAAAAAATAATAAAAAAAAAAATCGAAAAAAATTATTAAAAACTTATCCAAAAATAATTGGAAAAAAATATAAAAAAATTATTTAAAATCTATTAGGTACTGCTAGTTAAAAGTCAAACTACGCTCATTCACTGTTGCTCTACCAAAAAATAATAGGTACTGCTATTTAACTTCAGTCCAGTGGTACTCTCCTGTGCCACAGATAATTTGTAAAGGCTTTGCCGAGTGTGTGTAGTTATGTATCACAGGTTTTAAGAAGAGGCACAATGCTGACAACCTGTTAGAGAAACTGAGGGAAATAATCTCTCTGTGGCTCACCCCACTTAGACTGTCGTGGGGATTTCAATAACTGCCATTTCTATTACTACCTTCTTTCTTTCTATATTAAAAAAAATAATAACTGCCAATTCTATTACTAACTTTTTCTTTCTATAATTAAAAAAAAAAATAACTGCCATTTATATTACTAGGTTAATTGTTTGTGCAGTCACAAAAAAGAGGAAGTGCGCCCTTAACAGTTAACAGCTATGTTGGTTTTAGACGTCCATCCGGTGTCCGCCATCTGTTTTGTTTAATTGAGACCAGTTGAAGTTTTTTTTAATTATATTGTGGCTCCGGTACCAAATTGGGTACCGGGGCCACTCCACTACGCAGTCAAGATACTTGTTTGGTGGAATTCAGATCAATTGAGTTTTTTTATATTGTGGGGACCAACTATGTTTAGATTAGTACGCCAAAGTTCCCTCAGTGCAAATGTGGTTGAAGACCGTAACAGTTAACATGTATGTTGGTTTTTTGGACGTCCATCCGGTGTCCGCCATCTGTTTTGTGGAATTGAGACCAGTTGAAGGTTTTTTTAATTATATTGTGGCCCCGGTACCAAATTGGGTACCGGTGCCACTCCACTATGCAGTCCAGAAAGCTACCTCGGTGAAACGTTTTGGACTAAAAACAATATTGTGAGGTGTGAGGTGTTCATAATAGACTGGAAATTAGTGGAAATGATTGTTATTGAATGTTATTGAGGTTAATAATAGCGTAGGAGGGAAAATAAAGCAAAAAACTTGATTTTAACACTTTTTATGCTTTTTTCAAAATAAATCCGAATCCAAAACCTTAGATCCGAGCCAAAACCTTTCGTCAGGTGTTTTGCGAAACAATTCCAAACCCAAAACATCAAGAAAATCCGGACCCAAAACACAAAACACGAGACACCAAAAGTGGCCGGTGCACACCCCTAAGGAAAATCAGTTCAATTGATTCTTAAAAGGAAAACAAACGATGCAGAGGCGATGTAATTATTATTTTTTTAAATTTGACTTATGCATTTATTAATAAATCATTATTCTCCGGCATGGAGATGACTGACATGCTTCATTCCTTCTCTGCTTGTGCACTGCTTGTTATATGGTTTAAATGGTATGATTATCTCACATAAGGGGACATCTTGGCCCAACTTAGCCCTGGACCTTCCTCTGATCCACCAGTTTTTTATTTAATTGAACCTGCTCAACCTTAAATGTTTGCTGCCGTTTGCAACTTGTTTGTGTGACTTGGTTATCTATTGGTGGTAAATTATATATTCTCACCTTTGTTTTATACACATTTTTTATGTTCCATCATCATCTTCATTTATTTATATAGCGCCAACATATTCCGTAGCACTTTACAATTGGGGACAAACATAGTAAACTAATAAACAAACTGGGTAAAACAGACAAAGAGGTGCTCGCAAGCTTACAATCTATGGGACAATGGGAGTTTGATACATGAGGTTAAGTCTACATTTTGCATTTCGGCCAGACTGCAAAGGTAAAAGTGACTCATAAGCTAAATGATCCTGTCACACAACAATGTTGGTCAGGGGGTAGTTGTCTTGTGTGAAATTTTGTAACGGGTGGTAATAGGATAATGTAGTGAGGTTAAGAGGTTTATTGTGATTGTTTGAAGTGTCCCCACCTTTTTGAGCAAACCCCCCCTCCCCTTGTTATATTCCCTTTAGCACTCCCTTCTGTTTTCTGTACCCCATTACTTATATTTGAAAACTTTAATAAAATGTATTAAAGTAAATAAATCATTATTATATCTTGTTTATTTGACTGCGTTAGCTTTTTTGTGCACAACTTAATGTATGTTAGGCCGTGTACAAATAAAGTAATGCTCCATCTGCATTGATTAAAAACACATACACTTACACATACACACAACATTTGCATATTCTACGCTTTCATCAGCCGTATATATGCATTCTAAAAAGCAAGAAGAGAAGAGCATGTCGACCTTGGGCACTCTGTGCTGCCGCTTGAACACATGGTTGTGACACTGACAATGTGACTCTGTGTTTCCAACAACCAAACACAGATGAGTACAGCAAAAGCAGTTGAACTCAGTTAGACCGACACCTGTACATAGATACTAGCCCGGCAGATCCTCAAAAAAACATTGATTTTAATGGATGACAGTCCTCATAGCTACTGCGTCACGTATCTCCTTATGCTTTATATTTATGTGAATAAGACTATGTGGGAGTTAAGGCATAGAGCTGAATTAATATGCAGTTATATCTAACGGCCGTCCACATGTCACCCGGTACAGAGTTTGCCTAATGTGCTGGAAAGTCTCCACAAAGTATAAAACGCACATAGGACTTTAACACGTGCTGAGCTGTGAACAGACAGCTGCCTTTTACAAGCAGTTTTAAGGAGCTTTGCCAATGGTAGCACTCCTATGACCAGTGATGTCATATAAGAAGAAACAACTAAACAATATGTTTAAGTATTATATTTAAAAAATGTTTCACTGTATTTATAGCAACAGAAACATCTCAATGTAGAAACAAGATTCCACAGCTATTGGATATTTACCATTTATCTGGAACTGGATTGGGTTGAAGAACTTTCTCATATAATGATTAGCTATTTAAAAACTATGTTGCAGACAAACAGGAAACATTATATACACTGTAATAATATGTAGATAGAGCAGACATTGTCCTAACTTGATCTCTCAGTCTATCCCAGAGAGTCATTTTTGTAACCATTTGATTATCTGTACTTCTTGGGGGTAAATTTATCAAGCTGCGGGTTTGAAAAAGTAGAGCTGTTGCCTATAGCAACCAATCAGATTATAGTTATCATTTATTTAGTACATTCTACAAAATGACAGCTAGAATCTGATTGCTATAGGCAACATCTATACTTTTTCAAACCTGCATCTTGATAAATTTACCCCTTGGCATTAGTTAGATTAAGTTGGCTCATTATAAATGGATCCCTTCCGGGCAGTGAGGTGCTACATTGCTATGCCCTAAACGATAACTTCATCTACACAGAGCAGAATACAATGATGCTACAAGTCAAGATATACACAATAATAAAATATATTTACAAATTCATAATATAAACTAATCTGCATCCATATCTGTGTGGACATAATTATTTAATGGGATATTTTCCTGACATGTGAAGAGAAACACAGAGATGGATATGAGAAGTGAGCAACAGGGACAGTAATATTGTTGGTTACTTTTCAGTCCCATAAAAATGTAATATTAAACTCCTGTCTATGTTTAAGTTTGGATCACCCCTTAGTTAATTCTAATAAGAAAACATGATGTAACAACAGAAAAAAAAATATAATTTATGCTGCAGTATGACAGTTTTGCACTCATATATTGTCCCGATTTAGGGATTGTGATATGTATATTTTAAGAGCTCATATAATCAATGTACGTTTAATAAAAGTGGTTTGCTCTACCCAGCTCACCTCCAACCATGCATATAGTCAGTGGCAGAACTCTGCATCCCCGGGCCCCATTGCAAAGGTTAGATAGGGGCGTGGCGGTGCCACTGTATCCTAATGGACTCCCACCTCTACTATGAAAAGAGTAGAGATGGGGCCTCTTTTGAGCATGCGCAGCCAGCGAATGTTTCCACTGTGCATGCCTGGCCTTCGCTCAGAAGACCCCAGTCTCCTTTACAATACACAGAGCAGAACTGTCAGGGATGAAATGGAGTGCGGGCTCCAGGGGTGCGGGTGACTCCTGCGGGGGCTTGGGGCAACCTGTGAGTCCCGTAGTGGCTGAACTCCCTGCAACCATGGGTGTCTGGCCACTGCATATTTTCCCTCTTGCACATGATAAAAAAGAATTATACCATGAAATACACAGATTTTGAATGGCGGATTCTTCTGTGCATTTCTGTTGCTCATTTTGAAAACTTACCGCAGATATCATTCCCATCAGCAGCAACGTATGGTAAAGGGGGATTCTGATAATCAGTGAAAATATGTCCAAGATGCTGAAGTGGATATTCCTGGTATGGTTCTGCAAGAACTAAACCATTTTGGAGATAAGTTAATAGAGTGCAGACTTTCTCATCTCAACGTACAACTAGGACATTTACACCAATCACTGTCTATATTGAGACCTCCGCTTACATCTATTAAAGTAATTCTATAGTTTTCCAATAAGCATTGTCTAAGCGATTTCTTGTGTTTCTAAAGCACAAACAATTTATTTAGCAGATGCAAAAGTTTTAGCAGTTCAATACGTAATTATAATACAGTACAGCAGATACCAAAAGATACATACATACCGCTGCGCTCGCCTGCGCTAGCTGCGCTTCGCTGGTACCAGCAACAGTACTTCACTCCAGAATACTGTGGCCAGAGAATGACTGCAGCTGGTCCCAGGGAGCTTGTATATATACACTCAGTGTTACAGAGAAAACAATACAGATGATGTGGCTTGCTTCTATAGGTCCAGGCTTCAGGAGGGTCCAGTGTAAACAGGTCATAGGTTAGTTCAAACAACCCCCTCCAAGGGTAAGGGTAAACATTCCAGATGATTCTCCTGCACAGAAACCAGTTTAAGCTAGTCTATTCACAATACACAGTCAGTAACATTTTAAACATTTATTCCCTAACATCGCTAACTAGAATATGCAATGTGCGATCCCTTCAGCGAATGAACCGGACAACTGTGGATGAATAGGAGATTAAAATGACACTAAACATGATTCCTGTAACCTGAACCTTAAATATCACTAAAGTGTACATATAACCTTAATATATATATATATATATATAACTATAAACTAAATACAATCTGCTCATAAATCACTGTGGAATGGAACCCTTATAAATATGAAATATATATAAATAAATGAATGTGAGAGTGCGAGTGTGTGCCTGCGTATTTTATCGTGCGATCGCGCCATGCCACATGTTACGTGCATACTGATCGCAATCACACGGTAAAACACTATTAACCAATATACTTTCGTTCATCCAATTATACGACTTGGACACATCAGAGCCACGACTACAGGACTCTTATCTGTAGGCAACACAACACAATGATCCCTATGACACTCTCCCATTCACAGCTTAATGCAAGTTACAACCTAATGTACTGGAAATACACTGCACATTATTATAGACACTTTGGGTTTTAACATATGCTGAGCTGTGATCAGACAACTACATTGTACATGTGGATTTATGGTGATTTGTGCTGATAACAGGGTCATGACCAGTGTTTAGATATAAAGGTAATGCTAACACTTCAATCTATGGAACTAAAGACATTTACAGCCATGTCCTAGACCCAATTTTTATAAATTACATGTTTAAGTATTAGTGTAAAAAAAAAAATCACTGCATTCAGAGAAACAGTAGCTGTATGTCAGTGTAAAAATGAGTTGAAATGACTCCAAAGCCATTGAATAGTAACAATTTATCTTTTTCTGTGGGTGCAGAAATTTTTCATATAAGCAGTAGCTATTTGAACGCCCCTGTAAATACGCCTTTTACACACATATATCTCATTTAAATGTTCTTGTACCTCCAAAAATTTTTTGTTTCCTACTACAGTTAGCAAGAAACGCCCTCACTTCGTCCAAGTTTTCCCATCAAATAGTGAACTTTTGCATTCGGCACCTGCTTTTTTTTATTTTTCTACAAGCAAGAACAAAGATTCGTGGGATGTACAAATATGGGGCCCCCCTGGCCGAAGAACTGAAGACTTCTATCAACAATGGCCTCCTCCTGGGTGAAGAATTGAAGAGATTACAAGCCTGGACATTTGGAAGTATAAATAACTTGGGGACTGGGGCAAGCCAGGACTGTTGGATACAAATTTATTTGGGACATCTGTGACAGCCATTTTTGGATTGAAAGCTGCTGACAAAAGAAAGAAAACTTCATCGGTGAGTATCAGGGAATTTATTATTTTTTTGATAAAAATATATGGTGTAAATGAGGGTGCTTACTGTGTTTATTGTGGGTTTTTTATTTTTATTAAATGTTAGTGGTTTATACGAGGGTGTGGTGGTTTTTTAAACATTTTATTTTGTGGAACTATAGGTCCCAGCCAGCCATGGATGTCAGGGCATGTTGGTGCTTGTAGTTATACAAGCAGCAGCATGGCCACACTATTTTGGGCAACCTGGCTGGCTGGGACTTGTAGTTCCACAAAACAAAACGGCGTCCATTCATTTTTTCCAGTCTTTTTCGCCGGTATTACCCTACTACCCACAGCCCACGGGGGTAGGAAGAGCCCTAGTGCTATCAGTACTGGCCTGGGTGTTTCTAGGGGGGGGCTCATTTTTTTCGGCGGACCCCACTCCCTAGGAAATCCAGCCCAGCGCTGAACAGCCTGGGGTTGGTTAGTCATTATGGCAGGGGGACCTCTGCTGCGTGTCCCCCCTGCTATAGTGCCTCCAACCCCGGCTGGTTTGCCTAGTGCTATTTAAGTGAAAATCGGGGGGGACCCCATGCAAATTTTTTCCCAGATTTTCACGGAACCAGCAGTAGTCAGGCAGCACTAGGGTTAAGCAAGAATAGAGGGGGGACCCCACACTTTTTTTTTTTATACTTTCATCTATTCTTTACAGTTTTTACCGCTGCCGGAGCTCTGGCAGCTGTATGACAGGCCAGGGTAACAGTGATGTGTTTACAACACGCTGCTACAACACAGGAGAGTTTGCCAAACACGGGAGTGTTTGACATCGCTGCAAATCGCCGGAGATGACCAGCAATTTTGAAGTTCAGGGTAAAAATTGCAGCTTGATACATTTGCTGAGTTTGGAACTAAAATCGTGGGTTAACACACGCGATTTGCCGCGATTTTAACACGCTATCAAAATCGGACCTTGATACATTTACCCCCAGGTCTGTGTTATGCCCCCTTTAAGAAAGCCACAACTTCACTCCACAGGACTTGAGTTCAGGACCTGTAGACTTGGAAATAGTGGTTTAGCTAGGCGATCTATGGCAGGAGCTGCTTATCAGAGCATCTGTCCAGAATAACTTATAACTCATATATGTGCATAGGAACATGCCCTCTGCCCACTTCCTGCCCACAACCAATCCTGTGCATTTTGGGGGGATATAAGACTGAAGAAGTGTTGGACTATGGTGCAAGGCACAAAAATCAGGCAACAGATGCAACTGGTTTCCTGGATCACTTCTCTGGCTGACAGTAGTTGGGCTCCATCCCTAAACTTTACATAGTAGCAGTGGCTCTGTTCGCCGCTGCTCTAAGGTTCATGATGAGTCTGTTCACTGCTATAAAACTGAACACTTATATGATGAATATAAATCTAAAATCTTTTAAAATATATGAGTGGGCATAGATGAGCCTATTAAACAATATTTATTATAAGGTAGAAAATTCAAAATTAAACTCTAATATAAATGCTCCTGGACATGTTTAAAGCTGTAAAACAATCTCAACTTATTTTGGAGCACTTGATACTCACCAGATATTTGCAGAGCTCCTGTGCTCCTCTCCATTGGCTGTACCAGGCTAGGATGTTCCACTCGGCATATGAATTCAGCACCATCTTCTGTTTCCAGAGTGGGGATGAAACTCAGACATGACGTACATGAGTATGTGTTATCAGTCTGTCTGCCTAAATCATTATTAGAAACTTTGTACATCTCATTGGAAGGTATATAACATGTTTCACCAGTGTTTCTGTCCTTTCTGAGCCACATCACAGATGAAGCATTTGGGAAGTAATTTGAGATTGTACATTGCAGTGAGGCTTCTTCATTTATCCTTAGTCTTGGAACTGAAATCACCATTTCCGGGCACCAGGAGTAATCTACAGGAAATGAATAAAACATCAGTAAACCCACCTCCATATCTATATCATCACAAAATCCACCTCCATATCTGTATCATTAATAAACCCACCTCCATTTCTATATCATCAATAAACCTACCTCCATATCTATATAATCAATAAACACACCCTGATATCTATATCATCAATAAGCCCACTCTCATATCTATATAGTCAATAAACACACCCTCATATCTATATCAATAAAACCACCCCATATCTATATCATCATAAAACCCACCTCCATATCTATATCATTAATAAACCTAAATCTGTACCTAAATCTTCAATAAACCCACCTCCTTATTTATATCATCAATAAACCCACCTCCATATCTATATCATCGATAAACCAACCTCCATATCTATTTAATCAATAAACCAACATCCATATCTATATCATCAATAAACCAACATCCATACCTATATCATCAACAAACCAACATCCATATCTATATCATCAATAAACCCACCTCCATATCTATATCATCAATAAACCAACCTCCATATCTATTTAATCAATAAACCAACATCCATATCTATATCATCAATAAACCAACATCCATACCTATATCATCAACAAACCAACATCCATATCTATATCATCAATAAACCCACCTCCTTATTTATATCATCAATAAACCCACCTCCATATCTATATCATCAATAAACCAACCTCCATATCTATTTAATCAATAAACCAACATCCATATCTATATCATCAATAAACCAACATCCATACATATATCATCAACAAACCAACATCCATATCTATATCATCAATAAACCAACATCCATATCTATATCCTCATTACAACCACCTCCATATCTATATCATAACAATAGTTTCCAGCATTTCAACATTGTTTCCATGGATAATTTGCTGCTGAGTCGGTGCATCTAAGCACATCACGTGAGATACTGGTTTTGGTGAACCTTTGAGCACTACAATCCCCATTATCTCATGTACACTGAATGTGCTTAAAAGGTATTGTTCTGAATTTAACATTTTCTTCTTCAATTTATATTAACATATAAAGCCCAGAAGAATAAATGGAAATAATTATATCTAACATGCAGAAAAAATAGTGACATTTCCAGAGACAAATCTGTAAATCCTGGAAGTGTCTCAGGAAATTAAAGATATATGGCAAAAGGTACAAGGAACAAATTAATTGCTGACACAGTTACTATAGTGATATTGCTTATCTCATTCATTAATAACTACATATTTAGGTTGATAAAAAATGATGCCTATTCATTTCATCCACAGAAAGAAAAATACTCAGTAACACATAGAATAATTTGCTTTAACAGAAGACTTTCTTCCAGGCTCCATACTAGTAATCTGAATGCTCCATGGATTAACACAATGGACCATCATTTGTGCTTATTAATGCCAGTAGCCCTGTTGTTTCATACATATGTCACTGAATGCATCATACCCCATCTTGGATCAATCTACAGTGTCTACCAATACCGACAAAGCTAATATGGTAACACAAATATGTGTGTAAAACAAATATGAATAAGTGTGCTATTAGGCCTTTTATGAGCAGGGTGTGTTTATTATATTAATATTACGGACACTGACTAACTAATAGGAGTAGAGATAGAATAAGAGGCCAGCAGGCTAATAATAATAAGTAGTTAGATTGAATATGGATTATACTTAGCTGAGAGGCAACGGAGGAATTGCTACAGAAAGCACTAACGAATCTCCATTTATTTAATTTCGCAAATATCCCAATTTATTTAATGTCACAAATAAGACCTCTCCAGCATGGACTCCAAATATGCCCCTTTTCACAGAGTGGTTTCAATTATTTTGTATTAGGACCCCAAAAGTACAAATGCGCACTAGTGCACACTCACCACCCACTATACTGGCACTATGGCAGACTAGTGCATGGAGCTTGCACTTTATTTTGCAAGTTCACTATTAAGATATGAGGATTCTTGGAACCCTAAATTTCATTTATGTGTGATGTTTCTGTAAGTGTAAGGCAGCACTGTTAACCATCCCTCTACAGTTGCTCACACTCTACATGACAGCAAAAGGCACAGTATTGTGTGCAGTGCTTTTTTCGTCATAGAACTCACCGGAACTGAGTTACGGCACCTTTTTTCGATGGATTTTCCAAGTTTTAAAAGTTTTGAACATTTGATGTTTGGTCCACGTGGACTTGAATCGCCCTGTCGAGTGTAGCAGGTCGGCGGTAAATCATTACACAGGTGCATGCAGGCTGCTTGTGCGTCGAGTCCGATGCATGCGTACTTCCTCCGCGCTGGTTGTGTTGCTTGTGGTGCTGCTCAGCTTGTGATTGATCGTGTGGTCAGGCGCTGAGAGCTTACTGACGGCAGCGGCCGTTATGTTTCGTTACACAACTGACGTGTGTGGGTGTGTGTACAGTGATTGACTATGTGATGTGAGTTCCGGCACCTTTTTTCTTACAAAAAAGCATTGATTCTGTGCATTACACATGCGCTCAGTTCAGTATACAAAAAAATATTTTAAACGAAACGGGGTGTACTTAATCCGTTATTTGTTGCTACATGGGATTTTAAAAGTGGTTTTAAAAAAACATAAATAAAAAAGTTTATTAGTATAAAATGAGACAATATAACCCTCTTAGAGATTATTTTAACATCCTGACCCCATTTGAGCAGAATTTCAGTACAAACCTAGTAAGGGTATGGGCTATCAGCATTGTGATATTGTTAACCCTTTCAAGCTTTACAGCTCCCGTTAGTATGTACCACAACTACTTAGAATCAGCTGTCAAAATGTAAACAACAAAGCTGTCTTCTATATTCGAATATCTCGATAGGTAGGAGAGATCACTTGCAGAAGACCACACAGCTGTCAAATGTGAGCCCGAGTCCAATGCAGCTTCCTTCCTAGCTAAATCTTTGAAGCAAGCTGGTCAGGGCTAAAGAGTTTAGAGATGAAATAGGCAGAGAGGAGACCATAATTTGCAGCTGATGCTTATGACAGATGAAGGGCACAGATCTGAAGGTAATCGTGTATAGTGCGTACACATGAATCGGCATGCTAATCGGGACTTTTTTGTTTCCTGTCATTGGTAAAATTGCATCGTTAGAATTTTCTTGTAGTGTGTACCCAGCCTTACTCTGCACTCTGTTGTCCGTAAACCCAGCATTGTACTCTACATTCAGTATGAGGTTCTAGGCTGCAGCAGTGGCATGTAATTATATTTTAATGTGTGTAACAAGTTATATAAGAAAATATGTCATATAGAGAACATCCTAATGCAAATTACATGAGGGTGGCTGTAATTGTGCATAGCTTCAGGTACGTTCCTGCAAAAAACTTCTGTTCTATAAATTAGTAACTGTCATGTCCCACGATATATATGTGTTTCATATGCTGTTAAGTTACTGTCGTGTTAATATTGCAAAGCCTTGCATCTTGTTAGATTTGTCCCTCCTGATTCCCTGTAGCTAGGTTCTGGTGTCATTAGCTGTTCCTTCTTTTTATCTCTAGTGCATTGTGTATCTGCCATTTTAGTCTTCAGTTGTTTCCTGTTGAGTTCTGGCAAATTATCATCTTTTCACCTACTATTTGTGCATAATTACAAGAATATCAGCTAGAAATAAACCATTTTATCTGGATTCTTCATACGTGCCTCTTTAGTTGAGTTGCCACCGTCTGACAACATTTCTTGGTGTAAGTACTGGTTCAATACAGACAGTACACAGAACTGTCTCAGGAGCCTTACACTTACAGCTGGTTATTGAGTCAGAATAGTAATTACAATTATTCATTACAAAGAGAAGCTAGTATATATAAAGAAGAAAAGTAACATACATGTATAGCATATTGTGCAGAAATTACAAAATGTCAATTGTTAAAACACTTAAAATACAATAAAGATTGCTACCGGCCTACAGGTAGAGTCATAATCATTATAACAAAGCTATTCACCAGTAATCAGTCAACATAGTTGGTTACTTATACTGCCACAATAATTCCATAGAAATAGGAAGATAGAATCCTTACCTTTATCTCTTATAGAAAGCTCACAGCACCCAGGATCATCCATGGACTCATGGGTCCAAGTCACACGTACTCTGAGGTCCGGGATGTTTAAGAGATTCTCAGGAAGTGCACACTCACTTGTAACACTAAATGTTTTATCTAGATTTGATTTATATTTTTCCTTAGATGAACAGGTTTGTGTTAGTTGTTCTCCTGACCCATAACACCACTGAACGTGGATATCTTTGGGAGAGAAGGTCTCCAGAATCAGAGAGTATTTTGCCTCTTCTTTGTCCAAAGTTTGTTTTATAGATTTTCTAATACTTGGTTTAGCTGGAAAAAAAATGAAAAGTTTAGCAACATGAATAAAAGACTATATTATTTTCATATGATACGTTTGAAAATGGCCAATTACTGAGTGTTTTATTAAATTAATTCCCATAAAATGTACCTTCCTAGTCCACTCACCCATCACTAGTAATGGTCCTGAACTTCTCTCTATTGGTTTCTCCAGGCTGGGATGTTCCACTCTGCAGATGATCTCTGATCCTCGGTCTCTCAGTGATGGAGTGATCACCAGACTGGCTGTACAGCAGTATGTGTTATCAGGCTGTCTCTGGGACTTGGTGACTGACATCTTATAGGTCTCACAATCAGATATAGGATTAGATCTCTGGCCTCCTTCCTCCTTCTTATACCAGCTCACACTCAGAGCATCGGGGAAATACCTGGAGATGTTGTACTGGAGAGTAGTCTGTTTCCCCATTATTACATGAGGTATGGGGACTGCCTCAATTTCTGGACTCCATGCACAACCTTCATATAAATAAAGTAAGGATTATACATGATAAATTTTGAAGTACAGAAAGATGTGTAAGTATGTAAGAATTGGCTGTACAAATACCTGCAGCTTTACCCACTTTATAATCAGCATCTATTACAACTATTAGCCCATATCGGCTGATATATACTCCAGTGTATGATATGTTATCCATAACCCTGAGAAAGCCACACATTAATCCGAATGGTTTCTTTTAATTAGGCCAAGTTATTATATCTTTTTCTGGAGAGTAATTAGCTTTAGAAGGAGACCCTATTACTAAGGTCTTTTGATATTTATGTATGTTTTATATTTTAATATGTGAAATACAATATGTGTTTGATTATAGGATGTTTTCTGAGTTGCCCAAACTAATTTCATAGGTGACAAATAATGGGTAATTTTTAAAAAGTATTTTTCTCACGAAGTATCCTTTCTGACAAATACAGTTGGAAACATTATTGGAACTAATGATTAGTGATGAGCAAATCGCGGACAATATGTATTCTGATAGTTATTTGATCTGGGGGAAAGTGAATTCTTTATAGGCAAATTGGTAATGTATTACAAAGTAGAACCACGTTTTATCCGACTCCAATAATTTTTAACCAATAACATATGTGTAACTGCAGCTATTGCACTAAACCTGTTGTTCATCTCTATTCTGTTCACCTCTGTTCATTCTATTCCGGGTACATATCCGTAACACGGAAGTAAAACACACTACTGAGTATTTACAGGTAATACACCGGTCACATGTGGTCAGCAGACTGGTGTACATAATACAGATCGGGAGGGTGAATGAATATCCAGAAAAGGACATTTCTTGCTCTTACCGAGGTCTCTCCCAGACAGGACTCTTGATTCTGGTTTATCCAGAGATTTGTGTTTCCAGGTCACACACACTTCAGTGCTGGGATCCATAAATAGATGTCCTGGGACTGTACACTGACTGTATACAGTATATATATTATCAGTATTTTCCTTCCATTCCTCTGTGGATGGCAGCTGAGTTTGGCCTGTGGTCCACTTGAGTGTAAGTTGTTTGGGATAAACATTGTGTAGGTCCAGAGAGCACAACACATCCCCAGAGTTACACAGAGATGTTCTTACATCATCCGGGACTGGATTTGCTATAAGAAAAGAGTTAATATGGATGAGGGTAAAAATACACGTATTGTAATACATCAAAGCGTACACAGTGATATTTGCTATTTATACAGAAACAAAGTTTATGGAATATTCTTTTCATACATGTAGATGTGAAGCTCTTGAGTTTGTATTCTCATAGAAGGATATAAATGGCTTCTCATACAAAACGTAAAGAACAGCTATCATGAAATTGAAAGACAAATAACAGCTTTACTACAGCAAACTAATATTTTTGTTAATGTGGCCATTGTTAAATATCTCAGGAGAAATATATAGATAATACTGTTACTGTAGTGACATATTTAGCTCAGAAACCACTGTTTCACCTATTTCCTATGCTTCCTGACTGAATATTTATTTAAACAAAAGATTCACTATTCAGGATGCGACCATATTTCCTTTCTGGAGACAGCTTAAAAATGTCCACAGTGTGATTTTCTCGCAATGCTGTCAGTGCGAAAGCCCCTAGGTTATAAATAGACCTTGCGTGTTTCATATTTCATTATGCAGCGGTTGTTCCTCCATAGAGGAACATAGTTTTCAGCATCTGACAGGGTTTTATATTTTTGGGAATCAAGCCTTTAAGATTAAAAGCTTACAAGACTGGATCCTCAGTTGAAGAATACAGATGTAAGTAAGTATATCTGTTTTTTATTTTTAATTATCTTGTGTGGTTACAAAGTGGAGTGTCATTTATTTACATTTTAGTTTGTGGCTCAACATGCCCTGGCAGCCATGGGTATGCTGGTGCTTGCAGTTCTACAAGCACCAACACGCCCAGGCTGTAAATGGCAGCCAGGACATGCTGGGGCCTGTATTTCCAAAAAACTAAAATAGTTTCTTTCATTATATTAACTCTTTATTACCCCATACCCACCGCCCAGGGTTGTGGGAAGAGCCGTATTGCTTTCAGCATGGACCCCAATTCCCTAGGAAATCCAGCCCGGGGCTGGTTTATGATTGTGGCAAGTGGGCCCCATGTAGCGGGTTCCTCTGTTATAGTGCCACCAGCCCCGGATGGGTTGCCTAGTACTGGTTGGAGGAAAATCAGGGGGAACCCAAGCCCGCCCCCCCACTCGATTATGCTACTACCAGCTCTAGCTTGGCAGTACAAAGGTTAGTTTGGTTTGGAGGGGGGGAACCCCACACTTTTTAAAATTATTATTTATTTACTTATAGATTTTATATGTATATTGTGCCAGCGGGTGCAGCACCTATACATCCGCAGGATCCGCAATCAGCACAGGTTTGGATGTGTTTTGGGAGGGAGGGGGTAGTTGTTTTTTTCATAACTGTTTGTGCCGCTGTATAGGATCCACCGGCATTGCTCTTTTAATGTTGTCATTCACAATATCACACAGTTGACATTTTGAAGTTATCACCAGAATGGAAGTGACGGCGTTTCGCCTTCCGACAATTTCATGTCTACAGAATAACTGCCAATATTTCCATTGTCAACATTTTGTACTCAACCCCACTGTTCACTCGCAGTCTGTACTGCATTGACTAGGAGAGATAACGGATGGAGCTCTCATGTGCCAGCATTTTCTCTGGAAAGTCATGTCATTGCAACTGGAAATGTTTAGCATGGGATTTAAATATTTCTAAATCTAACACTTTTAATCCTTAGTTTATACACAGAATTGTAAAGAGAGACAATATGATCCTATAACTGGTTTAATGTCTCAGGTTAAATCCAAACATATTCACTAGAAAATGACTTCAGTAGTGATCTCTTACTTAAAATAGGGATGTTCACTGATCCCTGTGTTTTGTTTTTGGTTTTGGATCTGTATTAACTTCGTGGTTTGGTTTTGGTAAAACCGCCCTCACATGTTTTGGTTTTGGTTTTGGATCTGTATTTTTTTTTTTTTTTAAATTGCAAAAAAATGCTAAAATCATAAAATCATTGCTCTTTTTTATTCCTACATTATTATTAACCTCAATAACATTAATTTCCAGTAATTTCCAGTCAATTTTTGTCAAGTGACAAGAACACTGCTTCCCCTCCTGTTTCTGAACAATGACACTGATCAATGTCACTGGTGACTGGAGGGTGACAAGAACACTACTATCCCTGTTTCTGTGTGAGTAATGGCACTGATCAATGTCACTGGAGAATGGAGAGTGACAAGAACACTGCTGCCCCTGATTCTGTGTGAGCAATGGCGCTGGATCTCCTGGGTAGGGGGGTACTTATGGAATCCAAAAGATGCAACAATGACATTTTGCCCCGATTCAGATCGGAGGAAGCTGGAAAATAGAGCCGGCTCGGCTCTGTACTCGGATTGGTGATGTTCGTGGGGGTTCGGTTTTTTGGAAAACCGAGCCTGAGCATCTCTAATTTAAAATGAAAGTGCAATTATTTTTATATCATAAAATCAGTTGAAGCTAATGATAAACAATTTAAGTAAAATTGGTAGTAGTTTACCATATATAGACTTTGGCTGGAATTTCCTTATATTGGTTTTCCCGTTGGATATAATTTTGCAGGTAAGATCAGTCCCTACATGTTTTGACACGGACGGTATAAGTGCCATTAAACTGGTTACATTAAATAGTCCTTCTTTGTCTGACTTCTCTGTCTCTGTAGTAAGGAAATACCCAGAAGTCGTCAGAGCTTCTGGTTCCCTCAGTGACTTTTCTCCAGCACTGGATATTATGACTTGTTTCCCATCTCTCTCTGTCACCGTCCATATCACATTAACATCATCAGGACAAAGAGACACTGAACAATAAAGAGTGATCTTTTCCCCATGTGTCCACCGATTAGGTCCATGAATGTTACCAACAATGAATATCTGATGATCATCTGAAACCAGAAACAAGACACAAGATATAGAAAATAGTAATATACTCAGAGTTAATAAACAATATAACATAACAGTTACCTACCAACACTACATATACAAGTAATAATGGATTGGGGGCACAATATATTAGTTTTTAACAGCTGCAGGGTAATGACAGGTTATCACTGACCAATGAGTGTTAAATGAAAATGAAGGTTGAAGTTTAGTGGTTCTTGAAAACAACTGTAGAATAACTTATTTACATATAGACTAGAGGACACCAAGGACAAGTGTATGATTTACACAGGGGATTCCATTTTTTCCTTCCACCAAAATGTCCATATTCCATCCTCTACATATACACAGTAAAAATATTATGTAGGTAACTTACAACGAGGAAAATTAGCGTAGTGCATAATTAGGTTTAGAGCCACCATGCACCGAGATTTCCACAAATGTGCCAAGATTTCCAGCAAACCACGTGGATTTACAGAGAAAAATGGCTGCATTTGTGCAGTTTAAGAAATTTGTACAGGAGCAGTTAGGCAGGGTGAAGCCATTTTATTAAATTTGATTACTGAAATGAGATAGCGGCATGGAGCGAGCACATTTTGAGGGGAATTCCATGCCAGAAATGTACTTCCTTGAAGAAATGAATGTTTATGAGCATTCTGAGTAATGTAATAAAAAGCTTCACACATGAACAAGTAACACATGCAACAGTATTTTAGGGCAAAACTGAATAGTTTTATTATAGTTTTATTTATTGAAAGTAAACTATTAGTAGTAGTAACAGCAGTCCCTAAGTGGCAGGAGGGTGGACTTTGATGTGATATGTACACTTTGTATTGTGGCCCTCTTCAGATCTTTACACCTCTCCACACACCTAGGTTATCTTCTAGTTTGAGGAGGCATCTTGCGACTGCTCACAGAGGACATGCTCTTTGAGGTGAACTGGAGACATCATCAAAATGGACTGATACAAGACCAAGCCGATTTGCAGTGAACACAGAGTACACTTCGTAAATTAGGTCTATATATGCAGTGTAAGAGCTACTGCAGTGCTAGAAGTGGTAAAGCAGCAGCTCTTCCTCTTTTTTTAAAAATGTCCCCTTTAAAATGGTTTGTTCTGTAAATCTGTTATTCCCATTACACTTGCCTATACAATAACATGAAAAATAAAAATTAAATGCAATTACAAAAACATTAAAACATAAAGCATTATAAAATAAATTAACAAAAGGCACAAAATATGAATAGCTACATTGCAAAATCAAAAATAATTAGCAGATTTGTTAATCATAATAAATAGTGTTGTGAACATAGAGAACTTACAGTTTTTTATAAGGGTTACCCCATTACATAACTGCAGTGTAAATATGGCATATCAAATGAATTCATTAATACATTGAGCTACTAAAGAGTAAAATGTGAAGTAAAAAATTCTGTTGTGTGTGTATTCGGTGACTCTGCACATCCCAGTGTTAGAAGATAGCAGTGTCACCTGTAGCAGCTTCAAAAGGCCCCTGCGGTGAGATATATCCTGCCCTAGGATGGAGTTTTGACACCTGAATAGACTTTTAGAAACCAATCAGCATGATATCTGGCTCAAGGAGACCATGTGCTGACTTGGCTACAATTTTATATAGACAAAAAGAAGTCCGTTTTTAAATATGCCACTTAAAATCAATAAAACTAGTGATCAACCACATAATCCAAAATAGCATGATGAAGGGCAGCTCATATGTCAATTTAGGAATTCTGCCACACAGAGAAGTTGAGGAAATGAGTATAAGATTTACTAATACACTGTATCTAGTCGTGTTTGATATCAAAAGATGGACAAATTCATAGGGGATTTATTAATAATAAAATAGGGTCTGTGTGACGCTCCACAGAAAAGTTAGGTCACATAGTAGAATTGAGTTGTAAATCAGACAACATATCACAGACCACAACCCTCAGGAGGTAGGGAAAGGTGTAAAAGTGTTTTTGAAAATCTAAGACCTGTTACAACAAATTGTCAGTCTTTCGGGAAAATCAATCCACATTGATAAGCTGTCTATCTTCCTAGCCAATTTCCCATGGCACAGATTATACAACTCATGTGAGTTGCACTCTGAATGTAACCCCTCTTATTTTCAAGTGCTTTGCTTGAGTTTGTTATGTCAATTGTTTATTTTATATATATATATATATATATATATATATGTATATATATATATATATATATATATATATATATATATATATATATATATATAAATAAATGCCCTGTACTTTTATGTATTAAATCTATAAATTTAGTAGGTGACATCCTTGGTACTCTAACAAATCCATTAGCCTGTTAAGGAGAATATAACTTGACCAAGATAACCCTTAAAATGCTGGTGTTTGACTTCTTAATATATTTGTCTACAAGCCTAGTGTATGCTTGCATTTACATTTGTGTAACAGTCTGGAGGTGTGAATAGTTAACCTTTGGTTGCTGGGTAGGGGCCTTGCTAACCTGTGGGTAGCCAGAAGCCGTCTGTGCCAGTGTGGGACAGTATATTTTTTTGCCTGTATTCAATAGATGGTGGCAAACCTGAAGTTTGTGGGGAGTGTGAGAGTGCTGTGTGGGGGCAATTAAGTAGGTCTATAACCTGTGTGATAGGTAGAGAGAGACTGCGGGCTGGAATCATGTGTAACCTCATACAGTAAACACCTAAAATCACGGAAGCAGGAAGCGTGTTCCTGACAAATAGCCATTTGTATACTATAAATATGGAACAACAAGTCACACTTAAAAGGGATGGACTTACTACCCCACCCTAATCCACCAAGCTTTCTTAGGTTCGGTAGATTTTCAGCAACTAGTTGTCACTGAAAACTATTAACTCAGCTTGGCCAAGTGAGATATTCTCTGTGTCGACAATACACCAACGTGGTATCTCCCAGTTGCAGGAGGCACCCATGGCCATCGTCATGCTCCTTCAATGGCACTGAGCACTTGAAGGGCTATGCCAGCAGTGTTTATTGTCACCTACAAGCCAAAGTCTGCTTCAGAGAATTCTGTAGAATTGACAGCTTGAGCTCACTTATTTACATCCCAGTGCTGGCCTTCTGGGATATCAGGAGGCAATGCTCATTCTGGGCCCCTCAGAGCCCTATATGGAACTGTAGAAAGGATCTCTGATGCTCTCTTGGAAAGCTTACATTTTTTTTTAACAGTTGTGAGCTACATCACAGCACCAAATAATTAATAAAATAATTTCCCACATCCAGCCACACACCTATCCCACTTGTTCATACAGATCACCAGCACACCAAATCTCAACAATCACACCCATGCTCCAGTAAAATCTGGGTTACAGGGAGTTGCTCAGGGGTTCCAGATTTTCCATCCGGGACAGTCCATATATTGTGCTTTAGAGCTTTCTTTGCACTTACAAATTATGAAAGTCATAGATCTGAAATGTGAGGCATTATCACAGTAAATTTTGTGTGTTTGAGCAAATTTAAGGTTGTTATCAGTGAAAACAGTGAATTGTTGGCCATACAAATAGTGTTGAATTTCTTCACAGCCCATACAATAGTAAAGTGCTTCTTTTTAATATTTACATACCCTGCCTCCTAGTTCAAAAAAGTTTTGGCTCCAGTAAGCCACACAGTGTTCTTGGTCCTGAGGCCCTTCTTGTTGAGTACTGCTCTATGTCCATGCTGGGACACATCAGTACAATAAAGTCCTTATTACTGTTGTTCCCACAGAGTACGGGAGCACTCACTAAGGTCCTTTGCAAGGACTGGAATGCCACCTTCTAGTTGGTATTCATTTTAACACTTTGGGGATACACTGCTTAGTGGGGACTGTCAGGGGCTTTGCTACAGTATTGAAGTCAGAGACAACACATCTGTAATACTCTGTAGTCCCTAGGAATGCCAGTGTCCAATCATGCCTGCCTCCTCTGGTTCTGGCCTAACCCTTCTTACTCTGTCACAATACTCTAGGTACTGTACTTCTAACACCCCATCTGACATGTGTTTGATTGGATACCTCCCCCTCACATCTGTCTTAGCTGTAGTACATGGCTGTCACAGACTTTGCTGAAAATTGCTATATTCCCTAAATAAGTCTGGCAAAATCTCAGAGCACCTCTAGCATGTAGCTTACCTGAAAAGAAAATTCTGCCTGCTTTCCTTCTGAACAGTTTCTCAGAAGGCCACAGCATTGTCTCCAGCAGCTCACTCTAATTAGCACTGAGCTGTTCATCCCAGCAAATCTCTTAAATATCTTCCTTACCATTGTCATCCATGAGGTAGCTCCTGTTCCAGTACTATGGTGGACATGCTCCTGCTAGAGGGATTTCAGCTCTGAGAGGTACTAGCAAATCCAGTCCTAGATGTTGGTTGGATGTCTCATTGGACACGCCTGCTGCTAGATCCCTTCTCCAGAGTTAGCTCCACAGTTGCAAGTTTTCTCCATGCTCATACATACCCTCCTCACCTTTTTTCAGCACTAAGCAGATTTCTGCCTTGGACATCCTGCAGTAGTTACACATGCTGTGTATTCTCCTGTGCAGCAGCTACTCCTCTCCTGAGTAACTGAGCTCTCCTGGAACTACAATCGTCAGAGAGATGCCTGGGTTTATCCCACCACTTTCACCAGCTATAGCTATGATGGGCTTACTACACAACCCCAAGCATTTTTGGGTTTAGCTAGTTCACTTGCTAGTCACTGACTATGCCTACTGGCACTGCTGGTCCAAGCCAGACACTTATCAACTGTCAGTGTCAACTGCACATAAACGTGAAGTCCTTAGTTGTAAGAAGATAACCACAGACTCTTTCACAGGCACCTGGAACCGCTGCCCCTTTTTTTACTGGGCATACATCCTTAACGATAGTTGCAGGGTGGGCGTTCTCCAACTGTCTATGTGTAACCAGAAGCCAGGGTGCCCAGCCCACTCTTAACACTAATGCTGCTTTGTCTTCTCTGGGAGAACTAAACCCTTATTTTTATGCCTCTCAGGCACAAACTTCTGTTTTGTTTTACTGCGCATATATTTCCACAAATGTTAAACGTGGGCCCCCTATGCCTGGAAAGATGGAACAAGTGCAACTGATTTACATTTAGGGCACTCATACTTAAGTGTGACTTGCCCACTACAGTTGTGGCCTATTCTGTTAGCAGGTGTATTACTTGATGCTACTCTACCCCTAGTGACATGTGCTGCTACTGGTTATTAGCATGGAACAATGCAGTGTAAATAAAAAGAAAAAATAAATTCATTAAAAAGCCCACAGTAGCCTCCCACCTCCCAAAGTGAAACGAGCACAAGAGCTCATAGCCTGGGGTGGGGTCCCTGAGCAAAAGCCACAACTAGCACCAGGCTATGACAGGCTGGACTGGTCAGACTATAACATGAAAAACTGTAGTGTTGGGGTGCCTCTGTTACAGTGGGACTCAACCTCAGCCTGTTCAGCATGGAGCTGAATTACTTAGGAGAATTGGGCCCACAAAAATATATCCATTAACATAAAAAGACCAGCCAGGTTCTGATAGTACTGGGACTTACCTCAACACCCCTGAGTGGAGGGAGTTGGGGTATTATGTTTAAAAATACTATTTTAGTATGTAGCACTACAAATCCCAGCCATTAACTGTTTGGGTATGTTGGTGCTTGTAGAACCTTTAGTGCCAGCATGCCCATGGCTGCCAGGGAATAGTGGTGAATGTAGAACTAAATCCTCACACATGCTGAGAAACTTGCTCCGTTTGGAGCCTCAACATGAATTACAGAGCAGTGGCGTGTCCACAAGAAACCAATCCACAGCTTTGTAAAACTTTCTAAAATGACATATATTAACCCTGCATGCTCTACAGTCCTGTGTTACCTTGCTCAGCTGATTTATGTCTTAGAGCATACTAATATAACTAAATGTGTGGGAAGAATATGACAGAGGTCTCTAGTTTGCCCCTGCTCTATTTTGCTAAAATACTGCTTTAAATTTATACAATGTTAGAGTGATCAACAACATAGCATGTGGCTTAGCAAAAACCGAGAATGTAACTGGTATTGTAATAGCTTAGATGAAGAAGATGAAGATGATTTAGGAGTCACTATTTCAGGTGACTTATAGGCAGGTAAGCAATGTAACAAAGCAACGAGGAAGGCAATTTAGATGCTTGGTTGTATAGGGAGAGGAATCAGTAGCAGAAAGAAAGAAGTAATAATGCCACTGTATAAGTCATTAGTATGGCCTTGTCTAGAATACTGTGTTCAGTTCTAGAAGCCATATCTCCAGAACAATATAAATATATTCAAGACTGTACAAATAAGGGCGACTAAAACGGTGCATGGCCTACAGCACAAAACTTACTCGGAAAGACTAAAATATCTTAATATGTATATTTTGGAGCAGAGAAGGGATCAGGGGGACATGATAGAAACTTTCAAATATATCAAAGGTTTTAACAAGTTACAGGAGGAAACATTTTTCAAATGAAGAGAAATATTAGAACTCGAGAACATGCACTGACACTGGGGGAAGTAGGGTCAGAGGAAAAATTACTTCACCGAAAAGGTAGTGGATAAGTGGAAAAGCCTCCCATCAGAATGGTAAAGGCTAATACGGTAGAGCAATTTAAATATGCTTAGGATCGACAAATGGATAACCTTACAAAGAACTAAGGATAAAATAGGGTTTGCAGTTACGATAGGTTAAAATGGGCAGACTAGATGGGCCAAGTTATTCTTATATGCAGTCAAATTCTATGTTTCTAGGTTTCTAAGAAATTAGTTGAGTGATAGAATGGATGGTAGAGAACTGAGCCATATATTATTTACTATTAAAAGCTAATAGAGTTAGAAAGTACTTTAAAAGATTATACTGTTTCAATATTATGGATAGTTACAAAAGTATTGAACAGAGGGTGTCGAATTTTGAAGAGTTAAGTAGTAAGATAAAAAGAGGCTGATTTTGTTTGCATGCCATTGAATGATTGTTAATGTGATTATAACCAAAGGAGGGAATGATGAGGCAAGTAAAGAGTTGATATTTAGTTAAACTATATTAGTAACCCAATGCTTAATATGTCTTTGATTCGCATTTTGATTGACACAGACATTTTTTATTGCAATTTAGTTTTTGGTACTAAGCATTTTCCACACATATGTGTTTTTACCAATGTTTTACTCCCATTCCTTTGAGGCCTTGGGCAAACTGATTCCCAGGCTTTGAGGAGATTTGAGTCTATGATAGACATGTTCTCAAGGTCTTTCTGTGTAAGACATCTGTTGTTTTCTGCTACTTAGGACTAAGGGGCAGATTCAAGTGAGGAACAATCGCACGAGGTGTCTCCGGAAGGGTCATGAGACACCTCGCACAGATTTTATTTTTCAGAAATCTCACTAATTTTTGCTCGCACACCATAGAATAGAGGTGCGAGCAAAAATGAGCATTAAGTTTTACCATAGTACCAGTAAAAAATGCACGCCCTCAATGTTCTGAGGAACATCATGGTTAATTGAATCTGCCACCTAGAATGTGCTTTTCTTTACTAGTAAGAGATTGGCACTAAGGATCATATACTGTATATATTTGAGGTAATGAGACTGTCATCTACTGTCTTAAGTTAGTGTCTTACTGTATAATAATTATATATTAATATAATGTAGATTCTGCACCCCTCTAATTAAATACATATGAAGGCCATGTTATATATATTATTATCTTTTATTTACAAGGCACCACAAAGGTTAGTCAATGTATGAGGCATTCTCTAATCATACTTGATTAAAAGAGACATTGTTACAATAAACATTTGGTTATTTTAATGACACCTATATACATGTAAGATCATTTCCCTATCAGAGGGCAATATTTCAGCTAACATTTTAACCATTCGGGCCACAAATTTGAGCTTAATTGTAAAGGAGGCCCTTAAACTTTTAATCTGCTGACAAAAATTCCATGGTTTTGTCACAATGATCTAGAGCAGCCATCTAGCTGAATATGGCTTTAAGTTTTGAGGAGAGACTCATGGGATGAAGTCCAGCAGCGTTGGCATGTGGAACTCAGTAAGCTCCGCTGCAGCATTTGACCTTCTGGGACTACCGGGAACCAGTGCTACTTCTAAGCTCATTAGAGCCCTTCCTTGCGTTGATAAGCACATAATAACACTGCCTGTCCTCCCTCAATCACTCAGAGATGCCCACTAGACTACCAGGTGACCATACTGTATATTTTTTTTACAGGTTCTGCAATGTGTCCAATAAAGAATTAAATAATTAACACATTGTATGGGCCATGTGTTAATTTTTTTCCTATTCAGTAAACAAATATTTTGCATCTCTGAGCAACATGTTTTACGATAATTTTATAATGGAATTTAAAATTCCAATTGCAAATAAAGAATCCCAGACAAAGACCGAGGAAATAAAAGTGATGGTATGCAATGAGCACAACTAACAAAGGCTGTGGATTGAAATGAACAACAACATTAGAAGCAATCCAAACTCAACAAAGAACAAACTAAAATGCTTTGGAAAAAATATGCATTTAGACACTGCTTATGTATTTCATACAACACTAATACCTTTTTTTAATGAACCAATATACACCTCACACACAACATAACTGCCTTTATGCTTCTCATGAAGCAGTTAGAGCTGCAAGATTTTCTCAAATATGACTCCAGTAATTCCCTATGTATATTGTGTGCTGTAACTAATCAAGTTTATAGCAAAGTCTGACAACTTTTGATTTAATTTATCATAAATAATGAAGAAATGCAAGTATTAATTCTTTTTACTGTAATTAAAGCAGCAATCCCATGAAAAAAAACAGTTTTTTTTAATATAAATCATTTAGAAACAGGCTAAAAGACAATTGTTGGTATTTACTATTTTCCCTTGTTTTTACTTCAGGATGCTATTACTGATTTTTTGGACTACCATGCCAACCACAGTAACATGGCACATGAAATAATAAGCAGAGAGGCTTTGGAACTCCCCTCTGAGCTCTGTCTACTCTGTTACATCCTCCTCCCCCCTCTGCCATCACATGACATGTTGAAAGCTGTGAGCCTGTGTCTGTGTAGCAGACTGACTGTGTTTCTGTGTCTGTGTCTGGCATCCATTCTTGTTTGCCAACCAGATAGTTTGTGAAAAGGAGATAATGATTTGCAGAGAAGATAGCTAATAAAAATGAATATTACATGCATGCTTAAAAGGTACTTAACTTTCTATTTATAGAAAACAAATCCTCTATCTGTTATTGCTGCTTTAATCTATTATTACAATTTTTAATTTCATGATCATTTTTGTACACCATAGAATTGGATGGTAAACCTATGTATTTCCACCAATCTCACCTTTCTCTGGGATCGAAGCTTTCAGGTCAGTGGTCGTATCTACTGGTGTCTGAAGAGAATAATCTGTTGGACTCTTTTCTTGAGACAATGGGTGTGTGTTTTTTATGCCTGCCCAATAGATAACAAATACAAATTACAACATTGTACTTATAATTTAATGCTAAATCCTGAATATTGTGAGACCTCATTGCAAAGACAATTCTTTCCTTACCAATACTTTTAGAAATGGGGAAGTCCAAAGTTTCATGCTCCACTGTGGCCTGTAGAACACTCCACTTATCTAGATCAATTATGGTTTTACTCAGGTCACAGATACTCATCACCTGGTAACTTCCATCTTTATTGTCTTTACATGTGAGAGTAGAGATTAAAAATTCACTCTCTTCCGTAGATGCCCGAACAGACAATTTCCATAAGATTGAAGCTTTTTGTGGGTAAATTCCATCCACAGCCAGAGAGTAGATGCCCTCACCAGAGCAGACAATGTCCTTCACCACTGGAAATCCTGAATACATGTGGAACAATATAGATACAGTTACAATGATGATACTGTGATATGATGGGATCTGCGTGAAGCATCCAAAAACGATATGGCAATGTGCATGTCTGTGTTCTTCATCTATTTTTATATCTAGTGTGCTCAATTCTTAGCTTGTTTAATACTCATTGATGCCATTCACTCCCTGCAGTAGTTTTAAATAATTTTATTTAAAAGTATTCAAATAAAAAACAGAGAGGAAGAAAGTAATGGAAAGAGGAAACATGGAAGAAATGTGGGATATTGGGAAAATACAACAATTCAGAGTGTAGCCTGTACCTTCCAGGAGCTCTATCATAGGCTGAAAGCGGAAACAGCTTATAAAGATTGATGACCACAAGGTAGTCTGGAACTGACAAAATTCAGACACAGACTTACCCGGGAACACATGGAGATTGTTTTCCTGCTAATGTAAATGTAACAATTGAGGTTTCTATTATAACATTGTTTTATTAGAAAATTGTTGTACACTAACAGCAGTATCACCTATTTGTTTGACTTATTTCTCATAGTCATCCATACTTCTCTGGCATGAAATATTAAGGAGACTAACAGTGCAAAAACATTGGAGATCTCAGTGGGACCAACCAGTTCGGTATATTGCCAGTCTGAAGGACAACATAACCCTGCATTTTTTAATATATGAAAAAACTCCACCTAAAACTACATCTTTTTTTTTGGATGGATTTATTTTTAAAATGCTTTAAACTATTATTTAAGTGTTTCGTTGTCCAATATGGTGGACATAAGGCATAAAGCATTGCTGCATGTAACAATTTGATTATGATGGAAAGTAAATACTCATTTACACTATATTATTACCTAGAACTTTAGTTGACAGTCATGTATAAATTTGAACCATGTATTTTACTTCATGTTTAATATACTGCATGAAAATACACATTTTAAGCTTTTGTTTTCTCTTATGTGGCTCAAATTCGCTACTCGCTACCATTTAACGATACTGACTACCGCGACATTTACTACTACGACATGAGGATTCCGAAGAACTACTACCCCGACAAATGACTTACCATGACCCAGATGACTTCATGTGATGATCCGATTTGTGTTGGCGACTGTGGAAAATGAAGTCACGTCAAAACGCGACTCCTCTTAAAGCGGCGATGGACGGAACCGGCTGCCATTCATCTAATGTAAGTATTATTTTAGGGGTTAGGGGTATTAGGGTTAGGAGTTAAGGCTAGGGTTAGGGTTAGGAGTTAGAAGATAGTATTAGAGTGAGGGTTAACTTTACCTTTACAAGCCAGACCCAGCTTGTAAAGGTAAGCCTACAAACTTGTTCAAGTTGGAAAAGTTTTCTATTATTGACAGTAAAGGTGCCTGTACAGACTATGATTCTGGTGGTCAGTAAGGACATTTTAGACCAAAAAATGACCATCAGATCAGAGTTCTCTAAAACGAACCCGGAATTGCAGAATTATGTATTTTTTAAATTTAGCATAGAGGCTGTCATCTCGCAAACATTGCAGTGCAGTCCTAACATATTGTCTATTAGAAGACAAATCTGAAGAGAAGATTAGGAAGTCATTTAAGTAAACAAATGGATACAGAAGGTCTCAAAAGATTTCAATAGTAGAATTTTGGAAAACTGTCGCTGTGTGAACAGAGGTTGAAAGATATCATGAGATACTCCTAATGTCCATATATGGAAGACTGTTCTAAGAATAAAATATTTTGAAGGCTCTCAAAATAATCAGCAATAGCATCCTCTATAGACTTCGCTGAAATATAGCATAATGGCGAGTACCACCAACCAGTTGGGAGGCTATATAATACCTATATAGATCTGTGACCTCTAGTGCTGGAAGCTGAAAAAACTAGGCAGCCTCCACACCTACAAAAGTCCAGTAACTGCGGAGTCTAAATCAATTAACACTTACAAAAATGTAGACAAATATTAAAATGTAAATGAATTCCATGAATTCCAACAATAGACCAAACTAGGTGCCGCTCCATGATTCTAGATGTCCAAAGATGAATTGCAGACTGAAAAAGATGAACCTGGACATATCCCCCATGTTTCCAAATGTCCAGATATTTAGACCAGCCCACTTATTGCTGTAAACCAGTAGCAATGTTCATAGGAGGTTGAAAATCACCAATCACAAAAATAAAACATGTAGCCCAATCAACCCATGCCCTTAATATATCCCATGTTTATCCTACATGTGGCAACAATAACAAGGGCTGCCGTGAGGTATTGTCATCGCTGTATAATAAAATGCACTCCAATTTGGAGGACCAAAATGACTGTACCACACCCAGAGGAGCATTGCTAGAGGCTCCATCACCAGTGAAAATAAGGCTATTTTTTTTTTGTTCCCTATGAAGGAAAGAAGGATATAGGGAGGGATGGAGAGGGAGGAGGGGAGAAGGAGGGAGAGGAAGGAAAAAGAAAGGTTGATAGGGAAAAAAGTAAAAGTAGGGGTTCAGTGTGGCCCCAGGAGAAGATGCATCCTGCACATCAACCTCCCAAGAGCACAGAGAGGCCGAAAAAGACATATGGGTCCCTCCCCCAAAGAAAAAGTGAGGGTGAGAAAAGCACCTTAGGGTGTCCTGAGTCCGTCTCCATGGGGCCTTTTAGATGCATAAATATCATGGAAAAATAGATAAATAAATAAAATGTAAAACTCGCAAGATGTAGACAAGTGGAGCGTATTACTGGGTAGCGGGCATTGAGGAATGGTGGAAGGAGTAACAGGGATCCCATACTTTGTGGAAGTGTGAGATTTTGTCATGGAGGAGACTGGTAATATACTTTATTGAGGCCACATACCAGACCCAAGAGACTATGCTGTTTTTAATATAAATGTTATTATATAATACCTAGACCCAACATACTTAAACACTTCTCCTATTACGTATTATTTTCTACAGCTCTACACAAGAAAACACTACACAATACAATAACAGTGAGTGTCGTCCAGGCACAATGCATCATGTTCTCATGTTCTTAGAGAATCACCTTTTATACAGAGCGGTCCGGTGCTTTTTTCTGTGGGTTTCTCTAAACTGGGATGTTTCACTCTGCAGATAAACTCTGCTCCTTCCTCTGTGATGATGGACGGTTTGAACTTTAACCACGTCTTATATGTAAATGTGTTATCTTTCTGCTTCTCCGGTTTGGTCTCTGAAATACTATATTTATCACTAGGAACCAGCGGGAACAGTTCCGGGCCATGTCTCTCCTTCTTCAGCCACCTCACAGTCAGCAGATCAGGGAATACATTAGACACCTCGCACCTCAGTGTAGCTGTGCTGCCAATAAGAAGATTGGGAACTGGGATATCTTGTACCTCTGGCTTCCAAGGAAACTCTTAAGAGATAAAAATAATAAAGTTACTAATCATGCCAAAATAAAGGAAAGCTACATTTAAAATAGCTATTATTTGATGTGGAAATATATTATAAAGTTTTCCCAGTAAATATTTTGGAACATTTAACAAAAAGCTTGAATTCAACCATCTGTAAGAAAACTACCCCTAAGACTGTCTAATGTGTTCCTCTTCACCTTACTTCTTGAGTGTGTCCACTAGTGGGCGTTGTTCTAGAAGTGCACACAACTAGCTGTTCCAAAGAAGCCTGATCCTGGAAGGCAGATAATGTACTATTGGACCAGATTAAGTGAGCCTTAACACTGAATTGGATATCCTTCCATCAATGGAAAATGCACCAATTCTATGAAGTGTAATGCCACTTAGTAAGGGTGCAGGGTAAGAGAAGGACAAAAGAATGGAAAGACTATGTCCTGATTTAGGTCAAAAGTGAAACCAAATTGAACTGGATACAGTACCACCTTATTGTGGTGAAAAAATGTGAAATGGCACCTTACAAAAAAGAGCCACCAGATCAGTTACCCTTGGGGCAGAGATTATGGCCATTAGAAAAGTGGTCTTCCATGTCAGCATCTCAAGAAGTATATTATAAATTGACTTGAAAGAACTGTCCTATGATACTCACAGAACCAAATTCAGAAGCAATAGGTATGCTAGAGAGGTGGCAGGAGGAAATCGCGTGAGCCATTTCAGGTCACTGCACCGGAAACCGCTAAGAATTGTTTTGGGTAAACATGATATTGGTGGATCAATCATGGGCTGTTGTGGGAAAAAAATTGAGTAGCCTAGTGATTGAAGGCATTTTCTCTGGTGACTTCCATTTGGTCTTCACAATGTCTTCAAAGTTGTTAGCAGGCAAAACCATCCTGGTTTTATCTAATGCTTAAAGATAACCCTATTATTGTTGGAGGAAGTCTTTTTGTCTTACACATTTAGGGTCTCTAAAATTTCTTTGATTAGACTATCAATGACCTCTACAGAGAGTTTTAGGGTGGTGTTCTGGTAGGAGACCGTCAAGTAGGCCAGGAGGGGAACGCAGTCTTTTGTATGATGGTGGCATAGAGGAGGTTCAGGAGTGGTGAAGCTGTTAAGTAATAAAGCATCATAATGCACCATTATGGGTGACTAATCTTGGAGAGACTGAAAAGACCAAGCAGGGAAAGCAGTCTTGCTAGTGCTCAGGCTGGCGTGATCTTGGATCTGGATTGGATAGGGAGCAAGCAGTAGTCAAAACGGCCCTGGAATGAGCAGATGAAGTGTAAGGCAGCTCATTTTTGCTGAAGGAAAGCCCACCTTTACAGTAGTAGCGGCATAATAAAGCATCCAGGCTTGAAAAACATTCACACAGTGTTCCTATCTTAGCTCAGACAGGTTGCACTGACCAGGAAATACTACATCAATATTAGATTCCCTAATGGGATTTGGGTGTACTCCAGAACAGAAGATGGAAATAGTCGAAGTCTATAACCCCCATTAACTGTACTTAACACATCAAGGGACCCCCTACTTATTTAAGGGACCTCTAGATCTATCAACTAAACTGTAAAATATATGCATTTGAAAATGATATGTGAAACATATTTTAGTGGGAAGGAGAAAGAAATAGCTGGTACTCACCTTCCAGTTTTATTTATTACAATATTCTGTATGTAAACATTCATTACAGTGCAATACAGGTAAGAGAGCAACTGTGTCACAATTGTAACAAGATTTGGAACCGCTGATTAAGTAGTTTGTCTGGGACAGCGCCTGACACAAAACAACCCCCTCCACCCAATACAAAATGCTTTGCTCCTCCAAACTCTCTACTTATTTGTATTATTTCCATTTCAGTAACCTGGCATGAATAAATTAATCAGATAACTGAGTTGATTTAATATCAGTTAATTAATGATTAACAATGAAGTATTTTGTACATTTTGAAATAAGGTTTTCTATCCTTGAAGGTCAGAAATACCCTGCAAATTCCACTGGAATGTATTATTTTTTTACACATGAGCCATGAGGGTCTCATTAGATATAGATCCCTTCTATATGACTGCAGTTAATTGATCCCTGGTTTTTCATTGGTTCAAGAAACAAATCTCATAGTAATAAGACTGTGATGGCTTTTGGAAACAAAGATAACTTTATTTCCATTTAAACATCCATAAGTATACAAAACAGGAAAACAACTTATATATAAAAGTAATAAAACTTAAATACGGTTTCTATTCAGCAGCGACAAGGATGAACAAAAATACAAGCCTTGTCTTCAGCAAAACAAAAGAGTGTTTTACCAGGGCAATCAGCATTTCACAAGGGCAATCTGCAGTCTGTCTTGTCTTGTGGGAATAATGGACCTCCCACCTGTTTCAGTCAATTGTAATTAACATAGCGAAGTTTGCTGGGGACTCTACCTAGCTCACAGAAATAGATGCAATACCTGAGAAGGATTAACAGGAGTGCAGCTACATGCTGGGGTATGAACAAAAACTGATCAAAAAGCCAGTAAGGCAGAGGCCTTTCTACAACACAAGGCTCAAATAATGGAACAATCTTGAGGAGCAGAAGGCACTCTACTATAGGCATTAAACATAAAGACCCAGGACATGATTCATTAAGGATCTTAACTTCTTATTTCAGTCTCCTGGACAAAACCATGTTACAATGCAAGGGGTGCAAATTAGTTTTCTGTTTTGCACATAAGTTAAATACTGACTGTTTTTTCATGTAGCACACAAATATCACCTTTAAATTACAGTCAGTATTTAACTTACGGTATCTGCAAAACAGAATACGAATTTGCACCCCTTGCATTGTAACATGGTTTTGTCCAGGAGACTGAAATAAGAAGTTTCTCAAGTTAAGATCCTTAATGAATCAGGCCACCAGTATGTAGGTGTGTCTGGTTCATGATTGAGTCATCTTGATCAAAACATTTAGCTCCCATGGCTCATTAATTAGCACCAATTTGACTGCTATAACAGCTGTTATATTCTCTGACATCCAAGCCATACTGCACTGCAGAATGTGAGGTCTACTGCACCTTTATGTAGATGAAAGCCTACAGACTGTGAAAAGTTCCTGGGAAATGCATGTGGTTAAATCATGGACTTTCATTTTAGTTGTTTTATTCTAAATAGCATTTGCTGCATTATATGTCAAGCATTTGAAACTCACTGAGTCTTGGGGTTACTGGTGTCAAATAATATTATTTAAATTCACATCTATTGAAACATAGTCAGTAAAGTTATGAGGTCAGTATTATTTTTACCTTTATCCAGAACTGACACCTGTCTGGATTCCCAGCCCTCCATAGACTCATGTTTCCAAGAGACGATCTCTGTCGACTTTGGATCTTTGAAAAAACTTCCAGGTATTTTATATTCACTGTGAACATTACAAGTTCCATCAGTATTTTTGAATACTTTGTCTGAATTCAACGTTTCAGTGTCATTCCACTTTATTTGGATATGTTTAGGGTAAATTCCATCTATGTCCAATGAACACAGCACCTCTCCCAGATCAGTCAGAGATAATCTTATGGGTTTCACCAATTTGGGCTTTGCTAGAAGACAATAAGAAATGTTTAGAGGATATTGTAGCAATATTTACAGCCATCATGTAACAGTCACAAATTTATATATAAAACTTCATGACAGAAGAAGGAAACATACTCATGGATGTTTGTAGAGCCACGTGTGGTCTGTTGCCTGAGATGCATTCACAAGATAGATCTCAAAATAATGATCTATTGTTCACTTTGAAGACTTCAGTATTATCAAAAATAACTGTATTAATGTCAAACACAAAACAAAACAAAGAAATAATGTATCAAACTGTATCCAGGGTCTGTTTGAAGCTATTATATGGAATAGAGGCAGTGAAGGCCTCATAATGATCAATAAATCATTATTTCTTACTCACAAAATGTTGAGCTTCATGCAAAAAAAAATAGACTGGGAGGACTTTTAACAGTTTCTTCTGGAATGACTTCTACAAGCTTCCTTGGCGAAACTGTCGGAAACCCGGGACGGTCTGTTTATTTCCTGCACTTGTACTTGGATTAACTATTCTTCTTGAAAGATCACAATTTTTCAAAACTTTCAAGTACAATGCTGGAATGAAGCTCTAAATTTGTCAGTATTTGATAACTATGTGTAATTGGGAAGCTTAATTCAATTTTATTATACTATATATGTGCTTTTTACCTTTCTTGTGTGCCATCATTGTGAATCTTTCCCTAAATACAGAATTGGGCTGGAAAAGACTTACATTATCTTCATGTGTATCTGTATGCAATGGGAAATTGTACTCAACAGTATCCTTATCTGTAATTGTAATTCATAGGAAAGAAGAATGAAAAATCATGAGACACAGCAAACTGCTCATTAAGAGTCCAGTCCAGAATGACAGAAGAATTAATTGACCAGGAGTGTCATTAGCTGCTCAGACACAATTTCCACAATTGCCACTTGTGATTCGCTGGTGGTGATTGGAGTCACTGGGAGTCATGGGGACTCCCTGCTTTGATCACACATCATAAGAGTAATTGAGTATCCAATAATATGGAAAAAGATAAATAACAATGCTGTCCATGATGTCCATTCATTTTGATGGCCTATACATTTCAGTGGGGTTTCTACATGTAGCACACAACTACAATGAAAGAAAGGGGTAAAAGTATCGAATTGGCCATTGACATGAGTGGGAAAAAGTTCCCTAGTGCGTATGTAAAAAGTGCGCTCCCAGAGAGATACATTTACATTTTCAAGTGCAGCAATATGCTTTGAACACACTGAAATGGATCAAACTATGTCTAAAAACAGGGACAAAAAGCAATTGCATGCAGCACATGTATGAACGTAAATGGGTCTAAATGTATAGAAAAAATTAAAATGGGCATTATTTTAATGTCCAGTTGCATTATTTGAACTTGTGTTGTAAGCCAGAGGATAAGGTTCATTCTGTTATTATTGTAATATATATATATATATATATATATATATATATATATATATATATATATTTATATATATATAAACGCAGATGAAGTATGGCTATGCTCCGACAAATGGCACAATTTGTGCTGGGCTCACCAAATTGTGTTGCAATAAACCTGCCCCTTCACGTTATGTACTGGGATGTGGTTAAGTGCAAACGTCGTGATCAATGCATAGCAAGACTGGCCCTTAATCGTGACATTATTCTCAACATAAGGTGTTCTATATATAAAGGTATATATAATATTTGCTATCTTATATATAAAAATAATTTGTCTATTTGTCTGTTTGTTTGTCTGGTTATGCATTCGGACACCCCCACACGGATTGGGATAAAACCAATGCAATGTGGTCCAGTTGGATCCTGGCCAAGTTTTAGTGGGTTAGGGTTCCGGTTGGACCTCCCGTTGGTGTACCCTGGCCAGAACTTTGACCTTGAAGCCTGTTCTGGGCCTTCCACTTGATGGATTTGGATTACATTTAATATAAAAACAAAAATGACACTGGGCAGCCACCTCAATGGTTTGGACCTACCAAGCTGACAATTTTTTTTAAGAGGTTAACAACTACATCCAACTCATTGCTAACTTAATAACTTGTAGATTTAAACCCCGGCAATGCCTGGTACTTCAGCTAGTATATATATAAACATGAATAACAATAAACCCCCATGTGTTTCCACCTTCCTTTATTTTATGGATGTAATACATTTCCTATTTAGAATGAAATGACCAATGGCAAATTGATAAAGTAATAGGATATTGGTTTAAATTCTGTTCTCTGAATGAAGGAAAGAACATATATGTAGTCAATGTGAGGATAAGAAATCAATTGAGCATCTTAAAATCCAGATGAGCACAAAGCTGTAATGGAAGCCAAGGCAACCCGAGGTTCTACAGGTGATAGGTGCATGATATTAAAGGTCTTTTTGATCACATTTTTGCAGCTTCATAAATTAAAGGTGAAACACAACCAATTGTGTTTGACTGATCTACATATAGCAGGAAAGCAACAGTTATTTCAACTCTTTCTAAAAGTAATGAAATAAAAAGGGAAAATATATTTCTCACCAAAAATATGTTTAGGCTGGAATGTTTTTTCCTTGGTTCTCCCCCCAGAGACAATCTTGCAGCCCACAGTGATTTTTTTGTGTTTAGAAATAGAAGGTGTGAAGCTCAGGGAGGTGGTGACGTCCAGAAGACCCTCTATGTCCGACATGTCAGTCCTCTCTTTAAGAGCTAGGTATCCAGGGTACTGAGGACCATCTCTTCTCATGTCCTCTCCTGTTGGTATCTCACAGACAGTTCCATCTTTCTCTGTCACAGTCCACATCACCTTGGTGTCCTCCGTACAGTATATGGCTGCACAGTACATTGTGACCTTTTCTCCATCATACCACGTCTGGGGACCCTGAATGTTGTTAACAATGAAGTCCTGAACATCTGTATAATAGTTAAAGTTTTTTTTTAAAAAAAAACATTAGTATAATTCAGTGTAGGAATACAATTTAATTCTGGTCTAGTTGAAGAAAACATGTAGATATTAGGTGATTGACAGTCCGTAAAAATACAGCCTTTTGTAGAGCCCTAATGTAGGCTATACACAGGGTGCAATATGTAAATATGCACTTGCCGACTCCCAGTTTCAGGTAGCAGAGGGTACTAGTTTTAGATAGGGGAGATTGAATTAGGGAGGGGTTGTCCAAAAGTAGACCCCTTTAAGATCCATGGATAATCTTTAGGCTCCAAATAGAACAGAACTATGTACAATTTCCCTAACTGCATTTATTATAAACATCTACTGGACATATTAGACTATAAAAGCCACATATTACAGAATAATAGTTTGGTGTATTTTCCTTGAAAATTGGTTAAGCCAAATTACTCTAACATCTGTTTTACTTTTTTTTTTATAAAATCACTTAGTATGAAAATGTAATAAGCAATTGTCTTAAATTCCACAAAAATCCCACCCCTCATTCTGAGAAACAGGTGATAGAGATATGAAGCATTAAAGTATATACTGTAAAACATATTACAGAATATATAAAATGGAAGGATATTTGGTGGCACTTTTGTAACGGTGTGCTGTCCATAGTCTATATAAGTAACTCGACTAGGTCTCACCACATCAAACCAACAGTAACAAATTTATATAAACATCAAGCGCTCATATGAATCCATAGAATAAAAATATTTCTTCACAGTCAAATGTATGAATCAGTTTTCATGGACTCTTCTGATTCAGAAGCACTACAATATAAACTCAAACAATCTTATATATAAAAATGGTCTGTTTGTACCCTGCACCAATTGAGATGAAACCAATGTGAGGTGGTCCAGTTGGATCCTGGCCAGGTTTGAGAGGGGTTAGGGTACCGGTCGGACTTCCTGTTGGTTTATACTGGCCAGAACTTTGATCCGGAGAGCCTGTTCGGAGCCTGCATTCGGACTCTCCTGCACCAATTGGGATGAACCCAACGTGAGGTGGTCCATTTAGATCCTGACCAGGTTTCACGGGGGTTTGGGTCCCGTTTAGACCCCTCATTGGTGTACGCTGGCCAGAAGTTTGACCCAGGGAGCCTGTTCTGGGTCTTCCACTTGATGGACTTAGATGACAGTTAATATAAAAACAAAAACGACACTGGGCAGCCATCTCATGGGTGTGTTGGACAAGCTACCAAGCTGATAATTATTTTTAAAATGTTGACAGTTACCTTTAACTCATTGATAACTTAATAACTTGAAGAGTTAAAAACCGACAACCCAGGTAATTCAGCTAGTAAACTTTATAGCGTAATAAAAAACTCCAACTATATAGAATCAAAAACAGTGATAGATGATTTAATAGGTGAATCTCCAGATAGAGAAGGAAAGGACCCTCTTCCAGGTGTTATCAATCCTATAGCATCTTCTCTGTGTGGCACTCTTGTAGGTTTATATCCCATAAGAAATATACTTACAGACAAACGGTATATTATGGGCCCATCGATATCATCAAAGTAATCCTGAACTTCTTTCCACCTTTAGAACTCACATTATATGTGAGGAAAAACGGTATAAAATTGTCTAGTGTATTATCTATTTATTAAATGATAAAATTCTGTAAACATCACACTCACATCTTAAAAACTATATGTTAACATCCTTAATTGACTATGGATAATTTACCGATACCAGAAAGTCCTTATTACCTCCATCTTTGAGGTGAAAGAACTTTTTTACTGTAACCTTTCTAATAAAGTTTTGAACATCGATAAAAATATCTAAATTATTAAGATTATTAATAGAGATTTCTTATGTACAGTGTATCAGCACTGCAATGGGCACCAGGTTCGCCCCAAGCTATGCTAACCTGTTTATAGCTCTATTGGAATCATGAGTATGGAGGGGTCATCGGTTTGGGGCGAGTCTGGTGTCCTGGTGCTGGTACGTAGACAAGATTATTTTCATATGGTTTTTGTGTCCATTTAAATATCAACTAGTCCCATAATGATCTTGTTTTTGATCACAGTAAATGTTAAGTCAGTTTCCTGGATATAACTATATATATATAAAGTATAATATTTTGCACACAAACACTTATAAAAAAAACTACTGATACAGCTAGTTATGTGCATTACGATAGTAACCATCATTATAATTGGCCAAGGAATATACCCTTGGGCCAAATGAAAAGACTTAAGCTTAATTGCACAGAAGGTGTAGTTTTAAATGATCAGATTAAGGAAATTAGAAAGTCTTTTTTAGAAAGGGGATATGAAAAAGATAATTTGGATAAAGCTGAGGAAGAGCTTGATAAAATGGAGAAATAAGAGCTGTTAACATCCAGTCCTAAATTAAATCACACACAGAGATATGATTGGGCTTTTGTGGCACAATACAATAAGGATACCGGTAATAAGAAAGTTGAAAATATATTCCGTAAATATTGGGATATTTTAAAAAAGGACACTACTATTGGAGGACTACAGAATAAAGCTATTTTTATTTTTAAGAAAGCCCAGGATATCAAGGGCAAATTAGTCACCTTTGATATTCCCAAATATCAGATTAAGAGTACAGGATTTTATAGGTTTCAATTATGTATGATGTGCAGAACAGTGAATTCACAGTCGAATAAATGGATAGATTCAGGGTGAATGGTCAAGTACATCGTATTGACTAATTTATAACCTGTCATATGAATAACCAGACTTAGGGAACATGTGAATAACATACTTAAAGGATTAGATACACACACACTTTCTCAGCACTTTAAAACCACACATAATTGTGAGCCTAGACATATTAAATGTTTTTACGGTATTCAGAAAATAGAAGACAATTGGAGACACAGAAATATATTACAAAGACAAGCTAATGGATTGTATTGTTGAAAACTTTGGCTCCCAGAGGCTTTAATACAGAATTTGAACTTAATTTTTTTTTTTTAGTTTATATGTAGATTATTCTCATTTGAACCAATCTTATATGAATCATATACCATTTTAGAGTATTTATTAATGTGTTTATATGTGTTTGCCTGTGTACTGTTTTGAATTGGATGTTTCTTAATTATGTTAATTTGTTTTCGTTTCCATATAGAGTTTGTCATCCAAGCCTTGTTTTCAAATCTCTTTGTCATCAATACAACCATTCTAAGCCTTATTTTCGATTAGTGTTTTTTTTAAATTCATTGCTTTTAAGCCTCGTTTTGAATGCCGCTGCGGGACGGAAAGGGTCTGGGCAGTTTGGAATATATGAACCAGTGATTAGGAATCAGACATTCAGCCTTGATAAAAATTCCATTTCGGGGAGTTGAAACGCGTCGGTGCACTGACTCTGACCATGCTTTTACTTTGGAGTTGCTCTTATTGGAATCGGTGAAAGCAAGAAATACCCCAGGGATTCCATCTACTCTTCCTATGCATGCGATACCTTAGTGGACTTTCTGGTATGGGTATTTTATCCATAGTTAATTAAGGATGTTTACATATCGTTTTTAAGATGTGAATGTGATGTTTATAGAATTTTATCATTTAATAAAAGATAATGACCTAGATGCTTTTTTTTTTATATTTTTCCTTACATATTTGGGTAAATGTATCAAGCTGAGAGTTTTCCGGCGGGTTTGAAAAGTGGAGATGTTGCCTATAGCAACCAATCAGATTCTAGCTATCATTTTGTAGAATGAACTAAATAAATGATAGCTAGAATCTGATTGGTTTTTCAAACCCGCCAGAAAACTCTCAGCTTGATACATTTACCCCATGATGTGAGTTTTAAAGTGGTTCAGGATTATTTTGATGGTATTGATGGGACCATAATATACAGTTTGTCTGTAAGCATATTTCCTATGGGATGACTACCACATGGAGGGGATGCTGCAGGATTGATAATTCTAACACCTAGAAGAGAGTCCTTTTCTTCTCTATCTAGAGATTCACCTATTAAATCATCTATCACTGTGTGGTTGATTCTATATAGTTGGAGCTGTTTGCTACACTATATGTTTTTAATTGATTGAGTTTATAATGTATTTCTTCTGAATCAGAAAAGTCCATGAAAATTGATTCATAATATTTGGCTGTGAGGAAAGATTATTTATGCTATGGATTCATACGAGCGCTTGATATTTCTATAATTTTGTTACTGTTCATATGACAGAATATATTACAGAATTACTTAAAGAAGGAGCAATATAATATCCTAGAGATACTTTGTACAGACAATGTAAGAATGTCTGCTGTTATTTTCCATTTTACTGTTTCTTGGCCAATGGGGGGCGCTGTTCCATTGTAGACTTTTTGTATTTTCTATGTAGTTTTGAGCTTTTATAGAGAAATAAAGTTAACATGAAAACAACGTATAAATTAAGAGAATGTTCAAATTAATATATTGGAGTTTGATGGGAAGGTTTAGGTCCTCTTATGCCCCCTATAGGAGATAATTACCAGTGTCTCGGGGCTGCTGTGTACTGGACTGAATCGGTGTTTCCAGGCTGGGATGTTCCACCCTGCAGATAAACGCTACATCTTTCTCCGTCAGATGAGATTTCTTGAAAGATAAAACTGCTCTAGAGGTGAAGGTTTTGTTGTCCGTCCTGTTTGACGTGATTTTTGGAATTGTGTATTTCTCAGAGTGTGAAACTTCTAATAAATCCTGACTCCCTTTCTTCTTCTTAAACCACTTCACAGTCAACGCATCAGGGAAATAATCTGACACCGTGCACCGCAAATGGACCTCATCATCCTGGAAAACGCTCTCTATTGGGGGGTCCTGAATCTGTGGCTGCCAGGGGAGATCTGAGAATGGAAAAAAATCATCAGTTTTTCTAAATTCCCCCAATATTATTTGTCAACAAAATGTAGTACAGAGATGAAATTCCTGCACATTTAAGTCATGCTTCTCTGAGGGATGAACAAAGTCACTGCAACTTGGAAATACAGATGGAGCAGACTTTATTACACTGCTTGCGTGATACAGTGCACAAAACCCAAAGCAATGTGCTTATGCCTGAGAGCTGCATTGTATTTTTTATAGGTAATGACTTAGCAGTGACACCTGGTGGTGAATGGTAAATGCAGTCATGATGCCTTGCTTAGACAAAGCATCCTGAGCAGTGCATTAATATCTGATCCTCTTGTAGTTCACAATGATTGTGCATAATAATATAAAATCATAATATAGATTCTATAATAATATGAGAGACAGAAAAAGAGAGGGAGAGAAATGAAGAGGAAGGAAGAGGGAGGGAGAGAGGGAGAGGGAGAGAGAGGGAAATGGAGAGAGAGTGAGAGAGAGAGGAGGTGGAGGGGAGAGAGACAGAGACAGAAAGGAAGGTTGTTATGCAAACTGTACTAAGATGCTCCAAATTGCTGACACCATTTCAAGTTCAACACTCAGCATTTTATGCAAGAAATTCAATTTTAATAATTAGTACAATATAGAATAATTATTTTCATGTGAAAAAAAAAGAAAAAAGAAAATATAAGAGAAGTTCACAGCCATTGTGACCTGCACAGAGAAATGCACATGCTGGTGTTCCAACACAGAGCTGCTCTATAAGCAGAACTGTATCCAATTCAGAGAGCAGAATGTACCATATCCCGATACAAAAACTTAGTGACAGTTGTATGAGAGCAACCAATAAATTCTAATAACTCTCCAAAAAAAAATTCTCCCCTAAGCGATCTCCTGTACCAGTGTTACATAATGAGAAGGGCAGGTAGAGTGCTGGTGTTATATGGCTGCATTCAGCACATAGAAGTAAGACTCACATTGTATGAAACATGCGGGGGAGACACTGGACATCCCACCAAACAATACTATCTTGAGCCAATGTATGACAAATATATAAGGTGTACAAACTGCTGTAGAAAATATTATTACCAGATAATACTTCAGCCCTATAACAAGCTTAGGACAACGGAGACTCTACATTTGCAGTAGCACTACAAGTTCCAGCACAAACTGCCAGCCAAGATTTATGGAATGATAAACCTGCTCTATAATTCAAAATGTATAATGACATCTGTGCATATCATTCAGTTCTATGGTTTCATCTAATACCCTATAACTGTTCTATGACTTCTATTTTCTTCCTTTCATTGGAAATACAATGTTAAGCTGCATCAGATATATTAACTCACGCATACTTATTCTCAAAGGTAGTAACATAACGATAACACTTACTGCAACATGTCAGAGGTGTGAGGCCTATTCTGAGATGAATATTGAAATTACACTTCTTACCAAGTCATGGCTGATCTGTATTTCACTAATAGTGTTAGTCTGAGATGTTGTTGTTAAGATTCCAACATGATTGTATGAATGAATGAATGAATGAATAAATAACAGTTTGTACTGTAGTCCTGATATTGTACCTTTTACAGACAGTTCCCTGGATTGGGAGACGTCCATGGATTCATGTTTCCATGTCACAATGACTTTATACGTCGGATCTTTGAAGAGCTCTCCAGGAACTGTACATTTACTCTGCAGATTAAACGTAGCGTCTGTATTATTCATTGTTTCTTCCTGTGATGGAATTTTCTCTTCTGATTGAGCATTTTTAGACACCCAGGTGATCTGCATTGTTTTGGGATAAAATCTCTGTAAACCGGCTGAGAGTTGTACATCTTCTTGGTTAGAAATGGTGAATTGTGGCTCAACGAATGTAGGTTTAGCTGCAGAATAACATAATATATTCAGGTTAAATATATGATTCATGTGACTTACAGGGAATCAGTCAAATCAATATATGAGATTATGATCAGTTTAATATATCTTTAAACTATTTGCTGCATAATCTTCATTTCACTTTGTATTCAGAAATATTTTGTAGTTTCACTTCACATGATGAAAAGGACAAGTAATGTGTAATGCAAAATATCAGAATTGATACCGTTTACAGAGGACTTATATCTTCCTGCAAGAATCTGATACCAGGAAACATTCATGTTCAAATATTAACCTGGTGATTAGATTTGTAGTAATATCAATGTAATCTAAAGAATATTTTTGATAGTGTTTTTCTGTTACCGGTAATCATTTTCACAACGTTGTTATACAACCTTTTGAAGTTATTAATATTTAGGGACTTCAGGGAATAGGAGCAGGGAAGGATTCATGGACTGAAAATATGCAAAGATGCAAATAAGTGACAGCTGTGTATGTCGTATGCGCAAAATCAGTAAGATTAAAAAAACAAAGAGAAACTGACACTTTAAACAAATAGACCCTATAGATGCTGCAGAGGGTACGGATGCTATTTGGTGGGTAGGTGAAAGGTTCTGGCGATACCGGTCCACCCTCTGAGGACGCCCTCTGGTATACTAACACAAGTGTGATGTATCACATTACAACCAGACATCTCTTGTATTTGGCTGTCCATACCAATGCTATGTTATTCTAAATATCTTACCATGAACTGATTTGTACTCATAGTTTTTTCCCTCAACTTTCTTATCAGAAACCACCTTGCAGGTAACATTGACCCCAAGATGTCTGGATATCGATGGAATGAAGGTCAGCTCTGTGGTAACATCATACAGTCCCTTCTTCTTCTGGCTGGGAATCTTCTCCATTGTCACCTTGTACTCTTTGGACATTAGGGGTTGTTCCTCCTCTTTATCTCCTGCTGGAGACTGTGAGACCTCACACATTGTGCCATCTTTATGTTTAATGATCCACATCACCAGGGTGTCCTGAATACAGTTAGAAGCTGTACAGAACAGGGAGGTCTTCTCACCATCAACCCACGGAGCACCCTGAATGTTACTCACTACCATCTCCTGAAAACCTGTATAAGACGTGGGAAACAGAAATAGAGGATTGTCAGTAATTAACACAGCCATTTACTATACATCTATCAGCACTATTATTGTGCAATTAACATTGTAACATTTAATAGTAATAGAGGCTAAACAAAAATGTCACATTTTAAATTAAAACAGAAGTTAAAGGAAAAGAAAACCAATACCGTCTGCTTGGGCTATGTCGCTAACCTTATACTTGTCACATGAACTGAAGTCAGTGCCACCATTGTCTCAGCTCCATGGTGGGTGGAGAGGTGGAGCCAGTGGATCGGTGCACAGAGTTGTGAGTGGGTAGTGTCCTATCAGTTGCCACATTCAGTACACACAATTATTGACAAGTGTTTGAGTCTGGAGACCACTATATTTCAAGAGATACTAACCAGAAATATGAAGTCTGATTAAAAGCAGCACTCGCTTATCACAAATAAGCTAAGCAGGCAAAGTCACAGCTTGTTGGTTTTATTTACTAACCAAGTGCTATTGGTGATTGCTTGTTATGGATACCTGCCCATTTCAACTTTGTTAGTCAATTACATCAATTGGTAAAAAGCTCTATATTCGGATTTAGGATTTCTCCCTATTGCTCCCAGCCGGTGAAGACTATTGCCAGCTATCACCGATGGTAGCATTTGCTGGGAGCCTCCGACAAACTTTGCATGGGAAGCTTATTACCAAGGGCAGCAGTGGTACAAATACAGCTGCTGTCCTCCTATTGCTACTGAAATCTCAGGATGGATATAGCAGGTGTTGGGACAAGAAAAAATGCTTTACTATTAAAACAAATCATTTATTATAAGTTTCATTTAAATTTTTTTTTTTTCAAGGTATAAAAACAATAACTCTATTATTAATTTTTGAATTTGGAAGCCCATGTCTAGGCTTCCACATCCAGTGAGCATGTTGTATATTGTACATTGTCCACCAGGGACTAGGTTCTATATTGTATACTGACCTTCAGGGACTGAACTGTATTTATTATATTTGGTACCAGGGAATGGACTCTGTATTATAGATTAGGCATCAGTGATAAGTATCTGTATTGTACAGTGGCCACTAGATTAAAGTCTGAACAGTATACTAACCACCATATAATTGGCTCTACAATGCATACTAGCCTCCGGGAATTTGGGTCTGTGTTAGAAACTTACATGTTATTGAAAATTGAATGAGGAAAACAGTTGAGGTCTTTCATGCAGCTTTATTTATTCTGGGACACAGCTGTTACAAACCACCATGCTAACCGCAACAGCTCACTATGTTTCTTCTGTTCTGGCTGTGTCTTGACAAGCCGGGATGCTTTTCCACTTGACTTGACTCTGGAATCCTTGCGCACTGCCTGCCTCCACCATTGCATCTTATCAAGTTACCTCTTGTCTTCCAATTGGTGTTCATTCTCAGTTCACCAGCTACTGCTAGACTCCATACACCTTCCCTACCTGGCATCTGTGATAAGTTCTAACTACTCTGAGCTCAAGTCCTGGGGCCATCCAAGTACCTGTGACAACATTACTCTCTACAGGAAAGGTGGCTTACTATAGATGAAGACCTCTCTATTGGCCCAGGATGTCCAGTGGGGTCACATAGCTAATATAATGTGTGGTGCACACTTCTGGTATATGCAAGAAGGATGATCGATTTGCTGTAATGTGTGGTGGTCCGCTCTGGAATATATGAGAGGGGTTATTACTTAGTGTGGAAGCACTAATTGGTAAAGTATGTGAGAGAGATATAGTTAGAAATCAATATCCAATAAGCAAATAAGTCTCATTCATGGCCCATGGGGTGTTGAAGAAGTTTGGCTGTCATCTTCCTGTTGGGTGTAAAATAACTTGCTCTAACACTGGTAAGCTTTGATTTTTAAGATAAGTGTATACATTATGAGCGAGGTGGAGACAATTTAAAATATAATACCTGCACAGAGTTACACACAGCAGAATAATGTGATTTTTTTTTGTGCAAACAGTTTGGAAACTTAGTTACAGGTTCCTTGTGCTATTCAAACAAAGCAAACCAGAGAAAATAAAATAGCATTGTTCATTTACCAAAGTGGGTGATGTAGAGCTGTTAAGGCTAAGAGCTATTCAAATTCTATAACGTGTAATTAGTTAAGTAAAGTTGTTTTTTTTTTTCAAAAGCAGAGTACAGTAGATGACTGCTAACAACGTGTTGAGTTTACTCCACCTACTGTAACTCAGTGATCAGGGATGGATTTTGTTGAAAATATGGCTGCATTAACTGAATAAATGTGAACTAAGCTCCCTAGTAAGCAGCGCTGCTCTGACAATTAAGGACAAATAAGACAACATAGTTCATCTCTGGATACAAAATATGAAAAATGCATTTATTTTCACTGTAAAACACCATGTAATGAAATTATAACTTACCTGATTTCTTCCAATATAAAACAACAGCAATGATCAACAGAATGAGCAGTATTCCGGCAATGACAATCCCCATCACCATCCCAACACTGTTGTTATTGTCTCCTGGAAACAATAAGAGATGATATATTTAGTTATATATATATATATATATATATATATATACTTGTGTGGTTTATATTCAGGTTATAGTGCCCAATACTCTACTGAATGTTACAGGTGGAGTAGAGATTATTGCAGTGAGCAGTGGACTACAGTACATAATTATTTTCTTTCCATTAAAATAATCAGCGATCTATCATAAGACACGGTAGATCCTAATGTAAACTTTAGCTGTGGTGCGCCAGAAAACGAAAAAAGGATCCACTCCATCTGTAACTCCATGATAGCCACACTGGTTTATAAAAACTAAGTAATGTATGATCCATTTGACTCTAATTATATCACATCTAATACTCACAAGGCATTCTCCATTTATCTTTGAGGAGCTTTCCCAATCTGATAGTTTTCAAAATCCAGAAATAAGCTCTGATTCTCCTCTTCATCATCATCATCATTTATTTATATAGCACCACTAATTCCGCAGCGCTGTACAGAGAACTCATTCACATCAGTCCCTGCCCCATTGGAGCTTACAGTCTAACTTTCCTTACATACACACAGACAGACAGACTAGGGTCAATTTGTTAGCAGCCAATTAACCTACTAGTATGTTTTTGGAGTGTGGGAGGAAACCCACGCAAACATGGGGAGAACATACAAACTCCACACAGATAAGGCCATGGTCGGGAATTGAACTCATGACCCCAGTGCTGTGAGGCAGAAGTGCTAACCACTGAGCCACCGTGCTGCCCGACTCTCTTACAACTCTCATCTACAATTTGTGTGATTTGGAATAACTTAGATTATGAAGCCCATATAAAATCACTTCTATATCTTCAAAATATGAAACTTTCTGCCCCCCTTCCCCGTAAGTGTCAGCATGAAAGAGAGGAGAGTTTACAGTAAAGGTAACAACTACTTTTTATATCTTATTGAACCAGACAATAATCTCACCGTTATACACCAAATGGAGATCTTGTTGTAAATCAGCTGTGAGCGACTCATGTTGGACTCTACAGGACAAGACTTGTGGTTTCTCTTCGGGGGGTATTATCACTGTGCTATTAATGGAGAAAGTGCCATCATCATTCATGTGACTGGTCGTAACAGATCCCTCTATCACTTCTCTATCCATCAACAACTCCACGGTTATATCTCTAGGGTAAAAACCAGCCACGGAGCACATAAATCTGTTCTGCTCATTCTCTTCGCTAACTTTCTCAAGTGTGATCGATGGAGGAGCTGCAAGGGAGGAATAAACAGTGTATAGAAATTATTATAGAATATTGGGGACAGAAGATTTTCATATGTTGCTTCAGGTCCTCATAATGTATTTTTCTACAAACAAAACTGTGAATAACGAAATATAACAGTTTACATTACCTGAAGGCAGTGAAATGATTAGACTGCTAAACATCTATTTAAAATGATGCTTGTCCCATTGCCTTGTTGGAATAGTTATGGAGGTGGTCAGTGCATACAGAGCTTCTGTGTCTTATATCCCCCTGGTGTAAGGGGCAAACTGAATGAAATGCTTTAGGTCACACACAGTGTATAATCAGCATCAGCTAGTAGTCTAAGGGAGAATAACTGGAGGTGAACGGTAATAACTAAGCCCACTTTGCTATATGAGCAACTGTTTGTGTTTCCGCTCCCCGCTGTTCGATTTGTTGACAGGAGAACACAGGGGAGATGGATAACAACACAGGAATAATTTATCTGTGTTGAGTTATGGAATGAGTTTCCACACGGGAGCTTTACAAAGATGTTGCAACAGGGACCAAGAAAAGTAGAATAATGACATTCAAGACTCCTCCCTCATCACTGATCCATTTGCTTCATTGATCAATTGATCATTTAATTGCACTGTTTCTGATAGTGTGACCCCCTCTATAATATTATTATTATTATTATTATTATTATTATTATTATTATTATTATTATTATTATAACTTTTGACTGTGATCATTTTTTACAAGCTTTTAAGAAGAAAAAAAATCATTAAAACTCATTAATCCCTGATCACCAAGAGCAGAAAAGCAGATAATATGGATTTCTATTGATTTTTCAGGGACGTGCACTAAAAGTGTTTCTGGATGGGGACAAATGACCACACAGTGGCTGGTTGTGAGTATCTATACGTGTATAAGTCAATACTATATTACAGAAAACAAGCAACATATTAAAAGCAACAGGCCTGAGTCATTATGGAGAATAAAGCACAAAAAAAGGAGTAACTTTTCACCTGGGCAAATCCATGTTGCATTGCAGGGGGAGGTCAATTTAAAATGTGTGGACAGATTTATAGTTGGGGTAGGATATGTCCTAGATCAACTTAAAATATAAGTGTAAAAATAAATCTATCAAGTATTTGTGTGCTACATGAAAAAACAGCCAGTATTTATCTTATGTGCAAAATAATAAACTAATTTGCACCCCTTGCATTGTAACATGGTTTGTTCAGGAGCAAACTTACCTCTTTTTTTTGCTTTGCTCTCCTTAATGACTCAGGCCCTTCAAGTGTGTTACTTTATTAAAATGATCTGTCGATGCTCTGTCCCTGTGTTTTGTAATTATATTACAAGACTGTAAGCATAAATACAAATACATGTACATAACTTACCATAAACTGTAAGTTTGACCTCCTTAGAATGGGCCTCTGGGCTGTAGGTTATCATGCACTTATAACACCCAGCGTCAGAGATAGTTACATTTTGGATGTGTAAATCAGCAATTCCTTTACTGATGTCCTGCTCATTTATAAATCTCCTCCCGTCTGATACCATCCCTTTTGTGTGAAATCTTACAATGGTCTTCTCCTGGAATTGCCATATAATGGTGAGGTACTGTAGGGTTACTGTAGAATTATTCACAGTGAAAGTACAGGGTAATATTATGCTTAATCCCAGATGTGCTTTGTGGGACGTTGGAGCTGAGACTTTTAAGGCTTCTACAGCTGGAAGAAAGAATGATACATATTATATACTAAATAGATAACTGCCGCAATAGGAAACAATTGAGTTATTGAGGAATACAAAGTATTTGTTAGCAGATTTCTGCAACACAGATGTGTCTTCTGAGTTTAATAGGTGATTAAAGTTTAAATCATTTTGTGCGGAGTTAGGTGAGTAAGTAAAATTACAAAATATTACGTACCTGTGCTCACCGATCCTCCAACCAGCATGTAGCCATACAATTAGAAGGTCCTCTCTCATACTCAGAGAGGCCTTTCCAAACTGCTACATCCTTGTCAAGATCCCTTGACAATTCAGCAGAAGTTGGAAAAAAGCCAATTCCTTCAAGGAGAGAGAGGTTCTGGTACTTAGAATGTTGCCTAATAAGAGGGGTGTATGATTTTGTGTGACTCTGGTAAACAGAAGACTTCCAAAGACAAACTTGAGTTTCAATCAACTTTATTGCAGCATTAAGGAGATGTTATCTCATAGCAAACAGTATAGGCAATAATCAGCGTGAGCTCTCAGCAGAACATGACAGATGGTATCAGGACTCAGAGCTGATCTCTTGTTCAAGAGATGTACCCTGACACCCAAGAGACTCAACATTGACTTTGATCTGGGGATCTTCCTGTGACCTACCTGAAAGATTGAAGAAGCCTCTATAATGCATTTAGAAGTACTGACCTACACAAACTCAGATAGCCCCTCCCCTTAGCCACCTCCATGCCCCTCCTACCACCACCTACTGCATATCAACCCTGTCCTATTTCCATGCTATACTGCACCTATACATTCCTAAAATGTTAATACCTCCTTACCTCAAGTCCACCATTGATACCCTGCCACACTATAACACCTGCTGAATAAAAGCAGAATCATTCTCTTTTTCACAGTTATCATTAAATTAATACTTAGTATTGTTTCCCCCCAGCCCTACATACTGGGAAAAAAAGTCGTCGTCCCCCCCCCCCACCTACGAATTACACCCTTAGATCCTGTTATTATTTCCTTATATCTTCATATTTATTATAGTATAGATTTAAATGTTATATTCATACTGTGTTTATATGGATTATTCCAGCAATTAATCTTGAGCTGACTGAACATTCTAATGTTTAACGGCATTTAGTTGCTGAGACTTATACAATTTCCCCAGATCCACATAACTAGTCATCTCTTACACCTCCGTCCCCATCCCAGCCCTGCCCGCCCCTACATCATTATATCCTAGTGATTATTATGCACCTGGGTATTCCACCAAACAGGAAGTGAAGAAGTCTGCATTCCATCCTCAAAACAGCTGCTCTTATCAGAGCACGCTCTCTAACCCTCTTTGTACATTCCATAGCCTTATACATTTACCATTAGGACTAACCCTGTTCCCACATAGTATACCAGAAACACCGGCACTCCACACGGAAACATCTCACATTTAATTACTGCAGAAAATACCACTGCACACCTATTATCTTACAAAAACACTTAGAACACCAGTATAAACATCAGCACAAGCTATAAACACTACAAGTTATAAACATTTTTTTGCAAAAGAGCCACAAACACTGAGAACTATAGACATTGTATGGTACAAACTACCAGCTATAAACACTGCAGAGAACACAGCTGATTGCCAAAATTATTTCCACAAGCTATAAACTTCAAGGACTATAGACATTCCAAAATAGAGCCTCAAACATTATGGACTATAAACATTGTACCAGCTATAAACACTGCACAGAACAAAACTGACAACCGTAACTATTTCCATCATATATATAAAAATCATTGGTCTGTTTGTTTGCTTGTCTGTCCGGTTATGCATTCGGACACCCCTGCACCGATTGGGATGAAACCAATGCAAGGTGGTCCAGTTGAATTCTGTCCAGGTTTTAGGAGGGTTAGGGCCCCAGTCGGACCTCCCGTTGGTGTAGGCTGAGCAGAACTTTGACTCAGGGAGACTGTTCTGGGCCTTCCACTGAATGGATTTGGATAACATTTAATATAAAAACAAAAATGACACTGGGCAGCCACCTAGCGGGTGTGTTGGAACAGCTTCTAAGCTGCTATTTTTTTTTTTAAATGTTGACAGTTACATCCAACTCATTGATAACTTAATAACTTGAAGATTTAAACCCGGGCAATGCCGGGTAATTCAGCTATAATCTATAAACATCAAGGGCTATAGACATTCTAAAATAGAGCCTTAAACACTGTGGACTATAGATAATGTAAGCCTATAAACTACCAGCTGTAAACAGCAGTGGGACCTATATACAACATGCAAAAGAGCTGGGAAATGCTAAAAATAGCTTAGGTACAAGCAAAGAAAAGTCTGGCTTCAAAGATAACAGATGCATCATTCATCTATAAAAAATGCTGACAACTCTCGCTACAAGGGTAACTGATACATTTTAACATAATCAAAGACCACAACAAAATGAGTCTCTCTCCCTCTTTTCTTTCCACGGAACACTACAAGCAGCAACCACTGGACCCTGAACACAACAGACAACAACACCTGAAGACACTCCAAAAATCCAAAACCGACTAAGATTAATTGTTCAATTTCAATAATCATGTCAATATTATTTAGTTCTACTTGGACTTATTTGCATTGTTTACTACCTTTTATATTTCTAGTGCTTTGATTTATAAATATATTCCTCTTATTCCACTTAAATAAATAAATACATTTTTATATCAATATCTTCTGCTATGGCCATCCTGAGATGGCGATAGAGATAGGTGAGGTGCAGCAGTACATGTACCATTTGTGGAAGAGCAGAATTTGCACAGATGGGAGGAGCTAAGTGGTGTGAATGAACTATAGAAGAGGTGCACTGGCCTGCCTGGCTTTGTGCAACAAAAATTGTTTTAGAGCAAGATTATTGTAATCAGATATACACAGTATTGTTCCCCAGTATATCCAGTACTGTTTCCCATACCAGCAGTATACACAGTATTTCTCCCCCATACCAGAAGTATACACAGTACTGTTCCTCATGCCAGCAGTATACACAGTATTTCTCCCCCATACCAGCATTATACACAGTACTTTTCCCCATGCCAGCAGTATACACAGTACTTTTCCCCCATGCCAGCAGTATACACAGTATTTCTCCCCTATATCTTACGGTGGTAGTCACAATTTCGATTCTCATAATGCTGACACTGAATAGTGCGACATGAAAAGTCCGAAGACTACCAGGGCGACATATTAAAAATACAGACTTGCCATGAGCCATTCACAGAACATCACCAACATGGCTTTTAAAGCGGCAATGCCAGAACTCGCTGCAATATCATCTAATTAAAGGATTAGGTTTAAGGTTAGGTTTAGGGTTAGGCTTAGGGTTATTGTTAGGGTTCGGATTAGGGTTAACATTACGATCAAGCGCCGGGTTCTGGCATTGCCGCTTTAAAAGTGGAAATGTCAGTGTCGCTTTTTGAAGTGACAGCAATTTCAACTGACGGCATTTTTCGGTTGTCGCAGTTTATTCAAATCATGTCGGTGATGTTCTGTGACTGTCTCATGGTACGTCGCCCTGGTAGTCTTTGGAATTTTTATGTCGAACTAGTCAGTGTCGGCATTATGAGTAAGGGCTAAGATATACCGATATCTTAGCCCTGTGATCACAATGTAGAGAGCATCCTATACCTGTGGAACATGGATGCTTGTGTTTCTACACTTGCAAAGTATAAAAAAGAAGCAAATTGCCCCGAGCCCAACAGAACCCTGCAGTTTTCCATCATTGTTACCCCTATTGTTACACCACTGGTGGCTCCCCAGGTCACCCATGTACACAGCATTGCCCACACCTTGTTTCACAAGTACACGCAGCATAACACACAGGAGCTGTTAATATATGTATAAACCGTGACTCCCAAATATCTCAATTTAGGCAGGACAGCCTGGATTAGGTATTTTTTAGCGTTTATCAATAAGTGTCTAGACAATATTCTCTCTTGTGTATATGACACTTTCTGCACAAATATGGAAATACAATTTTAGCATTTATTGTTAATTTGCATCTCCATGCTACCTCTATGCTATCTTTAGGTGTAAGTATACATACTTGTTGCGTCTGATGCGTACCTGGTGCAAATTTACTGTTTTCGAGTTGGATGCATCCGACTCAACATATGAATGAAAATAAACTTTATTTTTTTACGTACCTAGACTCAAATCCCATCTCTGAATGAGCCCCACAACGTTCAATTTACATTAAACTAAATCACAGGTAATAAGACACTAATAAATCACAGGTGACAAGACACTAATAAATCACAGGTGACAAGACACTAATAAATCACAGGTAATAAGACACTAATAAGACAGACTAATGAGACCCCTTCTCACCCCTTCTCCCTGTTCTCTGTCTGGTCATAATCCCTTTCCTTACACTTACCTGTCAGGTACAGAAGGAGCAGGAAGAAGAAGAATCTCAGCCTCGCCATTCTGGACAACTACTGAGTCGTGAATACATTCCTGATAAGAAGACCAGAGTATTCTTTCACTTTCATTTTAGGGCAACCTGATTTATTTGTGTACAACAGTGTGATAAGGAGAGAGACCTGCCCAGCACTTGCTCTAAATAACATATATCCACTTCCTCAGCCAAACAAGACTTGCAATTCCATCTGTATACAGACTTGGTCACATCTTAGTCTTATTTCCCCCTACACTTAGAGAAGAGGAACGTGAGGGCACACTTAGGCCAAGTACAAATGTACAAAAAGGACATGTTCACTTAAATGCACCTGGACACAGGTGCATATTCTCCTGCCAGGATTCTAATCTCCAGCGGGTGCTTTACCCCTGGTGCCTCTTCTGATTGGCTAATTTCTTCTCAACCCCTCCCACTGATACTATATAAGGCATTAGTAAAATTGCATCTACCTATTCACATTGCTGATTTGACACTTGCATTCAGTCCGCAACAGCAATGAAAGTCCCCATTTAAGTTTTAAAGTGGAAGTCAACAGATGGTTGTCTTTAATTGAATTTAATTTGTATTTTTATTTTGCATTTGTGCCATTATTTAATTGCATTTTACATTGTAAATGTAAATTTCACGCTTATTAATATCACTGTCCAGACACTATTCTCTTATGTAAGTAACACTTTGTTACATTATTATATTGTGTACAAATTGAGTAACGTGACTTTAGCATTTACTACAGTAAAGCATTTAAAACATTAGCAAATGTGTAGTATTGTGAATATGTGATCTCAGAGAAGGGGCTGAAGAAAGGTCTCTATAAAATGAGAGGTTTGAAGGAAGTGACCCAACAGCAGAAATAATTGGATGATCTGGAGGGTTACTGAGTGACCTGTGCATCTTTTAAGGTGATAGTAAGTAGATGTGATATGAAATGGCACAATGGAAAGAAAAAACTCTATTCCTCTTTCGTAAAGCTACATCTAAGATGGTAAAATCATCTAAACATTTTTAGTTGGCCACAGAAAAATAACCTGTTGCATCCCCAGGCCACTCCCCATGTCTGCCAAATTAATGACGATGGAATTATCAAAGGTAAGTTCTGTAAGGACATTTTTTTCTTACGAGGAAGGTGATATTATATTTTGTATGCATTTTCTTTATCACACAGTTTTTTAAATTGCTCTAATGAAGTCTTTATAGCAAGTATCTATGAAAACACCTTTGTATTGTAAGCGGTAAAATGAAGATTTCAAATTAAACGTGACTTTTTGTGATGTTGAGCAGAAATTTTAATATCAAAAATTGGGGCAAGTTTACTCTAACTTTGCAAATTAAACTTGTGCATATCCTCTTGGGTCAAACTCTGTAAGATGGTCACACATTTGTAAAAAAAACTCCACCTACAATTATGAGAGATCCCTCTAATTTGTTTAGTTTTTTATTTCTTTGATGCAAAATACCTTTTACAGTATAAATTAAAACCATGCTGATTAAAGAAATTAAGCTCATAGAAATTGGGTTTATTGGAGAGAACACATTTTTGACCCTTCATAGTAAGTTCTATCTAAAACCTCTGAGTCTGGTTCTTGAATTATGTCTCATTTCAGAGTTTTGAATGCAGCTCTGAAATAAGACATAATATTGAAATGAATTCAATGCAGCCACAATGTATTTCACATGTTATTTTACCAGCTCTGTTAATCACTCTGTGTTTCTGTGTATAGATGTTACTATGTATGCAATTTAATTGCAAGTTATAAGTGGTGTAGAAAAGTCAGATCTGTCTCTGAAAATCAATTATTATTCTTATTTATCTTTAATTATAAGGGTTTGCTAATGAGATGTATTGCACAGTGTTTTTGCCTAATTAATGAATGTTATTGTTTGGACACTTTTCATTTAAATACCTGAGACTGGATATGCAGGCACATTCTTCTAACAAAGTGCCACAAGCACAGAAACGCGTTAAGGTTTTCAAAAGCTTGAAAGAAATTCCCCACACTTACACTTGCTCCAGTGTAATATTATTGAATTATGCAAAATTTTAACACAAAAGTCTCCAGTTGGTGTCCCAGGAGAGAAGAAAATTTTAAAGAGCTACAAGGAATATGATGAGATTTCCTCCTTCCATTCATATCAAGCCGGAATACTGGTAGTTAAAGGGACTAATACAATTTGGTTTTCTCACCCTATATAGATTGCCTCCTTCCTTATGATCCCAGAATATTTGTGAGATGATTTATGCTGCCATTATAATTACATATCTATTGTATCTAGTATCTATTGTATCCAGATATCCAGTTACCCTGATGTCAATGATGTTGTTACAATAATTATCTGTGTATTATTTTATTTGCAAATGTGATTACCATGAATGTTTTTAAATTTGAATTATTTTTATTATTTATCTGTGATAGATATCATTCGTCTTTTTTCTTACATAGTTACTTACCATTGTGTTTATTTCATGAATATAATTTATTGTATTTCTATTGTTTGTATAGTCATCTTCTTTTTTTTCTTCAGCTTGTGTGTGTGTGTGTGAAACGCATTCAAGTTTGCACACACGTGTGTTGATTTCATTCTATTCGTTATGAGAGAAGCCACATATGAGCAGAACGTTTAGCTCATCAAAGGAATACAAGTGTAAGATTCAACGCTGATAGTGCAGTGCCATCATTATCATCAACATTTATTTATATAGCGCCAGCAAATTCCGTAGTGCCATAAGATGTGCATTGTAGAAGATGAGGCTCAGAGGTAGTAGAAGCAACAGAACTATAGTGGTTTCAAGGGGTGCAACTTCTATGGTGCCCAGTGGTACAGAAAACTTTACTCACCAGCTGAAGCTCTCAGTGAACCCACATTTCTTATAACTTGTGACTAGTTATTGGCTGCCCTGAGTGAGCATATCTGGAGGGAAAGAGTCTGCTGTTTGAATTGTGGCAGAGAAGGCTGTCTGTGGCACCATCCATAAGGGAAATCTTGTCCGCTGGTAGAGGTTAGAAAATTAAGAAAGCTGTTACCTCACCATGCCCTGTCTGTGTTTCCCAGAAATGCAGCCATTAAAAACTGGACAGGTACAACCCTAATTATGACTGGCAGTGAGAGTAAAATACATTTTAAGCAATTATGACAGTCTTGTTAATTTTGAACAGCATGTTAAATATTGGAGGCTGTTCAGTTTAGTGGCACAAATTATAATTACCACTTAATAAGTTAATTGAATTAACTTTTGAATAATTTGTGTATTCCAGTAACATTTCTTCTTGAGGCAATGGGACTGGGAGAGAGACTGGATATGAGGAATAAAGAAAATGGTGCAGTCAATCATGACACCAAAGCTATGTGCTTGGGAGACTGCAAAATTTGTGGTGTTGAAATAATTGACGATAGGAGGAGTGAAGATGATAAGCTCTCCACTGGACATGTTGAGCTTGAGGTAGTATTAGGATAGCCAAGTGGGGCATGAAAACTAACAACACCAATAAAGTGAAGAGGGGTGGCCTGTTTTTTGCATAATATAAACAAACTGACATTCGGGGAAGCTGTGGGAGTGTGAAAATAAGTTATGTGTCTAGCAACAGCACTTGTTTAACCCTTCTTGCTACCAATGAATAGATCGTAGGTCATATCTAATCCTACCCGATGTGCGGCTAGCGGCCTGGTCTATTAGGACCCAATACACTTTGGGATTGCTCTAGCCCCATTTTGATTCTGGCTCTGCTACAGGTGTAGGAAGGGAAAGGAAAGAATTGTGGTTATATTAGATGCACTAAGCACTCCACTGATTTGTTATTCTCTAAATGGTAAGGGATTCTTACATATAAAACTTAACCTTTATTACATTACTATTAAAATCTACTAAACAGCAAAATATGTTAACCAGAAATAAAATAGATTTGTAAGATTAGTATTTAAAAGCTGGTTATGTCTCGTGAATCTTCTCATTAATCAATCATATAGGGTGATTAATATATTGTAACTCATTATATAGTGTTATCACAATCCCTTTATGATATATGAAAGCAGTCCAATTAATGAACATATTGTTCTTCAAGTGTAGGCAGGTTTATAATATATCTACTTCCCATGAATTAGATATGGTTATATAACGTTTCCAATCTTGTGTCAATTTGTTGTTGTCCACATATTACAAAAAATACAATGTAATAATTCAGAGAAGTATTGAATGGATTTTCTTATAGCACAACAGCACATTATAGCGTTGCTTATGAATTATAAATTACACCGGAGATCTTGCAAGTTATCTATAAAATGTGATGGATTTAGTAATAATTCAAGCAGGGTTTAAATAAAGTGCTGCGGTCTGAATTTAATGTATCCCCGTAATTAGCAAGGCATATGGTTTAAAATAGAACCCGAGGTTTCAATTCTGAAATTAATCAGAAGGCGGGTATAACCGGGATGGCTGCGCTGGATTTTTAAAGCATGCAGGTTATAAGAAAAGTATATGCCACTAGAGAAAATGCTTTGGTAATATTCCCAGCCAAAAATAGGTGGGTTACTTTGCTGCAATGATTGATTTCAGCGCTTGTTACACACCCTTCAAATTATGATGTATGAACATTTTACACTCTCTCCTTATCTGTGTACAATATACAAAAATTATATTATAAATTGTGTATCTCTTTTCATAAGGTATTACTAAATCCTAGTGCAATTAATTTTGGCGGAAATATATATTATCCATATAGCGACACATTAGTATATTCCTTCTTTGTTTGTGCACGATAAAGGTGAGAATTGTATTATAAGTTGCTTGTTTTCATTATAAATTGTTAGTAGAGCACAGCATATAAACTCTAACAACTTTGCTGTCTAAATACAGACATCGTATTGATTGCACAAATAATCAGTGTGTTTAAAGTTAGTCTGTTTCTTATTGGAAGGAGGTATTAAGCTCTGCTTCTTTCTAGTGCTATTTTTTCTACAATTGGTTCGGGTAAGCCTACCACGCTAATGAATTCAAGATTTCAGGATTTTAACCACTCGTTAACCCCAGATAGCACCATAGTATAGAGCGTAGATAAATCTATTCTTATGTATATTCAGCTCGACGATCTATATGATCTTTAGCGGTCTATATTCCTAGGGTTAGTGGTATAAATCTATTGTTAGGACTGCATTCATAACATTAGTATTTTGGTAATAGATGATACATAACCAGCGAAACCTGCTATAGGTGTACCAGTGTCAACCCAGTGTGTTATGCCACTGGGTACAGACCCAAGGTATTTTTGGAAATGTTTCATGGGCTTAAAAAGGAAATAATGCTTGGTATTTTCAGTACTAAACATCCTTGCTAATTAAGACTAATGATTCATTATATTTATATTAATTAATATATTATAGTCATTGCTTTGCACTCTGTTGTGTCTCAATTTCATCTCATATCTCAGGTCTACTACTCTGATGGCTAAAAAAATGTGAATAACTATTTTGTAGGCTAAAATTCTTCATAGAAATTATCTGTTTTTCTGAAATGTTTGTAGATAAGCTGACTCATATATGGTACTTTATTAAACAACCAGTAATAACAATGCAATGGTGTCAATTTTTTTGCCTGGTAATAAGATCTATGCATTTGGGTTTGACTTGTTCAATGAAGCTGAAAATAACATCTAATTATGTAACTGACCAAGGAGACTGTGCCCTGAGGGTTGTGTAATGTGGCTAGTAATTACATGTATCAACACTGATATGAATACACTATAATATACACACATGAACACAAGGAGAGAGGGTGGCACAAAGACAGTTTAATGTAACACATATACAAATACTTTCATAAACAATATAAAACACTTGAACACAAACACACAGAAGCAGAAAAACATCTTCACATTACCATATTTTTAATTTCATTGACACTCCAACCAGGACAGGAATTACCGGTCTATTTAAACCAGTGGAGTGATGAGGGTAGAGGGAGAGGAGGAGTTCTCAAAACAAAAGTGAAATTTTAAGATTTTCCTCATTACCAGCATACCAGTTACAGGGATGGGCTGCTCTTAACATTTAGACTTGCTTTTTTGCAGTACTGTATAGACCAGAGACAAACAGAACACAAGTTTATTCTCTCACAGTCCGGTGTGAAAATGATTAAGAAATCACAGTTACAGCATAATGTGTCCTATGGGAAGTGAGAGACCAGCTAGAGACTGACGGGAAACAACAGGCTGAGGAGATGAATTGTGGAAAGGAATTTCTCTGCCTCCTGCTCCTGTATCACACAGGTCAGTATAATTTCACCTCCATTCCTATAGGGTAAAAGTAGTATTGGGATTCTCTTTCCAGTTTTTGGCTCACTAAAGGTCATTTCCCAACTGCTAAATTGCAAACCCACATCCCAAATCCTCTCTTAGGACATCATGGTCTGTAGCACTTAGGTCTAGTACATGGATTTGCAGTCAAGGTAACTGAATTATTGGGGGTGAAAAAGTTTGCATCATCCAATGGGAGTAGTTTGTTGGACTGATAGTGTCCCCCGCTGACTATGGATTAGGCGCACATGTGCACATATATTGAATATCCATCACCCTATTGGAAAAAGCTATCCCTTAGATTCAACAGTTACCAAGAATAAGTGACACACACCACTAATAACAATTTATCAATTACTTTCAAAATTAATACAAAAAGCATATATCTCATTATCAACATAAAAATACAAATGAACCTAAAAGACCTCTAGGAAGATGAGTAAGTGCAAGAGAAATCAGACTTAAACATATATAATTGATCAGTATAGAAGAAATAATTTATCTAATATTTTTTTTTTTAATATTATAAAATAAATAACTATTCTAAATATACCAATGACTAAATTATAATGTGTCATTCAGACCCTCTGGAGACAAAGTTTTTAGTTTGAAAATCCATGAGGCTTCGCCTCGACATAGATTCTCATACCTATCTCTGAGTGAGATCAAATTTCTCCACCCCTACTACAGACAAACCAGATGTACTACCCCTGTGTACGTTCAAAACGTGTCTCGATACAGCAGGTTTTGAGAAACCTTTCACAATATTTAATCTATGCTCTCTAAATCTGTTTTTTAGGGACCGGGTTGTCCTCCCTACCTACTGAAGGTCACAAGGGCACTTACATAAGTGGTTTCACAATTGATATACTGTTTAAATGCAAATTCAGACCCATTACGCGAAGATTTTCCACTAATTTGTATGCTAAACAAGTATTTCTATTACATCTAAAACAACCCTTCAGTGGTGATGGAAACCAAGAAATTAGGCTATCCTTTACATTCTCTACTTCGTGTTTTTTCAATATTCTTGGGGCCAGGGGCGGGCTGGGGGGCATCGGTCCCCTGGGCCGCTCAGTTTATCCATTGTTAGGGCCGGCCGCCCAGCTCCCCCTCCCCCCCGGCTGCACTATAACCTAATTATTACCGGAGGCCGCATCACATGGCACGCGATGCGGCCGCCTCAGCGCACAGGCGGGCGCGTCACATGACACGCGATGAGACCACCTGCGCTCCAGCTTGGGGTGAGAAAGGTCTTTAAATTACTACTTCTCTTAAATATCACCTTCGGATCTTTTCCTAAAATATCTTTTAGAAAAGGTTTGTGTTGTAAAATACTATGATTTTTTTTAATAATTTCTTTAATCTTACAAGGTTAGCAATTGAATTTAGAAATAAAAAGGGGTAAATTATCTTGTTTATTTTAGATCTTTTATTCTCCACTTTTTTTCGGAAGCAACACGTTGCATCTATCTTGTTCTAATACATACTGCATTGCCTCCTTAATCAGTGCATCTGGGTATCCTCTTTCGAGAAATTTATTGTACATGAAATCTGCTTGTACATTGAAATCCTCAACTTGGGTACAATTCCTTATTTTTTTTTACTACTGTATTTTTTTTTTCTACTGTGATACTTTGTGTGAGATCCACACTGCCCTTTTACAGCTGCAGTAAGGATTTGTGGGAGTGTGGTTTTTATTTTTTGCTATATCCTAGCGCCCGATTAGAGTTGTGTGTTCTTTGAGATGATTGAGTCTTTCAGACCAGAGTCCAGCAATCCTGCAAAATTTATCCTTACCCTGCTCTGTGCCAACTACTGCAGCCAGCTGCTTGCTATTATGACCATGCATTGTTTGACTACGATTTGTTTCTTTGCCTGCAGTCTGTAGAAATGTTGCTACAAAAACCTGTAGTACTGGAATTGCATTTTTCTGTCCTGATTAAGGCTTAAGTCTATATTTATTCAACTGTGCTTTCTAACTGCACTGCTGTGTCTGGTGATATCAACTGCTAACAAACACTGAACTATTGTGTTAAACAAATACAAAGTAAGGTGTGCCAGGGGAACAAACCACAATAATATAATATATATAAACAATTGATATATATATAAAAAAGAAAGAAAGATGGCGGGCCTCGTCTGAATTACAAAATATCTGTATTTTAACCAATATTAAAAAAATTGTGTTTTAAAAATAATAATTATAAATTATGAATTCAACAAATATAAAAAATATATATCACAGAATAATGACATTCAGATTAATACATAAAATGCTGACTCCATAAAAGGATCTATATATGGAAAATAGTATGCACGTCTGATTAAAGCAGAAGCAAGCTCAGTTCAAATAATAAATGTCTATTGAAATCTTCAATATAGAGACTGACACAAAAGTAAATAAAACAAAGTGTGTGGCCAGTATACTTTGTAAATAGTGATGTAGAATCCTGGATGTACGTAAAGTCTACCAGGAATGACAATTATAAATGTAGGATCAATTAGCAGATGGTAGTGAATAAATATAAAACGGTATCACCTAAGCAATAGCACCTATAATTAGTGCTGATGTGCACACTCGAATATCATTCTTCTATGTAGGATGTTAAATGGCATACATATATAGTGCACCCCCTTGAATCTTGTTTTGATGGTATGGGGTAATGGGGTACAGGCTGTTAGGGAAAATCTTTCCCCTGTGAAGTTCCGACAGCCGAAAGAGGTGTTTGTAGTCCCAATCAGGTGTGCTTCTGTTTGAACGGTTTGAGACATGCTAAATAGCTTACTCAAAGAAAGGTTTGATTTCCAAATGCACATATGGTCCAATTTTATGCTATAAGAAGATCTGCTTTTTCCAGACATGCAATAACAATCATCCAGCTGACATCTGATGCTTTTCATCTGCTTTGCGCTGACTTTTTTAAAGATGATTAGTTGTCACTCCTTTGTGTTTATGTATACCATTGTTCCCAGGGGCGCACGCAGGGGGGGGTTTCTCATTCTCCAGAAACCCCCCCCCCCCTCCGCGAAGAACAGTGTCCCTACCTAGCAGCCCTGTACTATACAGCAGCTGCAGTGCTGTCAAAGAAGCGTCCGCGGCGGTGCTGTATTGTAGTACAATACAGCACTGCCGCGGATGCTTCTTTGACAGCGCCGCGGCTGCTGTTCAGTGCAGTGCCGCCGAAATGGAGTCGCTGCGCATGCGCGGCCGCATGTGCAGCAGCGCTCTCTATGTTTCTTTTTGGGGGGGGGGAATCCATCTTAAAAATCCTGCGTACGCCCCTGGTTCAAATTGTGATTGGTGTGAATATCAGTGCTGATTAAAAACATCTGAGATCTTTAGTGTCGCTGCAGCATAGTAATCCATAAATTCATAATTTACAAAAAAATTATAAATTGTACCAATAAATAAAACCTACAGGCATACAATATGTCATAATACACAATAAAAAGGAAAAAATAAAACTTTTTAGGCTGAAGAGAAGCTTAACATTACTTAGACATAAAACTAGATGTATCTCTCTCAATTAATTCCAGATGTACGTACAGGATGTTTTTACTCCTCTTAAAAATATTAAAAAAAATCTCTCTATTTTGCCAAAAGTAATTATAAAGAAATATATATTTGCCGGATATATATTAATTAATCAAAAGAGAAAGAGGAGTCACTCTGCTGGAGTGACACTAAAGATCTCAGATGTTAGCACTGATATTCACAGCAATCACAATTAAAAAAACGGTATAAATAGACACAAAGGAGAGACAACTAATCATCTTTAAAAAAAAGTCAGCCCAGAGCAGATGAAACGCATCAGATGTCAGCTGGATGATTATTATTGCATGTCTTGAAAAAGCAGATCTTCTTAGAGCATCAATTTGGACCATATGCTCATTTGGAAATCAAACCTTTCTTCAAGTAAGCTATTTAGTCTGTCTTCACCCGTTTAAACAGAAGCACACCTGATTGGGACTACAAACACCTCTTTCGGCTGTCGGAACTTCACAGTGGAAAGATTTTTTCCCTAACAGCCTGTACCCCATTACCTCGTACCATCAAAACAAGATTCAAGGGGGTGCACTATATATGTATGCCATTTAACATCCTACATAGAAGAATGATATTCGAGTGTGCACATCAGCACTAATTATAGGTGCTATTGCTTAGGTGATACCGTTTTATATTTATTCACTACCATCTGCTAATTGATCCTACATTTATAATTGTCATTCCTGGTAGACTTTACGTACATCCAGGATTCTACATCACTATTTACAAAGAGTTCTGGCCACACACTTTGTTTCATTCACTTTTGTGTCAGTCTCTATATTGAAGTTTCATCAATAGACATTTATTATTTGAACTGAGCTTGCTTCTGCTTAAATTAGACACTCATACAATTTTCCATATATAGATCCTTTTATGGACTCAGCATTTTATGCATTAATCTGAATGTCATTATTCTGTGATATATATTTTTTTTTATATCTGGTGTATTCATAATTTATTATTATTATTTTTAAAATACTATTTTTTTAGTATCGGTTAAAATACAAATTTTTTTGTAATTCAGATGAGGCCCGCCATCTTACTTTCTTTTTTATATATATCATTTTTTTTATATATATTATATTATTGTGGCTTGTTCCCCTGCCCACCTTACTTCACATTTGTTTAGTATCTTTTCACAAGAAGTGGTATCCTTGAGTAGGTTTGCGACAGGGATATTTAGTCTATTCACATATATCTCTATTTGGGTTTTGAGCGCTCAGGATCATGTTATTGAATATGTCCACTGTGTCTAGCATTACCTGAGGTTATTAAGAACTGAACTGTTACTGTGATTTGTTCCTATATTAACTGTATTCCGTATTACCTGCTGCTGTCAAGTGCTAAATTATTGTGGTGCTCTGTTCCTGCATTGCATTTTTCTGGTTCAAATCGCTGTTATATAGCTTTGTGTTGCTGGGTGTACTACGTTCCTGTACCCGCTGTATCTACACCTGTTGAAGTTTAGTGATCAATTGTATTGAGGAGGCGCAAGTTCCTGACCAATTTTCACTCTTTGGCTGTCGCTGTACATCCTACTACAATATTGTTATTGTATTTCAATTACACGCCATCAGCTTTTGCCTTTGTGTTTAACGTTCCAGTTCCTGGATTCGAGCTTTTTACCAGTGTCATGTGCAAGCTAACTTCTAAGCATATAAAACTGCAAATATGTGTTTGTGAATTAATTCCTAGTAATTGCTCGATGTGTCTCAGAGGGCTGTGTACAGCCAGGGGTTAAAACCTTAAACTGAATCCAAATGAATGTGTCCCTTTGATTATGTTAAAACTCCTCTATTCTTGTGCTTGTAGATAAGAGAGCACAGACCAATGGTTACAGATGATGCCCTGTGTCAATTTATGGCATGGGTGGTAAAAGTTGAAGCCTTTGAAAATATCTCTTTCAGAGATATGCAACACACATCTGAGATGTCTCAGACATTTCGACTGCTGAGACAGGCAGCTGGGTTAAATGCTAAGGACAAACTCAAGCTTGTGAAATTGGGACTCAAGAAAATATCATATCTTATTTTCTCCAAAATCATACTTACAGGAGGCATGTGTGGTATGCAGATGAAGGGAATCTTATGGCCTATTGTGTGTAGGTAAAATCATATTTTCAAGTTTTTCTGCTGACACGTTAGGACGGGATAAAGAAAACCGGACTTGAAAGGTGTTTTCCAGAGGAGTGATAAAACCCTAATTTACATTTACACAGACTTACTAGTTCTGAAATCACAGGAAGAGGGCTGTGGGCCCTGTAGCAGTTTTAAAACTGTAGTGTAACTCTAAGACACTATAAGAAATTGTTCACTTTTGAGGAGTCAGTGTGATATTGAAAAGTAACAGAAACCTGATCATATGTAATTATCATTTCTGTGTTTTTCCTGTTATTTTAAAAAAAAAACATTGCTTTATATCCTTGTATGTCATTTTGTTAATTAAGTATTGTGGATTTATTTTCCTTATTAAATTACACTTAAAAAGTTCAGGTCTCTGTGTTCTTATGAATTCACGTGTAAGACAGCCTGGTCCAAATGCTACATAGTTGAAACAGGGGAGATAATTGAGGTTTATGGTAACTCTGGGTAAAGTGAACTGTGATAGATTAGTTAAGGGAGAACCGAAGGCTTCCTGATTAAGAGTGTCAGCTCTTCACAAAAAACCTTGGTGGTCCCATAATTGGTAAGGCAAAGCTAGTGTGTAGGATAGATAGGAAAGCATTTACTCATTTTTGACAGACAAGGTCACTGCTTTTGTTTAACCCTTTGTCACTCACATATCACGCAGACTCAGGTGAGTGCTTGTCGAGACAACCAATGTCAATGCTGAACTGCACACAATGGTGACATTAATCCCTGCCCCCTTACCCACTGCTTACAGAAATACTAATAGCAGTATAATGGGGGGGCCTTAATAGTTGTTATTGTCTATTGATCATGTGTGATCATGTCTTGCATGCATATTTATAAGTAACATCATATATAAATAATATAGGACATGGCCAAATTATCATTATAGAACAGTTTTCAAAAACATACCTCAAAACAGAATAAAAACATCACCTTCTGTAGTGGAAACTTACACAACCTTGACTAACATCTATATACAGTACAGCATAAACAGGAGTGTATTTAAAAGCATGTGAGTAATGCTTAGTACAAGAATACATTGTGCAGTTATGACTGTTTCTTATAAGCTTACTGTTTGCTGTTATCTCCTTAGTAGGATGGACATTGAAGTGAAATTTTCACTCTTTCCACCATGCACCTTTAAATATCGACTTGTAAACCCACAAAGCTAGGCATCAATTGATATTCCATCTCCAAAAACCGTTAAATGAATGTGCATCTTAAATATACCTTGGAGGCTTGTAGTAGTAGTAGGCTTTGCACATATAAAGAAGCATTAAGGATTCCTCTGCATGGCTCCCTCACTTCTTATCTTCAGACATACCCACCATCATCCTGGGTGACTTTAACATCTCCACTGATAATCCAGCTTCCAAAGCTGCTTTCAAGCTACTCTGTCTAACATCCTTCCTTGACTTCTCCCAGTGGGTTGATTCCACTACTCATTGGGATGGCCACTGTCTTGATCTTGTTTTCTCTAGACTATGCTCAGTTTCTCATTTCCTTAACACACCTGTCCAACTCTCGGATCATCACCTTATCAGCTATGTGCTCACTCCCACTGCTGTAACCTCTCTGCTGTTAAACTCCACCAAGCCTCCTCATACCTGCAGAAAACTTAACTCTATTGATCTTCAACAATTCCTATCTCTCTCTAACACCGTCTCTCCCCTATCTCTATATTCTCCTCCCCTGAGATGGCAGTACCCCATTTTCACCAAACCATAGCAACAGCCCTTGATAAAGAGGCTCTAGCCACTCTTCATACTTCATGTCGACTTCGATGTTAGTTGTGGCACACTAAAGTAACACAAAATCTTCAAAAACTTTCCCATAAATCAGAACGTCACTGGCATAAATCTTGTACCTCTAATGATTTCTTTACATATACTTCTTTCTAACACTCCTATTGAAATTCTATAGACACTGCAAAACAAACATACTTCCAATCTCTTATCTATGCTCACACTTCTAACCCCAAATGCCTTTTGAACACATTTAAATCTCTTCTCAATCTCTCCACCCCAAACCCTCCATCTATTATCAGTGCCCAGGATCTTGCTTTGTACTTCAAGGACAAGATTTATTAGATCAGACTAGAAATGGTATCCTCATCCTCAACAAGCAATCAGCTCAATACTTTCCTGGCACCCTCTGACACCTTCTCTTCATTTGACCCCACAAATTAAGATAAAGCATCTACTATCTTCTTATCTTCCTACTCTACCTCCTGTCCTCTTGATCCTATTCCCTCGCAAATTGGTAGATGCCTGTCTCGTGTGCTCAATCCACCTCTAACTAAAATTTGCAATCTCTCACTCTCTACTGGCATCTTTCCACCACTATACAAGCATGCAGTGAATACTCCTATTCTAAAAAAAATCAATTCTGACCCAAACTCTCTTTCAAATTACCGTCCCATCTCTCAGCTCCCATGCCCCTCCATGCTTTTAGAGAGACTCACCAAAACTCGCCTCACACGTTTCCTTACCGCAAACAACCTGTTGGATCCTCTTCAGTCTGGTTTTATTTCTCAACACTCCACAGAGACTGCATTGACTAAGGTTGTCAATGATTTGATCACTGCTAAAACAAAACGCCATTACTCTCTCCTAATTCTCCTGGATCTCTCAGCTGCATTTGTCACTGTTGAATACTCTCTCCTCATACAAAAGCTACAATCCCTAGGTCTTCAAGACACTGTCCTATCCTTGTTCTCATCCTACATTTCTAATCGTTGTTTCAGTGTTAATTTTTTTGGATCCACCTCTGCTCCACTTCCTTTATCATTTGGAGACCATAAGGTTCAGTGCTAGGTCCTCTGCTGTTCTCTATCTATACCGCTTCTCTTTGAAAACTAATAATCTTCTTTGGATTTCAGTATCATATCTATGTGGATGATACCTAAATGTATCTATCCTCTCCTGATCGCTTGACATCTGTGGTGTCCCGTGTTACTGACTGTCTTTCTGCCCTTTCATCTTGGATGTCCTCTCGCCAACTCAAACTCAATCTTTCTAAAACAGAATTAATAATATTCACAAACACCAACAAAGCATACCTGACATTTCTATTTCTGTTGACAATATGACCTTAAACCCCACCCCGCAAGCTCGTTGCCTTGGTGTGATTCTTGACTCAGAACTATCCTTTGTTCCCCACATCGACTCTATATCTAAATCATGTTACATACATCTAAAAGACATTTTACGCACATATCTTACACAAGACATTGCAAAAATCTTAATTCTTGCATTTATCATCCCCCGCATTGACTATTGCAATTCCCTCTTTACTGGTCTCCCCAAAACAGACCCAAACCCCTACAATCTATTTTGCATGCAGAGGCTAGATTGATTTTCCTTGCAAATTGTTCTTCCTCTGCTGAGCCAATCTGTCAGTCTCTACATCGTTTGCCTGTTTTTTGCCGAATCTAATATAAAACACTTTTACTAAGCTACAGGGCCATCAACAAAGCTGCACCAACATACATCTCCTCTCTTGTCTCAATGTATCTCCCAACTCGACTACTCTGTTCTGCACAAGATCTGCATCTCTCATCCACTCTCATAAATCCTCCGGCTCCTGGTTACAGGACTTTTATCTGGCTGCACCCACTCTATGGAATTCTCTCCCACGCACAATTAGACTTTCCTCTGGTTTACAAATCTTCAAGCATTCTCTGAAAACTCACCACTTCAAACAAATTTATGATAATCCTCAACCACCCTCTTAACCTCACTAGATTACCCAATTACCATCCGTTGCACAATCCACACAAGGCAACCACCCTCTGACAAACATTGCTGTGTGACAAGATCATATAGCATACTAATCCCTTTTTATTTTTTTATTTATTTTACCTTTGCAGTCTGGCTGGACCGAAATGCAATATGTAGACTTAACCTCATGTATCCAACTCCCATTGTCCCATAGATTGTAAGCTTGTGATCAGGGCCCTCTCACCTTTGTCTGTTTTACCCAGTTTGTTTATTACTGTGTATGTCCCCAATTGTAAAGTGGTATGGAATATTTTGGCACTATATAAATAAATGTTCATGATGATGATGATGATGATGTGTCATGTAATGAAACGTTGGCTCCTTGGCTCCTAATTTTGTGCCTCCTAAAGATTATGTATTGCTGTCACTAGCAATGGCATTGGGGCCAACACTAAAATTTTCCCGTTGACAATTTTTTTTTAGAGTCAATCCATCTAATCATCTATCACACACAAAGCTGCCTAGGTGCAAGGCCTGATTAAGGGTTCTGGCTGCCCTAGGCTAATACGGCCGCAGCGCCCCCCCCTCCCTCCTCCGAATATATAGGTGTATAGGAACACTCCTGAATATGAATGTTCAGGTTTATTCTCCAGCATTCAAATTTAGACAGATTGTGCCATTGTCTATTACCTGTTCTTGCTCTTCTCTCTTGCAACTTTGTTATCCTCTCCCTGGCTTCTGGAAAGTTGGCGTCCTGTTTTGAAAATGCAAAAATGTATTAAAATGCAAAATTTTAACAAACCCTGAATGATTAGGCCCTTTAGTTAAAACAAAACACTCCGTTATGGCCAGCTAAAAGTACCCCATTGGACAGGCATATATAAGCAATATCTGAACATTTGTTGTCAATCAAATACAAACCTCTACCAGCCCCATCTCACTAATATTTAGTATTCTAGTGATTGCTGAGACCACCCATGTGACCACCACACAATCATGAGATTCTGCCCCCTAAAGCTGCTCTAATTTTTAAATACCCCCTGCAGCCATTTTCCTTAACCACAACCCCCCCCCCCCCACAGCCATTTTCCTTAACCCCTGCTGCAGCCATTTTCTTTACCTCCCACCCTGCATCCATCCCCCTTGCAGCTATTTACCTTACCTCCACTCTGTAGCTATCACCCCCATCACATCAAAACTCCCCCAGTCACATATATCAGCCCCCCTCCTCTGCCCTCCTTCATACATATCAAACTCTCTCCCTCCCTATAGATTTTAATGGCAGCCCCCCCTCCCACCCTATAGATTTGTATGACAGTCCCCCACTCCCTCCCTATACATATGCATGACAGTCCCCCCTCTTCCTCCCTATAGATATGCAGGGTAGTTCCCCCCCTCCCTATAGATATGCAGGGTAGTTCCCCCCCCTCCCTATAGATATACAGGGTAGTCCCCCCCCTCCCTATAGATATGCAGGGTAGTTCCCCCCCCCCCCTCCCTATAGATATGCATGGTAGTTTCCCCCCCCCCTCCCTATAGATATGCAGGGTAGTTTCCCCCCTCCTCCCTATAGATATGCAGGGTAGATTCCCCCCCCTCCCTATAGATATGCAGGGCAGTTCCCCCCCCTCCCTATAGATATGCAGGGCAGTTCCCCCCCCTCCCTATAGATATGCAGGGTAGTTCCCCTCCCTATAGATATGCAAGGTAGTTCCCCTCCCTATAGATATGCAGGGTTGTTCCCCACTACACTTACCTATAGTTGTGCCAGCGTCGCTCCTCTCCTCAGATCAGCAGATAGGAAGTGAAGACGTCCTGCTTCCTGTCTGCTGCACAGCAACAGGCAGCCTGGTGATTGGCTGTGTGTTGCTAACCACTGACCACCAATGCTTTTGATCGTCGAGCCCTCCACCCCCCCCCCGCGGCGACCCCCCCCCCCTGCAGTGACCCCCCCACCCCGAAAAAAACCCATTACATTACATTATCATATCCCATGCTGTATTGTATATAACCATTATACGCGTTTCACTCTCTACAGGGGGGGCTTTGGAGCTGATTGTTCCTCCCACACATCGAGCCCGGGTGGGGTCCAATACTGAGATTCCCTGCAAGTACAAAGTGAAAAAACTTAATGTGGATCTGAGATTTTTTGCAATACATTGGTACAAAGAAGGAAAGCCCATCCTGAGCTATGATGATATTGTTACAAAAAATGAACCTAGATATTCATTGGACACAGACTCTGTATTAAGTGGAATCGCTGATCTGTCTATATCTAACATTTCTGTGCTTGATAATGGAGTCTACACGTGTTCTGTGATCTACAGCCCATTGAAGGTAGACAAGGAGATCCAATTGGACATCAAAGGTAATTCAGCTTTTGTTTGGAACATTATTGTCTGCTATGAAGGGGTATATTTATGACATTTACCCAGTTACTTCCCTGCCCAACTCCCCCATTGCTTATTTTTCTAATATAGGAAGCATTAATCCATTACTTCCAACTGCTGCTGAATCCTCCTAAATACGGCAAGGTAGGCAAGGATCTCAAAGCACGTTAAAAATATGATTAGCATCAATTATTCAATTTAACCCAAGTTAATCGGTTTGGGAATCAGTAGTAAAAATGGAAGCTGAGCTCTGTGTCACCAAGTTGTCAAAGACGTGATAAAAATATGAACCAATACTTCATATTTCTATTGTGTTCAGATTTGTACTAGTATAGATATGAGCTAGCAAAAATTGTCCCTTTTATGTCCATATAGTATATTTATAGTGTCATGCAGTAGCCCCCCCAATAAATGTGGGTGAATCTGGCATATTTCTTTCCTAAGAGTGTACAAGTGTTTAAGTTTTTTATTGCTATTGGTTTTACAAGGAAAAGGAAAAAATCTAAGCCTGATTTAAATCTAATCCTAATAACTCTTACATACATAAAGCCCTAATATGTCTGACTTGTATGTAACCCTAATCTGTCCGATTTATGTTTAGCCCTAATTAGATTGCCATGTCACTTCTCTGCATGTGCTACACTTGTCAGGCGCCGTCCCTGTGCTGCTTCTCCCGCACAGGGACGGGCGCCTGTTTCCACCTGCAAGCATCTGGTTGCTAGGCAACCATACACACTTCCAGGTCCTCGTCAGTGGCGCATCCCATTGCCTAGCAACGGGACGCTACTCTCAGACTCCAGTGGTGGTGATCAGCGTCACCACCGCCAATTGATAGCGCTGGCCCCTCTCCCTATAAATATCTAGCTCTGGCACCTAATGAGTGCCAGAGTATTAGGTCCCCTGTACTCCTGCACTGCAGTACTATATTCCTGTGCTCCCTGTGCCTTCCAGTGTATGACCCGGCTACGTACTTGACCACTCTCTTGTTTCCAAGCGTTCCAGTGTATGACCCGGCTATGTTACTGACCTTTCTCCAGTCTCCTGCGTTCCAAGTACCTGACCCGGCTAGTTAATTGACCGCGTTTTCGGATTTTTCTATTGGCACCTCTCGCTTGCACGGCTTGACCCGGACCGCCTGACTCCTCTTCCATCCACGCTTCACAGGTTGCTCACTCTGAGGACCGCGCCCTGCGTGTCTCCCGTAGCAAAATCCATACTCCCTTCCTGGGGTCCCTGGCGAAGACCTGGGACACGTTAGACTCCGCACCTCCTTGCTGAGCAGTGCAGAAACCAGTAAGCCACACACCTTTAGTTCCCTGACAACACTCGATCACTTGGAATGTTTTTCGTGGCTACAGCCTTCCCCTGCTTTTTTAATATACTCCCTGCAGCTACAATATTCCCCATCAGGTATCGACTTCTCCAGCACTCTGCATACACCCAGCTAACTGCTACACATAAGGCAGGAGTACGATATATAGTGAACATCCACTTTATGTAAGCTATATTGTACCCTATATATTACATATAGATAATGTAATTTTACTTAGATCTTTATTGTTTTAAAGGTTACAAACATTGAGAATGTATTTATTATATATAGAATAGAGTGTTTTGTACATGACATGAATTTGTGAGTCATGACTGTGTTCTGCTGTTTTCTGACACATAATCATCAGTGCAAGAATAGTGTGAGATATCCAGATAACATTTCTATTGTAATCTGTTACAGCTCCTCCACAGATCCTGATCACTAATAAAGTCATTGCTACAAATAAAGAGAGTGTTCTGCGTAGCTCCATCACTGGTTTCTACCCAGAGGACATTGATATTAAATGGCTCAGGGATGGAGAGATACTGAATAAGATCACAGTGGACAAACCTCAGAGAAGCACAGATGGGACGTACAGTGTGAACAGCTCAGTAATAATAACACCCACTAAGGAGGACAGAGAGCGGATCTTCTCATGTAGAGTCCAACATCAGTCTCTCCCTGGATCTCTCCAGGAAGACTTCCAGCTGGTGTATGGAGGTAATAATACTATTTATATCACCCTATAGATGGAAATTTTCTTCTATACAAATATTGATCCAGTCCCTGGAGTTAATGTTAATAAGAGGAACATTTCTGTAACTATCACACATCTACACTATTGCGCACAACGGGCCTGATTCAAGTTAGAACAGAACTTGGCATATGCAAATGTTGTGTAGGCAAATTGAGTAGGCAAATGTTTCTTAAGATACTTTATGATTTGAATAGGGGTGGCAATAAGCTCTGTATAAACAGTACATACTTTCCGTTAGCGTAGGCACAAAATCCCTGCAGAATATTTGCTTATATGGAAAGACGTGTTGCTTCCTAATTGCTATACACCACATGCAAATTAGGCTGGGTACACACCGCAGAAAATTATCCCGATGCGACATCTTTAACGATTTTATTAACGGCTGAAAGTCCCGATCAGCAGCCGATTCATGTGTGCACACTACACGTGTTTTACACATTTTACCTTCAGATCTGTGCTCTTCATCTGTTATAACCATCAGCTAAAAAGATTGTGTCTCCAAACTCTATGGACATCTATGTACACTGCTGGTCGTGAGTTCATACACACTTCAGAATCAGCGCGACTTCTTTCCATCATTTACAGAGACTTTTAGTCCGTTTATAAAATAAAGTCAAACGATACAATGTACTTTTAAACGATAATCATTGATCGTTTGAGCGTGCACACTAATGAAATATCGGACTTAACAGTTATTTATCATGTGATTGACACAAAAATCATCTGAAAAACCTGTAGTGTGTACCTAGCCTTATATTGTATGCCCACAATACAAATCATAAGACATTGGCTTCTGCTACTTTCTTCAGCTTCCCAGTGTCTGATTCTAATATCACAACTACTCTATTATATTAAGTCCATTTCTTGTTTATGCTATTTTTTTATGTCTTCATTCCACATTTGTTTTGTAGCATGTGCAGGAAGGAATAATCCAATACAAGGCTAAGTGACAACTGGCTCTTAATTGGACTAATGACCACAATCATCTTATGTGGAGTCAGTTGTCATTTCTAGCTGTTGGTTGGATCCTCCTGCACTCATATGTCATTACAGCAATTGAGGAGCGCAAGTCACCACTAAGTATAAGTACAGGAACCAGAATAGGTTTCAGGAGAATGTCCCCCCACCTCTGTACTCATGTGGGGTGATGAAGGCTTGTACAAGAAGTGGAGGTGAAAAGCCATTTTAAATGCACATCAAAATTTATTTATATGCTTTACAGCTACTCCAGGTATATTGATACCCAACAAGGATGTCAGTATAAATAAAGAGAATATCCTGTACTGCAAAGTCACTGGATTCTTTCCTTCAGATATAAATTGGCTTGTAGATGAAGTGATAGTGGAAAATAAAATGATGGGTAAACCACAACAAGATAAAGATGGCACCTACTTGGTAAATAGCACTATCAAAATTACACCAAGAGAGGAGCACTGGAATAAAACCTTCTCCTGCAGAGTCCAACATGTCTCTCTTCAAGAACCTCTACAGGAAGACTTCAAGCTTGTCTATAATGGTACTACTTATTGTTCACTCCTGGTATTCAGTATATACTTTGTACATTTTTTCTTAGCTGCAGCAGTTGAGCGATGTGTGGTGACAAGTTAAGGGACGACAAGCTGATGTGTTTAGGAGAACCTCACCCTCTACTAACATACACTGTTATCTAATTCCATTCCTGCAGATAAAACGTCTACTGTGGACATGCACATCGCTGCTTTTGGTTGTATCAGTTCGATCTTTTTGATATGTGCAGTAGCAGTAATTATTGTATTCGTTTGTGGTAAAAAAAAACTACAATTCAGGAGACAAGGTATGTATTTAAAGTCCAGAAAAAGTTTATAAACAATAAAAATTGTTTTTGGAATTAATGACTGAGTATGTTACTACTCATTTCAACAGCCATGGGACCATTCATTGTAATGGATATTGAGGGTCCATCTAAGCTGATTCATGCAGAGGAAACCATCCTGTACTGTACAGCTACTGACTGCCCATGGAACATAAGTGTGACCTGGCTGGAGCGGAGAGCAGGGGAGGTCCATGAGATCCAGCAGTCTCAGCCAGTAGACATAGAGGAAGAGGAGACCCTGCTGGACACATCCTATATAATCAAATCACTAAAAGAGGGACATCAATGCTTAGCTTCTCTAAAGTTTATACCCAATATAGGAAAACACAATGATGTGACTATCATCTGCAGATATGTCTCTGGTCAGAGGAGCTTACAAAAGGAATATAACTGTAAAACTATTCATGGTAAGATTTATCGTTTTAAATCTATCTGCAAATACTTTCCACTCACTCAGCATTGTATCTAGTAAGAATCATATGTCTAATATACAGTATTGGTGTTTCAGTAACTGAAGCAATGAACAGTTACTTCCCTCAAATATCATGTTGGACATATAACCTATCCTGTCTTTCTATATTCCTAGAGTGCACAAATTGTTTGGAACTTTACAATTTACTAACAAACCCATCAAAAGCAGGGTGCAGATTTGTCTTATTTCAATATTTGCAATGCTTAATTTGTTTTATTAACTAAGCAAAGGAATAGTAATTTTTTTTATAGAATGCTTTTTTTAATCTTTGATTTTCCATAGTATATTATAATAAATACAGTGGCCCTTTGGAGAATGGGATATGTTTTTCTAGTTCATTAATTTTCTGATCTTCACAATAATTTATTAACACTATTTACACTTTCAGGAAAACCCCAACTGCTACAAGCAGTATCCAGAAGTCTATTTATCTCTGGAAATATGAAGTTCTTAACGTTCCTGGAGAACTTCTATCCCAGGCAAATCAACATCAGTTGGACGTGTGGAGTGGGGAAATCTCAAGAAATTATTTCATCCACTGAATTAATTATGGAAAATCCTGATGGAACATTTAATGTCTCTAGTGAGGTCAGAATATCTGAGGATCTCCTCAAGGATCCAGGATTCAGAGTACAGGTATCCTGGGAACATGAATCGCTGGACAAACCAGGACGCAAAGAGCTGTCAATCAGAGATCCAGGTGAGAGGAGGATTATATGAGGTTCTGTGTCTATATATGTATTCTAACTATGGACAGAACACACACACCTCCCTGATGGCGCACTATGGACCTGAGTCATTGAGTAGAGCAAAGGAAAAAAAAGTAGTAAGTTTTCTCCTAGACAAACCATGTTACTATGCAAGAAGTGCACATTAGGCTATTATTTTGCACATGAGTTAAATACTGGCTGTTTTTTCATGTAGCACACAAATACTTGATAGCTATATTTTTACTAGAGATGGTCACTGACCCCCGTGTTTTGGTTTTGGATTCGGTTTTGGATCTGGATTACCGTCGTGTTTTGGTTTTGGTTTTGCAAAACCGCCATTGCGTGTTTTGTTTTTTTTTTTGTTTTGTTTGGTTTTGTTTTGCTATTTTGTTGGAAAATCAATGTTTTTGGGCCTAAAATAACCCAATTTAGTGCTCCAACTGTTTTAGAGATAAGTAATCTAATTGTTGAGGTAATAAATTATCCAAAAAAAAGTTTAATTCTTCGTTGGTAGGCCTTCATTTATTCTACACACAAAACAGATTGTCTTCCTTTCCATCTATGCATATTGGCAATGCAGCCATCGTCTTTGGATGTATATTACACCCTACACTTATAGTTAAATATGTAAAGAAATGGAAAAAGGCAGTTTGCTTTCTGTCTCTATAGGCCCCCCTCCACTTGTTCAAAAAAACAAAAAATTCAGCCGTTATAGACTGTACAATATTAATTGACATGGAGAAAGCCAGTTTGGTTTCTGTCTCTCTAGGCCCCCCTCCATATGTATAAGATACAAAAAAATTCAGCCGTTATAAACTGTACAAAATTATGAGAAATGGACAAAGCCAGTTTGGGGTCACTCTGTCTATGACACCCTACCCTTAAGGATAAATTGCCCTAACAGCAGCCTTTCAAGATGGTACGTGATATGGAAATGCCACAAGTCCCTTTCCTCTTTGGGGGTAGATTGCACCCTACACTTACATAGAAAGTTTTAAAAAGATGTTATCGTCATCATCTTCAGCTTCATCCTCACCCTCATCAGTGTGTACGTCATCATCACAGACTATCAATTCATCGCCGCTTGAATCCGCCATTAGAGAACAGTCAGTGCTTGGATGTCTTGGATGGTGAAGGCCTTCCTTGTGGAAGATGTAGTTCATTTTTCTAAACATCATTTTCTCCACATTTTTGGGAAGTAACCTTCTACGGCGATCACTGACTAAGTTCCCTGCTGTGTTGAACACTCGTTCAGAGTACACACTGGAGGGTGGGCAGCTTAGGTATTGCAAAGCAAGTTTGTACATGGGTTTCCAAATGGCCTGCTTTTCATCCCAGTAAGGAAAGGGACTGTCTGACATTTCCATATCAACTACCTCTTGAAAGTAATCCTCCACCATCCTTTGCATGTTGACAAAGTGACACATTTTTTTGAAAAATCCTTCAAACCAGCCCAGATGTTAAATTGTTCTGGTCTGCCCCCTGCATCTTCCCTGCTTCTTTTTGGGAAATTTAATTTTTTACGAGCAGCAGCAGCTTGAGAAAGTGAAGGAGGACACGGCGTCAAGCCGAGGCCCAGTTCAGCGGCCAACTTGCTGAGCAATAGCTCCTTGCAAAAGTTCACATCTCGCTCATTTTCAAGTAAAGACTCAATGTAGGTTTTAAACCTTGGATCAAGCACAGTGGCCAAAACGTACTGATCCGAGTTCAAGATCTTTATAACTCGAGGATCATTGTGAAGCAAATTAAGTACTTGATCTGCTAGGCCAACATACTTTGCGGAATTGCTTGCTTTCATCTCCTCCTTCAGTTTCTCAAGCTGCTTTTCCAATAGTCTAATTAAAGGAATGACTTTGCTCAAGCTAGCAGAGTCTGCACTCACCTCACACGTCACAACTTCAAATGGTTTCAGCACCTTGCACAGCACTGAAAGGATTCCCCACTGTGCAAGAGTGAAATACATCCCCCCTCCTTTCCCAATGTCGTGGCTTGTGCAATATGCTTGCATGGCTTTGCGCTGTTCCTCCATCCTCTGAAGCATGTACAGAGTGGAATTCCACCGAGTTACCACCTCTTGCTTAAGTTGGTGGCAGGGCAAATTAAACTGCTCTTGGAGCTGCTGTAATCTCCTACATGCTGTGGCTGAATGCCTGAAATGGCCTGAAATTTTACGGGCCACCGAAAGCATCTCCTGCACCTCACGGTTATTTCGTAGGAAGCTCTGCACCACCAAGTTGATGGTGTGAGCAAAACAGGGAATGTGTTGGAAATCACCCAGCTGTAATGCTCGCACTATATTGTTGGCGTTATCAGAAATTACATACCCTGGGGAGAGTCCGACCCCTTGTTCATTTTGCCTGTCCTTGTTTCTATTTCCCTTGTACCGTCCGAAAAGGGTTATTGACTGCCTCCTTGATTCACCCACTTTCACATCTCGCAGCCATCTTAGATCCCAGCAGCGTGTCTCGGCCGGCGGTGGCTTTCCCAACACCAACCGCGTTCTCATGCGCTTCTTTCCCCACCCAACACAAACTTATCAGTTAGGATCAGCCAGAACATCCAAACTAGTTGGCGGTTCGGTGACCATGCGCAGGGCTGCCAAGAGGAATTCAGGGCCCCGGTACAATAAATTCATGGGGCCCCCCTCATAGATGAGCACGGTAAAAAATTTGGCGCCGCCCTAAGGCGACGCAAAAAATTTCAGAGGTGTGCTCATGCTTTTGGGGGCGTGGCAAATGCAACATTGGGGCGTGGCTAACACATCAAAATCACTAGGCTCTCTATTCGCCCGAGCATCACATATGTCCAAGCACTCCTGACTTTCAGGACATATAGCACCAAAATGTAGTATAAAAAAAATGCAGTGTGTACACAAAGAGTTCAGTCTTGGCCTCCACCTTATATTGGGCACAACACTCAAAAAAAATTGACATTGTCCCTACTAGAATCACAACATTTTACATACTGTCCTGCTCTCTCCTACCTGTTCTTCTCACTTTCACCACCTGTTGCTGCATGTTTCTTTAGTTGCGGCTTGTCTGGATCCTGGAATGCTGGGGGTCCTATTTGGAAAAAAATAGCTACATTTAGATAATTCCAAACAACCCTGGCGTTAAATCAATACCATCCACGATTAATAATTAGGCCTTCCTCCAGCTCCAATATTACAATAATGTGCCCCTTCATGATCGCCATGCCTTATGATCACACTGTGCCCTCCATGCTGCTTTTGCCCCCTTCATCTGGCTCCCCTTCATCAGACTATACTATGCTGCTCCCCCCTTTTTTCAATCCCACTGTGCCATGCCTCCCCCCCTTTTTAACCCCACTGTGTAATGCTGCCCACCATTTTTTAACCCCACTGTGCCATGCTGACCCCTGTTTATTAACCCCACTGTGCCATGCTGCCCCGTTTAACCCATCTGTGCCCCTCTCATTTTTTAACCCCTCTGTCATGCTGCTTTCCCATTTTTTAACCCCTCTGTGCTCCCCTCTCATTTTTTAACCCCTCTGACATGCTGCTTTCCCATTTTTTAACCCCTCTGTGCTCCCCCTCATTTTTTAACCCCTCTGACATGCTGCTTTCCCGTTTTTTAACCCCTCTGTGCTCCCCCTCATTTTTTTAACCCCTCTGACATGCTGCTTCCCCGTTTTTTAACCCCTCTGTGCTCCCCCTCATTTTTTAACCCCTCTGACATGCTGCTTCCCCGTTTTTAACCCCTCTGACATGCTGCTTCCCCGTTTTTTTAACCCCTCTGTGCCCCCCCTTATTTTTTAACCCCTCTGTCATGCTGCCCCCCCCGTTTTTTAACCCCTTTGTGCTCCCCCTCATTTTTTAACCCCTATGACATGCTGCTTTCCCGTTTTTTAACCCCTCTGTGCTCCCCCTCATTTTTTTAACCCCTCTGACATGCTGCTTCCCCGTTTTTTAACCCCTCTGTGCTCCCCCTCATTTTTTAACCCCTCTGACATGCTGCTTCCCCGTTTTTAACCCCTCTGACATGCTGCTTCCCCGTTTTTTTAACCCCTCTGTGCCCCCCCTTATTTTTTAACCCCTCTGTCATGCTGCCCCCCCCCGTTTTTTAACCCCTTTGTGCTCCCCCTCATTTTTTAACCCCTATGACATGCTGCTTTCCTGTTTTTTAACCCCTCTGTGCTCCCCCTCATTTTTTAACCCCATTGTCATGCTGCTTCCCCGTTTTTAACCCCTCTGACATTCTCCTTCCCCGTTTTTTAACCCCTCTGTGCTCCCCCTCATTTTTTAACCCCTCTGACATACTGCTTTCCCGTTTTTTAACCCCTCTGTGCTCTCCCTCATTTTTTAACCCCTCAGACATGCTGCTTCCCCGTTTTTAACCCCTCTGACATGCTGCTTCCCCGTTTTTTAACCCCTCCGTGCCCCCCCCTCATTTTTTAACCCCTCTGTCATGCTGCTTCCCCGTTTTTTAACCCCTCTGTGCCCCCCTCGTTTTCCTCCCTTCACTTACCTTTTCTCCTCTCTTGGTCTTCTCTGCTGCTCTGTGCTCCATTGCTCCAGACTGACTGAATGCTGGGCATGACATGATGACATCACACCCGGCATTCAGACAGTCTGAATAGAGCACAGAGCAGCAGAGAGGAGGGATGCCGGCTCCGCGATCAGGTGAGTATGTTTTTTTTAAACTAGCCTGCTCCCCCCACCAACGACCAAGCCCCCTCCTCCCCCCCCAGCCCAAAAAAAAAAAAAAAGGAAAGGAAAAAAAAACGTTTTGGTTTTTTTTTTTAAAAAAAAATTATAAAAAAAAATCAGCAGCGCAAGGGCCCGGGCCGGGCCCCCTGACATGCCGGGCCCGGGTAATTAGTACCCGCTCCCCCCCCCTCTCGGCGGCCCTGACCATGCGCAAAGCACATGCTCCATGGAGTGCTGCTTCACAGCCAGTATTCGGAGCTACGGCTCTGCATGACAACAGGGGCTTTGCCCTTACTAGTATAAGGGCATCTCCCAGCAGGCCTCCCAAAACAGAAGCTATCCCCAACCTTCTACTCCAGTGGCAGTGAGCAATATTAGACGCCACTAATCTAGCTGCGCAACAGGGGGGAATTTCTCTGTCCCCATCCTGCAATTATTAAAGGTGGATCATATGAACAATTGTGAGCTGTCTGGTGCTCAACCACCCCCCGACGACCCCCCACCAATGAGCCTAGAACACCATCCAGCCTTTTCCTACTTCAGATGTTATTTTTGGGGGGCTCACAGAGCCAGACACCTTCGCATCACTATAGATCTCACATTGAAGCAACCCCCCCTCAGGGCAGAGAGCAGAGTAATCCAAAGTAGAGCACACGACAGTGAAGCACAGCCTGCAGAGCAAGCCGAGAATCTCTAAATCTCCTGAGCTTTATTAATCTTGTGAGACTAAGAGCTTCCTTGCTCACTCTACAGGAAGTTCCCACCCTGATGAATGTCAGAAGCATAGATAATTACAGTGGACTGGGGTGTTGTAATGTGTTTCTGGGGTGGGGAGTGGCGTGATGTGGATGGGGAGGGCCTGGTAAATGTAATGTTTTATTATAATGTATGTATCGATGCCCCATGTTGACCCCGCCCCAACATAATGTGGCCACTCCCTTGGCGCCACCGCTGTGCAGCGGCACACAGTTTTTTCCTGCTCATCAACAGAGGTGGGCCTGTGTGCTTCAAATGCCATGGCTGATTTTTAGTCCCAGTCCGGCCCTATATAGACTATTGACCTAGGATTTGAAGTGCAAAAACACAAATCCTGGTTACTAAAGTTCACTGGTTGACACAACTAACTTCTTGATACAGATTTGACTACTATTGGGCCAAAGACATCTTCACCCTAACTTGAAAACCATCTAATGAAAGAGGAACTTTATAGTTTTTGAATGACCACAATTGAGTACAAATGATTAACTGTGATATTGCAGTGAGTTTAAATGATGACATAATAACTATTTAGAGAACTTGCCCTGGAAAAATTTAATTATTAGTTTCAATTCTGCTGTAATTTATCAACAACACACTGAAACTGCCATATAAATTTATATTGTGTACTGTAAGTCTCACCTTTGTCAGGATGATTAATCATCAAGTTTAGATTAATTTTCTTGATCCCTAATTTCCCATAACACCCTTAACATTTTCTTCACCCTTTCTTTCCCTTATTGATCCCAATAATAGCTTTTCCTGTCATTGTCAGAGAGGTCCATCTCCTTTCTTCTGGGTCTCATTGTGGGCAGGAACAGGGCCATCTTAACAACATTATGGGCCCCCGGACAAAGCAGTGCACCGGGACCCCTCCCTTGTACCCCTTCTTCCCTTCTTTTCTCTTAATCTGTGTCTTCTGCTTCTTTGAATCCTTCTTTGATCCATTGTGGCTCCTTCATGCTGCGCTCCTCAATAAAAATGTCGGGCATGACGTCCTCACGCCGGACATTCAATGTGAGCGCAGCATGGAGGAGGGGCACAGGCAGGAAACCGGATCACCACCTGACCTGACCGTAAAAGATAAGTTTGTTTTTTTTGCAGGATTATTTATTCTTATTAAGAGCCCTGTCTATAGGGCCCCCTTGTCCGTAGGCCCCCGGGCACCTGCCCCTCATGCCCAGTGGAAAAGATGGCCCTGGGCAGGAAGTCACCTCTATCTGCTCTGGTCTCTGCATCGCTATTTGCCTCCTTCTGAGTGGGCTCCAATAGATTCCTCCCCCAGGAGAACCATATATTTAAGGTCACTTCATGACATGGCACCACAGTCACACACTTGAGATTTAACACTGTTTTACACTTCTTTAAAAGAAAAGAATACTCTATACTCTCCCACTCTAATTACCAATCCTCGCATCCCCTATCTTTGCCAAGACCACCCATCCTGCCTATTTTAAATAACAACAATGAAGGGTTGGACAAATCTTTTTAAGGTGTCTTTGGTGATAATCCCTTTCTTTTCCTTCCCTGAGAACCAGATGTGCTGATTTCAATATTGATTCTCTCATGGTAGGATCAATGCTGCACTATACACACATCTACATTTGTTAAGTTTTGATACAACCATGGGAAATAAAGGCATCTCTCCTGCTTCCTGTATATCAGACATGCTCCTATGTCACAATAAGACCCGCTAGAATCAATATAAGTCTACCTGCAATCATCAGATTTAATTGTCTAGATTAAATAAACATTTTTAAAATTGTATATAATGCACAATGTATATATTGTAAATTAGTATAAATATAAATAACATCCTTCATGTATTGTTTTGCAGAATACACATGGAATCCTATTGTGGAAGAGATAGAGACACCCACATTATTTTACAACACCCCAGTCTCCCTACAGTGTAATATCTCAGAGTATTTTCCGGACGCTGTCACTGTGAAATGGCTGAGGAGAAAAGATCAGAAGTTATATGAAGAGTCTGGTGCTGTGTCCCAATCAAATAAAGATACAGATTACACATATAGCTGTACAGCCAAACTGATGATAACCCCTACAAAAAATATCCACCAGGGGGCAGAATACATATGTCTGGTAGAGCATCCTTCACTGAAGAAACCCATAGAGAGAAGAACAGGGAAACTCAATTGTGAAGATACGCGGTTCCCAAATCACCCAGACATGGTATTAGAAGAAAAATAGAAGGATGATTTATTCTGCAGAACAGGATTAAATACAGCACAGCCCCCTTAACGATAGCAGATACAACAAGTGAGGAAATCAGGTCCAGTAAATCCAGTGAGATATGTATAGCACGACCCCCCTAACAAGTGAGGAACTTAGTCCAAATAAATCCAGTGAGATATGATCCATAGCGAATCTCTGGCAGAGCATCACCTCTTGGCCAAAATCAGTCACATCTCATAACAATGGACATTTGAAACAAATGATAATTACATTAGCTAACACAAGCAAAATGACTTCTGCTGTTCTGTTATTTTCACACATTATACCAATATTATTTCTATTTCTAATACATACAATATTGCAGGTAATAGCAAAGGCAAAATGTACCTAATAACTTGAACTAATAATACACATAATACACCGCTGCTCTGGTGTATATACTTAGACTGGGCCAAGGATTAAAAAGTACAGTAAACTGTGAGAAACGGGTGATGAATACAAAGTTCTCAGTCCAGTAGCACCCCGTTTCCTCACATCAATGTTAAACAGAAGTTTACAATTTTTAAATTTAACAAATGTTAAAGAAAATACAATACTAGCAGAGATCAGGCTCAGCTATGTCACTCCAGGGCTTGAATGATCCATGAGAAAGAAGGAAAGACAACAGCAGAGCAGGAAAGCACTCCTGATTGGTAAACTATTCTAGTTACCAAGACCTCAATTGTAAATACACAAATGGGAGTTTTAGGCAGCTCAACTTGACAGTAGAAATGGGGCAGCCTCAATCCCTTGTATAACACTAAAGCATACTTGATGGACCTTCATATGACCCTGTTAGAGATTAATGCTGAAGAAAATAGCCAAGTTCAAGATCAAGGTTGATGCCAAGTGGGAATATGGCCTTCAAATTAAAAATCCCTCCACTTTACTTGATGTATGTCTGTAAACTTTATACTTTGGGGTTCCTTCCGAGTACAGTGTGGAAATGGTGGGGTACACTGTGTCATTAAACCCTTCTTACTGTTATATATATGTTCGCCTCCGATTGTTGACTGGTCATACAAACAGAGTAGAATTCTCTTTAACCAAGGATATAGTTTGAACCCGAGATGCTGGCAAAAGCCCCTAATTATCATCTTTAGACCAACAGTATCTTTGAAATCTTCAATACCAACTTTGAAGGGGTACGAAAAAAAAAAATTGAAATGATAAAATTTCATTAATAAGCTGTTAGAATTCAGTGGATGTCAGAATGTCTCTACTTTCAATCAGGAGGTGTGAACAGAAAGGAAGTCAGCAGTTTTTTAAATTAGATCTCTTAAGACCTTTTGCTGCCTGAGACAGCCGACTCATTATTGGCACACCCCTAACACAACTGCAACAAAGATCCCATTGACTAAGAATAATAAGCTGACCACATCTGCATTAAATGTACGTGACCACAGTACATAAATGGTCAGCACTAGCTGGTATAAACTGCAATATATATACAGCACTTACTACAGCTATGGCTGGTCTGTGACAAAATGTAGAGAAACCATAAATAGAGTAAAAAATAAATAAATATTATAATAATAATATTAATATTATTAATATTAATATTATTAAGTAAAAATATATAAATATTAATATTAATAAGTAAAAAATAAATAAATATTCTCTATACAGACCATGACTTAAGATCTTTAAAAGGAAGCCAATCATTATTAGGATAAAAAAACTGTATGAGTCACCTTTAAATATCAGTTCTCTTATATCTGTAAGATCTCTGTTTTTATCCTTCAAGTACAGGTTTCTATTCAGGTATGTTTGCTGGCAGCTGATTGTGTTATTCAGGAACCACGTGTACATTTACACATATAGTTTACACCGATCAAGCAGGGAGTTAGTGTCTCATGATTGGCTGATCATGTAGTCTGAAGTCACAGATTCCTCTTTCTCTTTGGCTCTATGAATGAGCAAAGCTGGAACATTAATGTCAGTCACTAAATACTGGGCCAAGCGAGGACAAGTTGGATGTATGAACTTCATTACACACACGTCATTCTATGTGCATGGAAGCAGGAGGCACGTACAGAACAATATATAATTTGATGTTAGTAATCCTGCGCAGCTCTTCAAAAGAGCATGAAAAACTCACCAAGAGGAAAATGTTGCTTTGATACATATTACATTTCATTTTCATGTTCAGGACAAATGTACAGTGATAAATGTACATCCCAGTGGATGCCCAGGTCACCAGTGGAGACACACGGATATCACTGCGGAGTAACCTGAAACTGTGCATGGTGAAAAGAGAGAAAACAACACTCATAGTGCAGCCTACTGGTTTATTAATTTCAACATATCAGTATAAGTGATTGTATGGGTTGGCATTACAATATGGTTTATGGCATAAAAAATTTAAATCTGGAAGAGACATATAATTATAGCATGCTGAACTGACAGGGTATATATACATATATGTAAAAGAGATGCCAGGCTTTACCATTGTTTCTATTTGTTAATATAATTGAATTCATAAAATACAATACAAGTGCAATAAACAACAAATTATTTGTAATGAAATAGTAAACTCCACTGTATTTCATTTATTATACAATACTGAGTTCAAAAACATAATCTATAACAAAATACATTTCCAGCCATAGTGGTTTTAGTTTTGTCTGTAACAATCCTGGAGGAGAGGGGACAAGGGCTGGATGTTATAGAATCACTGTATCTTCATTCATCTCATTCCTGACATGTGCTGGTGACTATGTATATTATCTCCTTGTTATCACAGGTGTCCCATGGGGAGGTGGAAGATTATCTCATCCTTATATACAGATACTAGATGCTGAGTCTTCACCATGCTAAATCTTTGTCAGTGGGACTGAAGTCTTTCTACCTTCCAAGTGACTTAGATCATTTAGGATCCATCATCCAGGTTGTGTTCTAAATTCTATAGAAATGAATTGAAATGTTCTATTATGGTAACTTATTTACACAGATTGATGCACATATGACAATAATACTGTTTAGAACAGTACAGGAATGTACTTAAGTATGATAGTAGAGGTGATATAATATACTCTAGAGCCTGGAATCAAATATGACCAATTATTGAAAAACTAAATTAAAAGTATTAATCCAAAAGACTGAATGCAATAAATAAATTATTGAAAATAGTGCAAATATGAACGCACTAGTATCACCGAACAGCCAAACCCCAAAATATGAATTCTTAAGCAATCAAAAAAAATACATAAAAGGCACAAAAAAACATAGTAATTTACACATTTAAAAGAAATAATTTTCTTACGATCTAATAAAATAAAACAGTTGTGCTTTCACAGCGTATTACAGCATTAAAAGTGAGGAATAAAAAGTGTGATTCAAAACCTAGAGAGAAAAGACTTTTTGGACTCAACTAAAGCAATAACAATAACAACAAATTGAGCGCTCCCAATTGATTATAGTTCTATAATGAAAGTATATATTATAAATTGTCTAGTAAATGTCGCAAACCAATTCAAGGGTGCCAAACTTCAACAAAAATAAAAACAACGTTGTAATATGGTGCACCAATAGAACAGACCATATAAAAAATAGTGACAGATGGCGGATGGCGTTCTAATCAAGAATGTTTATTACAATATATTATATCAACCCAACTTCAAATAGAGTATTGTGTATAAAAATACAATAGTATATATAACCTCCAAAAGTAGGATATAAATACAGATCAACAGAAATGACATACTGCGCAGAGAAATGATGCTTGCAAATTTCTCATTTATATATTATAGATCAAAAAGACAGAGTGTGGCCAGTGCACTCTGTGTAAATTTTAAATCCTGGGCATATAGTAAAGATGCAGAGTCTGCAATATGCATTTAACTGAACAGCGGTATAAAAACTGTTGTATTGCTGTTCAATTGTATACGTGAAATATGGGGCGCTAAATTGCTCTCTTACCTGTTTAATTTTAGTTGCAGGTATCTTAATATATATGTGCAAAACTATGTGTTAGAGAGTGGCCACATCATGATGTGCCACATAAAGATGACCGATGTTTTAAATGTGCATTTCAAAACTGGTTACATGCAGCCAGGGCCCTGGATGAATAACATTATCAAACAGACGTATTTCTGTTTCTGGGTTATTATTATTATTATTATTATTATCATTTATTTGTTGGGCGCCACAAGGTTTCCGCAGCGCCTTACATAGTACAAACAGTAGACCATACAGGGTGAAACATTACAGAACAGTAAACACAAAGTACCAATGCTTCAGAAACTCCGGGCAGACATATGGAGTAAAGGCGGAGAAGAAGAGTCGGTATGGAGACAGGAGGGGAGAGGGGCCCTGCTCATGTGAGCTTACATCCTAATTGGTCACCTGCCGCCCTTAACAAAAAGTCTACATCTGTCCCTGGTGCTAAGGTGGACAACTCATTTAAAGTCTGAAATGTATTCATTCTGCTAATTCTAATGGGTCAAGAAAATTAATTAAAAGTATTTTTTACAGGAATCTCAATCATCAAGCTTCTATATGTGTTCACCTGTTCATACTGTAATGTTCTCAGTGATCTCTTCTAGCTCATCTAACGTGATTTCCCACTCATCCATGAAGCTGGAAGTTTCAACATACCTACAAAACAAACACAAATAAACTGTCAAACGCACGGCTTTAATTCTTAGCTCATTGCTGAAAACTAAAGGAATAGGATTTCCCAAAGTGGGTCAGGAATTTTAGGAGTCATTATGTATTACATTAAATAAACAAATTATTTTTAACATATTTTATTTAATATACTTCATTTGCAGAACTGAATGATGAGACTCAAAGACTTATCTTGGTAACAGGAAAAAAAAAGATTAAGATGCTCTCTTGTTTTACCATGATTTATTGACATGTCATAAGCAAACTACTCACAGTGTTGCTGGTGGAAAATCGTGTTGTACCAAAATCCTGGTGCCAGTCGAGATATCATAGTACCCATATATATACACTCGCAAATACTATACAGATTTTTTTTTACACTGCAATATACAGTTGAGCTAGGACAAACCCTCTCCCAAATCTAAATATGTCTGTACAGTTAAATTTGTCACTCCCTGACATCCCCAAAGTACAAAATGATTTTGCTAAGGTGCATAAAAAACTTTTTTTCCTTTTCTCCTATATAACTCAGCAATAATACTATTATCAATACTATGCTGCAACAACAGTATTTTAACCCTGCAATCAATAAATATTACTTAACTCTGCAACACTATTATATCTGCAAAATTATACCTAACTACCATAAACCTTCAATCAATACTGAGTTACTATATACTTCATATTATACTATACTACTCTCCCTCTTACTATTTTACTCTCTCTCTCTTGCGCTCTCTCGTGTGCGCTCTCTCTCTTAACACACACATAGACACACATACACAGAGAGGAAAAACTGATATCACTCACTCCAATTATTTTCTTATCTCCACGCACACACGTAGGTATATATGTGGACACCTACATATACAGAGATATACTTTAATGGGGTGGGATCCAAGGAAGGACATCTATAATAACTGAAAACAAGTGACAGGTGTTTCGCCATACATTATATCAAACTGTTTCTGCATATGTTACCTTCATTTTTCTATGTTAATATGAAACATTTCCCTATGATTGGTTACTTTCTGTAACATATATAACATGACACCTAACACATAGAGTGCACATTATCACACACAGGTCAATAATTCAACTTACGGTTGATATGAGCTCAAAATCTCTGGTGCCTCGTTCCTATATAAACCTGTAAATAAATGTGATGAATATTAGACAAACGGAACTTTATCAACACTGAAAAACATTGATGGCAACATTATTATTATGAGGGGTCTGACCTCTCTAGACAGTCAGAGCTTCAATAAGCAGCATCGTCTCTACCATGTATACAATGGTGAAGTGAAGTCAGTTTGCCAGTTTCCCCCAGATATACAGCCTACAGAATATATCTGGCACTTTATAAAAAAACAATAATTGTTGTGAACCTGTGGGCGCCCTAAATACAGGATTTACTAACAGGGCTCATTCACACTTATACATTGGTAATGTATTTTTCATTCGTTGACTAATGCCTGAAATGAGCATGAATAATAGAATGAGCGATTTCTTATGAGCTTGATCCCACCATTATGTTCTAAAATTTCAACATTTAAAATGTTAGAATGCAGAAAATCCTATTTCTCATGTATTAGCGCATGCTGACAGTATAATACATTGTATTGGTAAAAATACAACACATGAAAGTGCATGAAAACAGTGTTAAAAATAAATAATTATGACATGTATAGAGCCTGTGTTCATATTCATACGTTTTTACCCATTTTCTCAGTACATGTGAGTATGAGCCTGAAATGTTGATTTAGTTTTGAATGCATCCAAAGCAGAAGAGAATATTCAGGAGCAAAGACGGATCTCATGTAATCAGGATATTTGTGAGAGCAGACTTTTAATAATTGATGTTTTATGGAATTCCATATAAACAAATCAGCACAAATATTAATTCTTACAGATGTCAATTGTCACATAGCCTTGTGCTTGCTATAGATAGCAATACATGTAACACACTGTGCTTCTGTGTAATATGTCAGTCAACTGTTATGTGTTAATAGTTCCATTCAAATAACGCACTTACCTATATCTATGGTCCCTGTACTTCTCTCTATCGGATGCTCCAGGCTGGGATGTTTCACTCTGCAGATGAACTCTGACCCTTGGTCTGATCTTATTGATGGGGTAAATGACAAACAAGCTCCAAGGCTAAAATTGTGATCCTTCTGCCACTTCCTATCATATGAATCCATGTAGGTGTTGTCCGTTGTGATGGGCAGTTCCGTCATGTTTCCATCTTTCTTCTTGAACCAGGTCACAGTCAGATAATCAGGGAAATAACCGGAGATATTACAGGTCAGTATGACTGGCTTATTATCTTCCAGTTTGGGAATATTTATATCTCCGACTTGCAGGCGCCAACATAGATCTGCAAAATATATTTTATTTAGACTGAATATTTTTAGCCAGATTATATTTTGGTTTATAGAACTGTACTCAGCACATACAAATATATTTACCACAGATTAGCTACCAGTCAGGTTGATATGTACAATCTAGATATATTCACCATATTCATTTGTTGCTCATCACATTATTGTTTTACTTATTATTAATTTATAAACACGGAGCCGTAAACATGCAGGACAGTTGGAAACCACTTGTAATTGGCTGGCAGGGAGGGACAGACCCTGCTTTGTTACCTTATGACGGGCAGCACTGATGTAATAGTCTTTTGTTTCTCTGTATTTTTTTTCTTACCCTATTTGATTGTGATGACTGAAGACAAAAGAAAAGTTTTTCTCATTGCACTATGCAGTATCAAGAGTAGTGGAAGAAGAACATAATTGTATATTCCATTGGTCTTTTAAATTAAAAAAGAAGGAAAGAATATTTTATTTTATAGTTAATAAAGTGTACACACATGTGTGGGGAATGTTTTATTCAAATAAAAAGTATTATTGTCTGTGGTTTTTGTTGTGTTTTTTTACTGCACACTCGTGGTCTCCTGATTTTAGTTGAACCACCCCTGGCAGCACTACGGCTGGCTAAGGAATTGGGTAGGGGACACGCTGCTTGATATTTTTTATTATCTATTTATTACAGGTGTTTTCAAATTCATTTCCAATGGTCCATTAATTATAATTGAGTTCCTATATGTAGAGCACATGCTGGAAATACCACTGAAATGAAAGACACAGTGATATGTATGGGAAAAGCTCAGTAGCGATTAATCTGTTGATGCATTTTGCAAATGTATGAGAACATGACAAGCACATATAGACCACATATGAACTGCATGCCAAATACTTTTCAGATGCATGCTCAAATGCATAGCGTATATATGTTTTTATCCCGTGTAGTTTGCACTTGCTTTTCTTTTAGAAAATGCAATGCCAACATTTAAGGTTCCTTAGTGCCATAGCCCTAGCACTTTGTTGTTTAAGTTTTGACTAATCCTGTCTTCTTTACCCGGTGTAAGATCCCATGTCCTCAGCCCAGTGAGCTCATTTAACACTGCAGCAACAGACTGCGCAAGAACTTGGTGAAAATTTTAACAGATGTGGAAAGACAAATATACAATACAAGTTAACCCGTGCATGATACTCATGCATTCTAGTCAAATCAAGCTACTTAAGGTGTTAAAAAGGTTCTTGTCATGCATTTGGGCCAAAGCCCAGGCCTCCTCAGGGGAAGAGCGTTACTTCCCGACGTAAGTGCCCTTTTTTTAACATGGTTTTGTCCACATGTCACCACCTCATCATTCTTCTCCATCACCTCATCCTTCATTTTCATCGCCACATCTATCCAGATGTCTATCCAGACACAGGGATCTCTCTCAGCGGTCCTGAGTATCACACTCCTCTCACTCTGTCACCCCCGGCAACCACCAACCACTCCCCACTGTCACCCCAGGCAACCACCAACCACTCCCCACTGTCACCCCCGGCAACCACCAACCACTCCCAACTGTCACCCCCGGCAACCACCAACCACTCCCAACTGTCACCCCCGGCAACCACCAATCACTCCCCACTGTCACCCCCGGCATCCACCAACCACTCCCCACTGTCACCCCCGGCAACCACCAACCACTCCCAACTGTCACTTCTCCTTCAAGAAATATATATATACAAGTTAACCCATGCATGATACTCATGCATTTTTTTGTCAAATAATGTCAGTATACCAAATTTCAGGTCATTCGGATGAGCCCTTTCTGAGAAAACAGTTTTTTACACAGACACAAACACACTAACACACACACTAACACACACACTAACACACGCTGCTACACATGCAGGGGAGGATCTAGAAAATGTTTGTTCCCCGGGGGGATGTTAGGGTGGGGCGATTTAGGACCCGCCCCCTTTCCGACTTCCGAGGCTGCCGGGGGCTGCACAGTAAGTGCAGGTCCGCTCGGCAGTGACAGGCAGGGACAGTGTGTTTAAAACACAATCAGAGCAGCCGGGCAGCACACTGTCACTGCCAAACGAACCTGCACATACTGTGCAGCCGTTGGCAGAAAACCCCTGCTAGGGGGGGGGGGCGATTGCCCCGATCGCACCCCCCTGGATCCGCCACTGTACACATGTGTGTTCATGAGGTAAAATTACCTCACGAAAATGAGTTTGACCCCTCAACTCGTCAATAATGTCAGTATACCAAATTTCAGCCCTTTTTGAGGTTTTTTTTCCACACACACTAAGAATTTAGTAGGTCAGGTAACCTGTGCATGATACTCATGCATTCTAGTCAAATCAAGCTACTTAAGGTGTTAAAAACTCCCCACTGTCACCCCCGGCAACCACCAACCACTCCCAACTGTCACTTCCCTTCAAGAAATATATAGGTCAGTGTATAACTCCGTGCAGCAGGTGGCGTTGCAGCTTGGTTTGTTTTTTTCCACACACACACACACACACAGACAGACAGACTAACACACGCCACTAGACATTTATATTATAGATTTTTTTTTTAAATCTTTATAAACACTTTTAACAATTAACAAATTAAATTAACAAATTAAAAACATCTTAGTATACCAAATTTCAGCCCTTTCTGAATTTTTTTTACACACACACTAAGAATTTAGTAGGTCAGTGTATAACTCCGCCCAACAGGTGGCGCTGCAGCTTGGTTTTATTTTCTCCACACACACACACACACACACACACACAGACAGACTAACACACGCCACTAGACATTTATATTATAGATAAGATAGATCCTAATATTTGAAGGCAAATATTATCAAAATGCATTTTGTATATGTTATGTAAAAGTAAACATAGCTGAATTATATATATATATATATATATATATATATATATATATATATATATATATATATATATATATAGTGATTTGTTAAATGGTGAGGTAATCTGTTTTATTTGTTTAAGGGAACATATACATCTTTGCAGTTAGCTGTCACAATACAGCAACAGCAGTTTACAGCACTTAATTCCTGTTAGTTAATCACAACTACTGAAATTTGGCATTTTCACAATTGGTTGGACAATGTACATTTATTTTAAAAAGGAATTCAACATTGTCCTCTGCCACTGGTTGATTGTATCAAAAGCAGCAGAGATGTCAGGAGGAAGAGAATGATTGTTATGGGGAACTGTTTTAAACATTTTTGCAAAATTCAAATATATGAAATGCACAATCAAATACCTGTTCAGAACAGCATCAATAAGAATCAATTGAAGTACATTAATTACCCAAAAACAGATATCAGACTGACAGGTCTATAATTTCTTGGTTCTTATTTTGTTAATTTGTTTTTAAAGATATTTTAGTATTTAATGTGATTTTTCTGACATTTCAGGAACATTGGTTTTGGTGGTTGTTGCCTAGTATCATATATATATATTCTCTGTTTGTGATCCTCCATATATGTTCTTACCTCTTATAGACAGTGATCTATACTCCGGCTCATCCATAGTCTCATGTTTCCATGTTACATGTACTTTGTTCTCAGGATCAGTAAATACACTTGTAGGTATCGTACACACACTGGTAACATCATATGTGCAATCATCACGTACAGCAAATGTTTGGTTGGGAGACATTTGAAATATGTTTAACTTATATTTATTCTGCCATTTTATGTTTATATCTTTAGGCCAAAATGTCTGCAGATTCAGGGAGAACTGAACACGAGAAGAATCAGCCACTGTGATCTTTATAGGCTCCGTCATATGAGGCTTAGCTGTAAAATACAACAACATTGGAGTTTTAGGTGCTGGTATATGGTGGTAATGTAGAGGACTTACCTGTCCGGGGCCGTCGTCATCCCTCGGGCGGCGGTCCCCTCCGTTCAGCCGGGACGGTGAGCCAATCAGGGCTCACCTCCCGGCCATTTCAAAAAGAAACATGGCGACGGACCAATCCGGGCCCGCCATGTCATCACGTGGCGTCGCGTCGACGCTACGTGATGACGCTAGCGCGGCGCCGACTATTTAAGTCGGCGCGCGCGCCGCCATGTTCAGTTCGACGGCGGAGAGAGTCAGAAGAGGACGTGTCGCGGAGAGCTGCGGGATCAAGACCAGAAGAGAAGCCAGCGGAGACCAGCAGTGGCGGCAGAGAGCCCTTGTTAGGGCTAAGAGCGCCTCTGCTGCCTGAAGACCGGCGGGATCAAAAGCAGAAGCCGGCGGCAGAGCAGAGAAGCAGCGGCAGGCGGGGAAGGAGTCCAGGAGAAGCTCCCCGAAGACAGCCCCAGGTAAGGCCTTGCCAGGCAACTCCTCTCCCGGGCCCACGCCCGCAGTACATATAATAAAGTCGGGCACAAGGCCCGTTGGCACTCTAAAGTAGGGGCACAAGGCCCAGGGACCTGGGCACTAGGCCCCAACGAAGTAGTGGGCCAGTAGGCCATTAGTATACTGATATAAAGGGGACAAGCCCCTGTTAGTTAGAAAGGGGGACTCAGAGCCCCAGGTGTACAAGGGCACAAGGCCCTTAGGTAGTTAGGGGCCTAGAGGCCATAGGAAGGCCAGAGGGCCTGGTTAGAGGCTGGTAGCCTGTAGGTTATTAAGGGCACAAGGCCCTCAGTTAGTTAGAGAGGCCACAGGCCTCAGGCAGGGGCTAGGACCCCCTAGGTAGTAGGGCATAAGGCCCTAGTGAGTGGGCTCAGAGCCCTGAGTTAGAGAGGGGGCGGAGGCCCATTAGTCAGAGTAGAAGGCTCTGTGTGTAGCTGGGCAGAGACCCATGGTGTGTAGGGCATAAGGCCCTGGTGGTGTGTGGTAGAGGCGTGGGAGCCTCGTGAGAGTAGGCGCGGTCCTGTGTGAGGTGAGCACACGTGGTTAGGAGGTACGGTCGAGCGTAGGCTCCCGTGGTGCTGTAGCAACCTGCTGGTTGGCTAGCAGCGGTGTGTTCGGGTAAGTAGCGGCAAAGTACTGTAGACTGTATTTATTCTGTCTGTGTGGCGAGTGTAGTTTACATTACAGTATTTTGGTGTGCTTTCTAGCTGTGTCCAGGGGCAAGACGTCAGGCCCCCATTAAAGGTAGGCTCTTGTTTCCTGTGGTTTTCCTGTGCTAACCCGTGCTGTGGGGGACAAGTGTAAGTACCAGCATACACATAGTCAGGGGAGAACACATGTAGTTTTCCTGTCCCTTAGGTCCCCGGGGTCACACTGGTACCCAGAGGGGGGTGGCTGAGTGAGTTGGTGGCAGTACAGCACACCTTGAGGCAGTTCCAGGGGCGGCCGTGGTTCTGATCAAGGGTCCTCAAGGCCGGTTCCGTGCAGGTGGACCTGTGGTTCCGGACGTAGGGACACGTGTGAGATACCCGAGTACAGGCAGTCGGGCGGTTCAGTTCGATCGGCTGTTCCGTGCGGCAGTCGGCCCGCGGGTTAGTGTGCTGTTTTACTGAGCCTCAGCCGGGCTTAAAGAACCCGTACTTAGGGCCTGTGTGTGACTCCATAGCAAGAAGGCAGCTTCTTGGTAAGACCTGGGTGAGGGGGTTAGGAACCGCCCTCCGGTTTAGGCTGTGAACACCGGCTGGTGTTCCCCGTAGCGTGTAACTAGTAGTTCCGTTAGTGCACCACATTTAGTTAGTCCTAGTGTTTGACTTAGTTGCGTTGCCGACCATTAGAACGTTGTTAGGGTCGGGTCGCCGTTGTAGTTAGTCCAGTTTGTGGGTGCCATCTTAGTTCACGGAGAGCGTAGAGGGAGGCTGTGTGTCTTGTCATCCGCAGGAGTCGGGAAGGTGCAGGAGAACCGGATCGGAAGTGGGAGTGTCCCGGTGAGTATCACGCTCGATTCCTCCTTTCGGTTAGGCCCTCACCGGCAGGTGTGTGAGGCACTTGAGGCGGGATTAGTCCTCGGATTAGTCTTGGCCTTCAGTGCCTGTAGTCCCCCGCGTCTTGGCAAGAACAAAGTGAGGAGGCGGCAAGGAGCTTGGACTGACCGTGTCTTCGTCCCTTGCCGTAGTCTCGGACAGCCCTTACTTGGTAGACTCGGTTTAACTGTGTGTTTCCCTCTTAGGCGTTACTTGCGGGCGTCCGGAGAAAACCCAAACCGGGACCGAGGTGGGATCCAGTCATCCACGCGGATCGTGGTAAATTCGGAGGTATTAGGAGGTAGTCGCCCTGTGAGGCACATCTCCTTTAGGGACCTTACAGTATGTCATACAGTCACTTCTCCTACAGCCTTCATTGTAAAAATATCATAATCCATTCAGTAACATTTTCCATACCACCACTTCTAGGCTTCTACTTCCATCACTCTACCTACACATATATTATAACTCTATTCCCACTGATTAAACCAAGAATACTACCATCACTGTGTGATACATCATTCAAATGTCAACAATGAATTAGTAAAAGACTTGATTGTATTGTAAGTCTGCTTGTGTCATTGTTACCACTGACCATCGGCCAAATATTATCTATAATCAGCAACAGTGACATCTGGAGGCTAAAAATCCATTGCACTCCATTTAAATAATTATAAGCAACGACAAAACAATAAAACAAAACTAAAGTTATTTTCTACTTAAATAATGTAAATTGCAAAATTTATATTTTATTTGAAACAATATAATTAACAATCATGATTTTATTATCCTTAGATTTGGGACAGAAGCAAATTTGAATGAAAAATATAATATACAAACCTATTTATTATACTATATAATCCTGGAAGCTTGAACTAGTTTTTCATTCAATCTAGGCAATATGTATCTTCTCAAAGTTAGTTTACTTTGTGTGATTCCCTCTTATCCACCACAATGAGACGTCAGATTTCCCAGGTAAATTCCAGCTAAAGTGGATGGGCTTTATATATATGAAAGGTTCAGGGGTATCTTTCCAGTGCCCTTAGGCTGCTACCTCTCATCAATACAGAAGGAACAGGACATGTTTAGCCACCCACAGCAAAACGGTCTCAACAAAGCAGATAGCTTAGAGCAGACAATAAGCAAGAGGTCCTTACGTTCCAGCAGTCACATAGTATCAGAAATTTATGGCACACCCAGATGGATGGTTTTTCTGGAGCATTCAGGAATCTCTTTGACACTACACATATGCTCTGAAAATGCTGCTCAATCCCCTTGAGTGGCATTTATTATTGTCCTTATACCTAGTTTTTTTGGGGTGGGTGCTCTCCTGAATACATATAGCAGATTACAGAAAAAGAAGGCCGAGGATATTCAGATATGGGGACACTTTAATTCCAACTTAATACTAATTCAAAATTAAATTTCCATATTTTATTATTATTTATTAAATTATCAATATTCTATATCTCCCAAATACTCAATAACTGTTCTTATGCATAATATCAAACTGTTGATTAACTATGTATAAATAAAGATATGATTAATAGATAAATTTAGGAGACTGAGAGTTCCCTTCTCTTATCCTGTTGTTTATTCATTTATTCATATTTCTGGAACCAAACATATTGCTGCAAACTGTGTCCTTCTTGTACCAGAAAATGTCCAAGTATAATATATGATTCAGGTATACTGCCTGAATAAATTCAGGGTTTATTCCATACTTGTCATAAATTGTGGGCAGCACAGTGGCTTAGTGGTTAGCACTAGGACTGGGGTCATGAGTTCGATTCCCAACCATGACCTTATTTTTGTGGAGTTTGTATGTTCTCCCCATGTTTGTGTGGGTTTCCTCCGGGTGCTCCAGTTTCCTCCCACACTCCAAACACATACTGCTAGGTTAATTGGCTGCTAACAAATTGACCCTAGTCTCTCTGTGGCTGTCTGTGTGTGTATATTAGGGAATTTAGACTGTAAGCTCCAATGGGGCAGGGACTGATGTGAGTGAGTTCTCTGTACAGCACTGCGGAATCAGTGGCGCTATAGAAATAAATGGTGATGATGATGATGATCCCGGAGGGGGGGTCAAGAGGAAGGAGCACAAGTTGTGGCCAGGATCAGGAATAAGACCTGCACTCCTCAGATCCAGGAGGATTTCTTTAAATTCAGGAGTCTCCCAGATATTCCGGGAGAGTAGACAAGTATGATTTATTCCCTACAGGCCGGTGTAATCATTAGATTCCACAGGTTGAGTTGTATCATGGCAGTTTCCAATGGTTACTCATAAAGCCGTGGTGGATCCCCCTTGGGGCAGATAATATCCAAACACTGATTACAATATTTACCAACTTTATTTCATTTAAAAAGGTTTTAATCAGTGTGTGCATTCATTACAAAAGGTGTTTTGTCAGTCAGCAGTGTCATAATTTATATCAGTCATTACAGTAACTATACAATTCCCACTTTATTCAGTCCTTCTTATATCAGAGACATAAATCAGTATGACATCTAACTCATAAGTGTTTCCTTTGTGAACTCAGGGTTAACTCACAGTGATCCTGCAATATCAGGTATTTCACATCAACATAATCATTCTATTAATTCCTATTAATTTATCTGTGTGTCACATATTAGAAGCTTCACACTTTATTGTGAGTCTTGTTAGGAACAGCAGGTAATTGCTGGCCTTACCTGATGCTCATTGGTGCCAGGGCTGGATTAAGGGAATGGAGGCCCCTGGGCTAAGGGGGCCTCCATTCCCCCGTGAGGGCCCCCCCCGGTGAGCCGAGCCGCCCCCTCCCTAGGTGAGCCGAGCCGGGCTGCCCCCAAGGCACTTACCTTCTTCTCCTAGCATTGCGGTCCTTCCCAGGCGCGCTGTACGCTCTTTACTGAGGAGATCTCGTGAGAGTGAGACTCACGAGATCTCCTCAGTAAGGAGACTACAGCGCGCCGGGGAAGGACAGCAGTGAAAGTGCTCAGCAGCATTGATCGGCCGGGGGCACCCCCGCTCCCAACCGATCAATACTGCTGCTGAGCACTTTCAAGGGCCCCCTGGATGCCAAGGCCCCTGGGCTGTAGCCCAGTTAGCCCTAGGGTTAATCCGACCCTGATTGGTGCCAGCTGATTTAAATAGCTACCTGTTTCATTTACACCTTGTCGGTTACCAAGTACCGACAAATGTGTCTATTTCCATGGGAACAGGGATTCTATAGGTGAAGTTCACATCAAGACCGGTTCTGATAAACAGAGGCTTTAGTTCTGTATACACACCTGATATTGCAGGATTATAGTGGTAGATTTGTCTGCAGTGAATGAACCCTGAGTTCACACAGGAAACACATATGAATTATGTGTCATACTGAATTATTTATCTGGTATAAGAAGGACTGAATAAAGTGGGAATTGTATGGTTATTGTAATGACTGATACCACACATACAACAATAATTGATGCACAAACTGATTAAAATCTTTTTAAATGAAATGAGATTGTGAAATACTGTAATCAGAAGTATGCTCGTGGATCCATTGTAAACTGGTATGATAAATCTGCCTGTAATGAATAAACCCTGAATTTATACAGGGAATGTACCTGAATCATATATAATACTGGGTCATCTTTCTGGTACAAGAAGGACACAGTTTGAAGTATTACGTTTGGCTCCAGGAAAATATGAATAAACTATTGGATTCCCATAAAATATAAGAGATGTTTGTTACACATTTTGAGTTGTCATGTAGCAGTCTAGAAACATTGTGTAAGGTAAGTGACCTAGCAAGTTTTCCCAGCCAGAAAATCTATATGCTACTTCTATGCCCTATCCCTCATTATATGTAGGAATAGTGCTGTTGGTGTTGGCCCATTAAAACATATCTACATTTCATAGCATCAAGGTTGATTGAACAATTTGTTGATCTTAAGGGTCACTTGCTCCTTATGTCTGTGTTTTATAAAGTTCTCGTCCCTAGCAAAAACAATACACATATGAAGTGGGACACATACTTGTAGGTGTAGTCTGGGTTAGGCAGTGAATTCGGACTCAGGGATACATGATTTTTACATAATTGTCATGTACAACTTATGCTGATAATTTATCAAAGAGCTGGAACAGCTTCTTATTCATACTCTGGTTATGAAAGGTATGAAAGGGAAGACCAGAGCTGGCACCACATTAGGCAGCTTTAGACAGCTGCCTAGGGCACCAGACTCATGAGGGCGACACTGAGGCCTAGTACAAGTACATGTTTAAAATGATTTCACACATACTCAATAGAAGACAGCAGCGACACAGTGAGGCACCCTCCTCTCCACTACCGGACATATAATCTGGGATAATCAGGGATATTAATACAGATAGCAGCAGCACTGTGCACAAAATACTGTATAAATAAAGGTAACAAGTGACTTTATTTGCTGAGTTTAAAGAAATAGAAGCATCACCTAAGTTATATAAATAAAGCATTAAACTGTTTTTTTATTAAAAGCTGGTGGCAAGGGAGCATTTGAGGGAAAAAACTGATGGTCAGATGGGCAATTTTTTGCTTTGTTACGAGTTCTAAAATGTGACTATTCCACCCCCCCCCCCTCCTCTCACACACACACTTTAGAAATCCTTTGTTTGCCTCTGGGCAACAGCATTGCCTGAACAGCGTTCTGCATCAGACATCAGTGCATCTGGAATCTAGCCTGCCAGACAGCCAGTAGGAGGTAAGAGTTATATGTATATTACAAAAGCCAAGTGTGTGAGGGGCAGGAGTGTGGGTATTGGGGAGAGAGAAGGGGTGTAAGTGGGGTCAGTAGGCTGAAGCATTGCCTAGGACATTGAGAATCCTTACACCGTCCCTGGGTATGTTTAAGTGGTGGAGAACATAGTACAGGAACAGGTGTAGTCAATAGGTGGGCAATGAATAGGCCAGTCAAGCAGCTTGGAGGCAATACTAGTTTGGAGAAACTCAGATACTCATCTGGTGATCCCAGCACATGGTAACCATCTACCTAAATAATATAAATAGTGTTGGAAAGTTTTATTCAGTCCAGGTTAATTGCCAGATCACAACCTAACTATCACTGTCCTGCCCCTGGGTGGGATCTGCATTAGCACAATGAGTAAGTTGTATATAATTTGTTTTCTAAGTCTCCACCAGGATGTGGTGGGAGCCTTCAGTATTGCCTGAGAGTATAGATCTTATCTGAAAGAACAGTGATATAAGAAAAGGGGAAGTGACCGAAATGATCAGAAGTGAGGGAGAAGAAAACAGAGCTGCCACTGTTTTAACATAGTGTCCTAGTAGATAAAAGGGTTCTATGGTAATTATATTGACTTTACCTATTTATTAGTGGTTGGATATTTGGGCTTCCTGCACCTGTGTTGTGAGCAAAGTATTGTCCAAATTTTCTGCCAGTGTATGATATGAGTAGACAGATTGAGATATGATAGTTGTCTTATTAAACTATACCATGACCTGTAATTTGAGACCACAGGTTGTGAATTCAACAGGGCCAAATAAAGGTCCATCAATTGCTAACACCATTGTCTGTTGTCGACAAGTATCCTTCAATGTAGTACAAGGGGTTGAGGATGCCTCATTGCTACTGTCAAGCTGAGCTGGCTAACATCCCCATGTGTGTATTTATAATAGTAAATATTAAAGATTGTTCCACAATACCTCTACACTACTGAGGATTTATTAAATAAATCAATGAGGAGAACTTCCAGGCTCTGTTATTGACTTTCCACCTTTCACATGTATGTGCTCTTGGATCAGTCAAGCCCTAGAGTGAGATATCTGGAATCTGAAGCCAGTCAGTGGTCATATCTTACTAATATCTGGAGTTAATCAGTCTTTATATTGATATTTATCACCGGTGGAATATGATCTGTACAAATGATTTGAACACTCACCTATGACATTGAGTTGCCCTGTGTTCCTCTCTATGGGTCTCTCCAGGGAAGGATGTTCCACCCGACATATGTATTCTGCCCCCTGGTGGCTTCTTACTGTGGGGGTGATAATCAGTTTGGATGTACAGCTATATGTATTATGTGTATTTTTATGTGATTGGATGTTTGTAGTAGACATAGTATCAGACTCTTCACATATCTCCTGATCTTTTCTCCTCAGCCATTTCACAGTTACAGCATCTGGGAAATACTCTGAGATATTACACTGTAGGGTGACTGGGATGTTGTTAAATAATTTGGGTGTCTCTAACTCTTCTACAACAGGATTCCATGAGTATTCTGAAAAAGAAAACATGAAGAATATATACATTGGGAACTATATACGCTTTAAATATGTTTATGTAGCTATACAAATAATACAATGAATGCAGGTAGCCTTTCATTGGTACACTAGTGGGTCAAAGCTTTAAAGGGACTTGGTAACATGTTTAACACATAGGACATTGGAGAGGTGGCTTTATTTCCCTCTGATGTATTAAAACTATCAACCAATATGTCTGTATTGTTGCATCTATATCAAGGCTGCTTCTACCAAAAGATTAGGTGAAAATTTTGTCTCATGCATCTATAATTAAAGGAAGCAGCAGAGAAGAGGTTCTAACCTCACTTTTTAGTTCTCAACCTGCTCTTGCCCCCCATCTACTGTCCCACCTTAGTACCTGTGAATGGTTTGCCTATAGTATAAATATTGTTACTTGTCTGATCTGGAGAACACTATACTGGTCTAACTACCCTTTCTGGGGCCAATACATATTTTTAGCCCCAAGCTGGTTTTACTTTCACTAATAAATGTGTAGACATTTCTAAATTTCACAAATTAATTCTCACTCTCTTGCTTGGCTAGTAGTCTTAACCTTTGTTGAACTAGGTGGGGTGTGACATACCCCAGCAAGGTTTAAACTCCTATAACTTTTTAAAAAATACTACGCGCAAGTTGCCGTTTAGTGTAGCTGGAGATGCGATGTTGCCAGTTTGTGTAGTGATGGCGGTTTACTGTGGTGAGCGCTAGCACTGGGAGTACACATTTGTAAAGTGTGCGTGAGCATCTCATACCCCACCTAGTTTGGCACGTAGTGAAAATAGTGAGATACAATATTTTGGTTTTTATTACTTTTTTGCTTGGTTTTAGGTACATAGACTTTGAAATGTGTTATTTATAGAGATGGGCGGGCTCGGTTCCCCAAGAACTGAACCCACCCGAACTTTGCCTATCCGAGTACCGAGCCGAGCAGGCTTGGTACTCTCCCGCCCGCTTGGACTCCAAATCGAGGCAGAACACCATCGTGACGTCGTCGGATCTCGGGGCTCGGTTCTCGCGATAATTGAAAATTATAAATACATGCCTCCACAGCAATCCATCGCCATTTGACAGAGGGAAAGAGCAGGGTGTAGTCACAGGCTGATTAGAGCAGGGACAGAGAATATACCTTATTCTTCATCCAATTCTGATAACAATTCTGATTACAATTCTGATTGATTACAATTCTGATTACAATTCTGATAACAATTGATAGAGAAGAGAGGAGGATAGAGGAGTCTTTTTTTCAATATTTGGCACTACAAGGGCTTTGGGGTGTCCCCCATTCTTTTGCATTAATATTTCTGGCTGTCAAAAGTACTATTTTTCAGCATTATCTAAAACAATTTGTAGCACTACAAGTGCTTTGGGCTCATAATGGATTCAAAGCAGTCCACATATGAGCAGAATCAGCAACCAGGTTCTGTCACCAGTCCTGATGGTAGTGTTCCCAGTACGTCATCTGGGAAAGGCGATGTCAAACTACACAGTCTTTTGAAATCAGGCAAAAAAACACACACCAAAAAAAAAATTACCGTGTTGATGCGGAAAAGAAGTGTAACTGAGGAAAAGTAAAGTGCTGATAAAAAAAAAATTGCCAACATGCCATTCTACACACACAGTGGAAAAGAGAGAATGAGGCCTTCGCCTTTCTCTATTAGTGGCAGATCAAAAAATGTTACTGAGCCTTTTTCTTGTACGTACACTAGTGACAAAGCCAAACCAAGTAATTTGGAGTCTAAAAGTGGAGCACAAGTACTGTTACGCGTGAAAGCAGAGCTGCAAGAAAACAGTAAGGCATTAGAGGATAATGTATGCTCTGAATCAAAAATGACACCAATCCCTGTGGAGAGTCCATCCACCAGTGGTATGTCTAATCATGAGCATTCTGTTAGTGTACCCATAAAAAAGGTTCCTTTCAGCAGTTCTGCTGATGTGTGCCTTAACAGCCCGAGTGTAGTCGGTGATACACCAATTGAGGATGCCACTTTTGAATTAGAAGAGGATGAGGGGGAGATTTGTGTAGGTGACGAGGGCGCTAATGATGATGTTGATGATTATGATGCAGACAGATACCAAATTGCCTTTCTCAATTTCTATTTATATTCTAGACTCTATAGCGGCTGAATAGTTTTCTATTTTACTGCTAGTGGAGAGGGGGTCTGATGCAGACAGATACCAAACTAACGTGGTCAATTGATTTTTACTTTCTAATTCCACAGTCTATGCAGGCTGCTTTTTTTCTATTCAATTACAAGTGGAGGGTGTAATATACACCCAAAGACGATGGCTACATTGCCAATAATCAAAGATGGAGGAGGTAGACAACCAGGTTTGTCTGTATAATTTGCAGACAAGTGTTCAAATTAAGTACGGCCTACCAGGAATTAAACATTTTTTTTCATAATTTATTAGCTTTAGAATTACCTCACTTACCCAAGAAACTGGTGGAGCACTAAATTAGGTTATTTTAGACCAAAAAAATTGTTTTTTTTTTCAAAAATAGCAAAACAAAACCAAACAAACCCAAAACCAAAACACGCAAGGGCGGTTTGGCAAAACAAAACCAAAGCCAAAACACGACGGTAATCCAGATCCAAAACCAAAACCAAAACCAAAACACCGGGGTGAGTGAGCATCTCTAGTTATTTACTTCAGAATAAAGACATATATACAGCACTTTTGCAAATGAGGACAAAGATAACTGTTTTCTTCCTCGAAGTAATGATGAATCCAATCACTTGAGTGTTCAGTCCAATCATCGAAATGAGGTAGCTGCCGAGGAAATTACTTCGAGCTATTAGCCATATACTTCCCGTCAATACTATGTTGTTTAAGTTGGTCGGACAAACTGGCATAAGGAACCGCTAAGTGCCAATGTCCGAACAATTCGAGGGGTGCAAATTAGTTTATTAGATGGCACATAAGATAAATACTGGCTGTTTTTTTATTTAGGACACAAATACTTGATAGCTTTATTTAACACATCTGAAGTTGATCTAGGACGTGTCCTACCCTAATTACAAATCTGTCCCCACATTTTGAATTTACCACCCCTCCAATGCAACATGGTTTTGCCAAGGTGAAAAGTTACTCATTATTTTTTTTTCTTTTTCTTTTTACTCAATAATATGAGATTTGATGACAGTACAACTTGGGCCGAAAGAGCCAAAACAGATCTATTTGAAATCTTTATCTAAAATTGCCAAAATTAATATACACCATTTGAATATTTAACATTAGATGAAGAGCTGGTAGCCTTCAGAGGAAGATGTGTGTTCAGACAGTATATTCCGTTCAAGCCAGCCATATACAGTATAAAGATTTACGCATTGGTAAATGCAAAAACATTTTAGACATTGAAGCTAGAAATTTATCTTTAAAACAACCCAACAATAGACCCTTTGCAGTCACCAACAAGCCTTAGGCCAGCACATCATTGTGCCTATACCTCAACAGTGAGGACCTATGCTGGTTCACCTATCTTCCTGCACAAGACTTGTTCACTCAGCCAAGGACGTTATCTAGTTATAATGCTACTTGTCGGCACCATGAACTGTGCTGCAGGTTTGAAATGACCCATTATATTGTTAGATATATATATAGACATAGAACCTCATATAACCCTCCTCTCACCTGGATCTCTGATTGACAGCTCTTTGTGTCCTGGTTTGTCCAGCGATTCATGTTCCCAGGATACCTGTACTCTGAATCCTGGATCCTTGAGGAGATCCTCAGACATTCTGACCTCACTAGAGACATTAAATGTTCCATCAGGATTCTCTGTAAATGTTTCAGTGGATGAAATAATGTCTTGTGATTCCCCCACTCCACACGTCCAAGTGATGTTGATGGATTTGGGATAAAATCTCTCCAGAAACATTAAGTACTTCAGATTTCCAGAAACAAATAGACTTTGGGATATTGGCTGTAACGGTTGGGGTTTTACTGGAAAGTGTACAATAATATTAATACATTTTTGTAAAGATCAGAATATGAATAGACTAGAAAACAATGTAGCGTTCTGTAGTAGGATACTGTATATATTCTAATACATCAAATATAATCAAATATAATCAAAGGTTAAAACAGACATCATCCTATCATAAGGTCACAATCCCCATGTTTATATAGTAAAACAATCAACAATTAAAGTATTGCAAATTCTGAAAATGAAAAAAAAAACGTATCCTTATATTGAGTTTGTTAGCAAACATTTTGGGTCTTATTTAGAGTTAGCTACAATGAAGTTAGTAGAAGTGACGGTACGAAAAACCCCCGTATACCCCCCACTTTGACCACTATGTGCGTGTATATATATATATATATATAATGTTAATGACTGGAATGAGATAGTATTGCAATGCTGACAGTAGGAGAAGTGACAGTGTGGCATACCTCCTTATACCCCCACTTTCACCAGTGGTTTGAAGTAAATCCATCTGGTAGGTGCCAATTTGTAAATTGATAAGGCCATGTTGTGCTGCAGGAGGTGCATATATAAATTGTGCAGACAGATATAGTGATGCCCGGTATCTGTGTGTTACATGTAAAAGCAGACAGTACCTTCCCTGTATGCAGCATAAAGTTACATTTGAACTCCCTGCATCGCAACATGATTTGTCCAGGTGCAGCTTTGTGCCCTATAGATGGAGGTGCCACTAACTAAATTTGTGCATTCTGGGTTTGGAGAAAGACAGGTGAGGAGAAGACTGGTGATGTGTACGGCCTGATTGATGATGGGAACGATTGTTAAGTGGCTCAGGTACTATTACACCATATTGTTAGAAATGTATTTCTTCCCGCTAGATAAACACTGCAGGAGCAGACATTAACTGCAGATAGGCTTTCATTAAAATTGATAAAACTTACCATAAATAGTTTTACAGTAGAATTTCTTCTCTACGCTCCTCTGACCAGATACATATCTACAGATGAAGGTCACATCTCTGTGTGTCTCCATATAAGGTATAAACCTCAGGGAAGATGAGTATAGATGTCCATCTCTCTGAGATTTGATTATATAGGATGTGTCCAGCAGCTTCTCCTCTTCTTCTATATCTACTGGCTGAGACTGCTGGATCTCATGGACCTCCCCAGCTCTCCTCTCCAGCCAGGTCACACGTATGTCCTCTGGGCAGTTAGTAGCTGTACAGTACAGGGCGGTTTCCTCTCCATGAATCAGCTTAGAAGGACCCTCAATGTCCTTCATCGTGAATGTTCCCATAGCTGTTGAAATGTTTATTAAAATGATCAGTCACACATTTAAATTTTTCCCATTTTCTAAATTAATTTACTAAAACGTGATATACATTTTAGTTCATTACCTTTTATCCTGTGTTTTTGTTTCCACCAAAAGATGCCAATAACTGCTGCAGATATCAATAAGATCCCAATGATACAACCAACAATAATGCCCACGGTAGACACTTCATCTGCAGAAATAAAATAACAGTGTATGTGAGTAGAGGGTGAGGTTCAACTGCTGTAGGTAAGAAAAAAGTACAAAGTATATACTGAGTATCAGGAGTGGACAATACTTCAAACCAATATAGACCAGCTGGAAGTCTTCCTGAAGAGGCTCTTGAAGAGAGAAATGTTGGGCTCCGCAGGAAAAGATTTTACTCTGGTGCTCAGCATGTGGTGTAATTTTCATAGTGCTATTTACCCAGTAGGTACATTCTTATCTTGTAGTTTATCCATAATTTGACTTTTCACTACCTCTTCATCTACAAGCCAATGTATAGAAATATCTGGAGGAAAGAACCTAATGACTTTGCAGTTCATAATGTTCCCTTTATTTACAGCCTTGTTAGTTATCAACTTTATTGTCATAGCTGTAAAGACTATAGATATGTTTTGCTTATTTAATATGTCTTTTCCTCTCAACTTTTTGCGTAAGCCCCTTAGTACTGATGTGGGGGCCATACCCCTGAGACCCCCTCTGTTTTTGCAATACAGCAAGGCTCCAGCACCGTATTTGCTAGAAATGAAGAATGGCTCCTAATATAATGGTCAGGGCACTGGTCCAGTCAGAAGCCGGCTGTCACTTAGCCTTGCACTGGACTACAAAATAATGATATAATGAAGTAAAAAGACATAAAAAGAAGTGATGGACCTTTAAAGTATCGAGGATTAGTGACATAAGAGTCAGGCACTGGGTAATTGGAGAGAGTAACTTAATTTTGACCCTCATGAAAGGAGTCAATGTCTTGTGATCTATACTGTGGAAGTATAGTATTATTCATATGCAGCGTTTAGAAATTAGGTAGCAAAACGAGTTTCATACAGACAGATTTTCTTCAGGGATTCTGGGCCTGATTCATTAAAGCATGCAAAACGAACGTAAAATGTTTTTTTCTTTTAAAACGCACGTAAATCAGGCATAAAAGTGTCTGTATTCAACTAGGGGCAGATTTGAAGATATGCTTCTTGTTAAATATAAGTCTGTATGTGCTCTAGCTTGGCACGCCTTTAACTGTACTGACTACATGCATACGCCCATTCCCCTCCCCTTTTACACCCATAAAATTGTAAGCTATCATAAGGGTCCTTTGAGATTGAAGATGAATTGGATATTGCTGTGTTCACTGTTGTATTGTCCGGTTCTGGGCTTGTGCAGAGCAATTTTACTCATTCATGCCCTATGTATTTATTTTGGTTGTTTTGTTTAAACATGTTTTGTCTGGTGTGAGATTACTTCTGTCTTGTGAATACGGGCAACTTGCTGGCTGACCCATTCATAGTGGAACTGAAAGCCCAGTTTTGTACTTATAGCTCCAATAATAATACATTTATTTAAAAAAAAGTAGATAAAATTACTTAAAAATACATTTTTTCAATGATTTTCATCTGTCAGACTGAACAAGTATTGCAGCAGAGCAAATATTTATTATGTAACCAAAAATCAGAAAGCAATATGAACAACAAAAACAATACAATAAAAGGAAACCAGATGTGCGCAGACTAATGTTTTGGTTTTGGATTCAGTTCAAAAACTATCTTCGTGTTTTGGTTTTGTGTCAAAAATCATCTCTTCCAGAAATTTTATCGGCCACAGACAGTATCTCCTGCACCAACCTCCCATATTTTAAGAAATTCTGCACCACCAAGTTTATTGTGTGTGCAAAGCATGGTATATTTGCTCCATTATAGCATTGGGATATCCTGAGGAGATGCTATGACATTCCTGGGTTTTCCCAAAAAATTGACACCAGTATGTTTCTTTGTGAACCCGGTGATATCAAAAGTAGTTTGCCTGAGAATGACCTGACATTGTGTGCTAGCATTACTATGTGGAGAGGGTGAGGAGGAGGTGAATCTGCTGATGTTGACAGTACATGTATCCAGTGGGCTGTCACTGTCTTTTTTTTGACCAGTGCCACTTGTCCTCATATCTGCAGTTAAATGGACAGTCAGTACAATGACAGTTGTGTAAAACAATGCTGCTCACTCTTCATGGTCCCCTTCTGTATAGATGTATCACCCCCAGCAGCAGCTGTAGCGCACAAGGATGTCTCTTGGGAATCATGGATTGCATTAGGGCAGTCAGTTTGAATTGGAAAGTTGGATGCTGGACTATGTACTAATAAAGAGGAGATGAGTTTTCTGCATTATAGTTCTATATCAAATAAATAATATGATAAACAGTCTGCATCCTCTCAGATTCCCATAATTTCTCGCTGTATTGTATGTTGGTCACTAAGACACTCACTGTATTGTGTGACAGCCACTAGAATAGCATCTGCACTAATTGCTAGTGAGATAAAGCTGTGTTATATTTGGCAATAGCTATTTTTAAGATATATTATTAGCTGTATAAAAACCACACCAACGTTAGACAAACAATGCTCACAAGGTTTTCTATCACGGCACGTACACAAACAAGTGCCTAGGCCTCCTGCTTGTGTTTGCCCCTCAGGCTAAAAGCGAACAACCTGCCCCGGGGTAGAAACTATTTTTTTTGCAAACAAATCATAGCAGACCATCAAATATCAGCCCGGAAAGAGAGGAGAGTTAATAAATGTAACATTTCTAAAATAAATTGTACAACTGACATGTTGGTAGTTTTTATGTTTCTGAATCAGACAATGATGATGAGTATAAAGGACTGATGTCAGATTTATATGAAGCAATGGCAGTTGTGGATCTCACCATTATACTCCAACAGGAGGTTTTGTTGCAAATCAGCTGTGAGCGATTCATGGCGGACTCTGCAGGACAAGACTTGTGGTTTCTCTTCGGATGGTATTATCACAGTAGACTTAGTAGAGAAGGTGCCATCACTATTCATGTGATGATTGGACATAACAGACCCCTCTATAACTTTTCCATCCTTTAACAGTTCAACGTTTATATCTCTGGGGTAAAAAACGCCCACGGAGCACACAAATCTTTTCTGCTTATTCTCAAGATACGAGATCACTGGAGGAGCTGCATAGGGAAAATAAATAGTGTAGGGAAAATATTATAGGGAAGGGAAGATAAGAGTATTCACAGAGGTGGACGTTGGAGCAGAGACGAGGAGAATCAAACAATGAAATTCACAACTGTCCAATCAGTTTCCTCATCTCTGATCAAATTGCTGAACTGATCACTTTTACCTTGTATCTGTGCCTTTCTAATCATCCGTGAGCTATACCTCTCTATTATTAATAATAATACAATTATTATAACTTTAAGTAATCGTGATTTTTTTTCATAAAAATTTCAGTAGAAAAATATTACTATATCTGTACTATAATCCCTAACATTAATAGCAGCAGAAATGCAGATAACATTAATTTCTGTTGATTTTTCAGGGACATGCAGTAATTGCATTGTTACAGAAAAAAAACAGCACATACAGGCAACAAGTGTGTTATTTGATGAAATTATCTGTCAATGTTCTGGACCTGTATTTAGCTATTATATTACAATTAAGTAAATATATACACAAATACATGTACATAACTTACCATAAACTGTAAGTTTGACGTCCTTAGACTGGGCCTCTGGGCTGTAGGTAATCGTACACTTATATGTCCCAGAGTCAGAGATAGTTACATTTTGGATGTGTAAATCAGCAATTCCTTTACTGATGTCCTGTTCATTTATAAATCTCCTCTTGTCTGAGTTCATTCTTTTTGTGGAAAATCTTACAATCTCAATTTTATCAAATTGCCATGTAATGGTGAGGTATTGTAGGGTTACTGTAGGGTTATTCATAATAAAAGTACAGGGTAATATTACACCCAACCCCATTTGTGCTTTGTGGGATTTTGGAGCGAAGACTTCTAAGGCTGCTCCAGCTGGAAAGAAAGGTCAAACAAACAAAAATCAATATATAAAATACAAATTAACACGTGAAGAAGAACACTTGAAAACAGGCCTAGAATATAACACGCAACACAAAGGATATTGTGAAGGTTATAAATATTTTGATCAGCTGAACAATTTTTATTTAAGAGGGGAAGTGGGAAGGAGAGCAAGAGGAAGATGGCATGACAACCTGTCATGGAGGGGGAAGGGGAAAAGGAAGGTATGTGCCAGGAGAACAAGTACTTATGGTGATTATTATGAGAATGGGGAGAGAAGAAAGACGACCATGGTCCCCAAGTCTTATTGAATGATTTGGCAGATTTTTTAATTAAACTGGTCATATATTGCATGTGGCGCATGTGCAAAATTTTATTAATAATGATTTGTATTGAGGGGGTGTTGTGTTGTTTCCAATCAACCACTAACTTGCAAGTGGAATCCAAAATGATGTGTCTTATTAGCTTATTTTAATGGTAAGCCACTAATGGTTTGCTAAGGGGGTAGGAAAAACTTGGGAGAAAGAGGAATGTTTATTTAGAGGATCTCGAATATTAGATTTTTAATATCAAGCCAGACACTAAAGAGTTTTGGACACTCCCAACAAATATTCAAGAAATAGCCCTTTGTGGGGCAGACTCTCCAACATCTGATTGAGGCATCTGAGTGAATCTTCTTAAGTCTCATTGGTACATAGTACCACCTATACAGAAGTTTATATACAAGTTTTGCCGATTGCTTATTAGCATCTAAGAGAGTAGAGCAGATGAGGAATGCTCATGCATCCTCATGAACAGGACATGGAAGAAGCAAGGAGAGGAGATCTTTGGGCAGGACCACCAGATAAGTATGAATGTGCCCGATTGTCCACATCCACGACAGCAGGTAGAGGTATTAGAAGGATATATTTTAATGAGTTTATCTGGTGTGAGGTACCATCTATAGTAAACTCTACATGTTTTCTCCTTAATTAGTGTAGAAATTAAACTGGTGACCACATTGTCTCTAATAATTGCCCAATAGTCTTCCTCTAACAATTGCCCAATAGGCAGGTCCCTCTCCCACTTCTTCTCGTGAATACTTACAGGAGCCAATATAGCATTGGGCATCACTATACATGAAGGAAATCATGCTTTTTTGCAGAGGAGCGGAGAGACATAGTTTTTCAAATGGAGAAATAGGCACAGGATGGGGATCTAGATAACACCCCCCCCCAAATTTAGTGGACTTCTTGAGGAGCACTAGTCTGATCCTGGGAGCCTTACTGTTCCACATGAACCTAGCAAAGCATTTTTGAACACATGTAAACTCAGAGAGTAGTACCTTGATGGGCAGGATCTAAAAGAGGACATTGTCAGTGAATAGAAATATTTAGCCTTTGAGATCCCCTGCGAATACACCCCTTATGTCTGAAAATGCTCTAATGGTTGCCATTAGGGGCTCTATAACAAAGGACAACATTAAAGGGGAAGGGGGCAATCTTGATGTGTGTCATTTTACCTTAATGCCTTTACCCAATAATCATTTTGCTTTTTATGCAGATTTTTTAATTAAACTGGTCATATATTGCATGTGGCGCATGTGCAAAATTTTATTAATAATGATTTGTATTGAGGGGGTGTTGTGTTGTTTCCAATCAACCGCTAACTTGCAAGTGGAATCCAAAATTATATGTCTTATTAGCTTATTTTAATGGTAAGCCACTAATGGTTTGCTAAGGTGGAGGAGGAGAAACTTGGGAGAAAGAGGAATGTTTATTTAGAGGATCTCGAATATTATATTTTTAATATCAAGCCAGACACTAAAGAGTTTTGGACACTCCCAACAAATATTCAAAAAATAGCCCTCTGTGGGGCAGACTCTCCAACATCTGATTGAGGCATCTGAGTGAATCTTCTTAAGTCTCATTGGTACATAGTACCACCTATACAGAAGTTTATATACATTTTCTTTGATCATTACACCGATTTAGCTAGAGGTGGTGCTCTCCCTGATCTATGCCCAGTCTTTTTTCTCTAGGGTTTCACCTAGATCTGTTTCCTAAGTGGATTCATGAGGATCCCGGAATGTTGGTCCTGTAGCCGTCAACTTTGCATATAAAGTGGAAACCAGTGCTTTTGTAGAAGCCTGATGAAGACAAAGCATCTTGATGGTCACAGAGGGGCTAAGGGAAAAGTGATTTTGTATCTTACTGTGGAAATGCCTAATTTGCAGGTGCTGAAACAAGCATTTATTGGGGATGTTAAATTGATATTAGAAAATAGAGGGCACACAATCTTCTTCTATATCATTCAGGTATCTGATGACAACTATCAGCTAATCCTGGAGGGAACTATGGATTATTGTATAGTTGAAAGATTGGGAGGGCTGGGGTGAAAGTGCATATGAATGATTAGCGTGGTCCCAAATTGCCAAGGAATGGGATATTACCGAATTATGAAGTACCGATTTTGGGTGACGTAGCCATAGAATCCGGAATAAAGAAGAAGGTGATATCACCCCCAAACCCACAGCCTCAATCTGTGTCCATATTCTAGTAGATCTAGGACTGTTCCATATGATGCATTGAGTGAGCTGAGACATGTAGCACCATGTATTCATTTTAACAGCATTGATACAGCCAATCCAGGAAATACATTGGTGGGACAAAGTGTCAAGATCTGACTTGGCTTGAGAATGAAGATGAGGGAAGTTTGCCTGGAAGAGATAATGGTAACACTTTGTTATGTATACTGATAGATATTTGATATTCTGCTGATGCCAAATGGATGAGACCATTTCAGGGAGTCAATCGTCGTGTTTTCTGGGGATTAATCTTGTAGCCTGAGAACTGGCCATACAGATCGATTTCTTTAAAGAGATGAGGGAGGGAGCGGACGGAAACTGCCACAGTTAGTAGTAAATATATCCAGTATTTTTATACAGGTAACTGTCACAACAAAGGAAACACTTGAGTAAATGAGGGACATAAAGTATTTTGAAAGCAGCTGTCTGCAACATATATATGGAATTTAGTTTATTCAATTTGCGCAAATGCACATAGATTTCCATATGAAAACTATAATGTATGTCCTTAGTTAAAATGATATTGATTTACAATCAATGGGGTCAATTCAACTCATCACTGTTTTTGAACGTGACATACCTCAGGAGATACATTTTTAACTTTACGTCATTTTGTTCCATACTGTTTCAAAAGAGGTACATTGGAATTTTAGAACCTGGAGTGGGCCCAGGCAGGGGTTAAACTGTATTATACACAGAATTGCTCTCCACAGGAGTAACAGATACACTATTATTGAAAGGGAGCACTAGTTGTCACTTGTGGGAGGGATTTACCAAATAGAGGTATTTAAGGCAGGGTTCTTAAGACAGGCTTAACTCAGTGGATGGGGTAATGGCACCCTGGTCATGAAGTACTAAGTGCTTTGCAGGAGAGAGCAAAATTAGGATTGTAGGGATAGCCATGGTACCTAGACCTGATAGATTTTTTTTCCTCTTCATCATTCAGGTGATAGTTAATCTTCGCCATGCTGGCAAAAGAACAAATATAGGATTTCAAGGAAGAAACGCGGGGAGCAGGTGTTGGCAGTCAGGCATCTAGCAGCGACAAGAATATGAGAAGTAAGTTTTGCCGATTGCTTATTAGCATCCAAGAGGGTATAGCAGATGAGGAATGCTCATGCATCCTCATGAACAGGACATGGAAGAAGCAAGGAGAGGAGATCTTTGGGCAGGACCACCAGATAAGTATAAATGTGCCCGATTGCCCACATCCACGACAGCAGGTAGAGGTATTAGAAGGATATATTTTAATGGGTTTATCTGGTGTGAGGTACCATCTATAGTAAACTCTCCATGTTTTCTCCTTAATTAGTGTAGAAATTGAACTGGTGGCCACATTGTCTCTAATAATTGCCCAATAGTCTTCCTCTAACAATTATCCAATAGGCAGGTCCCCTCTCCCACTTCTTCTCATGAATACTTACAGGAGCCAATATAGCATTGAGGGCATCACTCACTATACATGAAGGAAATCATGCTTTTTTGCAGAGGAGAGGAGAGACATAGTTTCTGAAATGGAGAAATAGGCACAGGATGGGGATCTAGATAACCTCTCCCCCCAAGTTTAGTAGACTTCTTGAGGAGCGCTAGTCTGATCCTGGGAGCCTTACTGTTCCACATGAACCTAGCAAAGCATTTTTGAACACATGTAAACTCAGAGAGTAGTACCCTGATGGGCAGGATCTAAAAGAGGACATTGTCTGTGAATAGAAATATTTAGCCTTTGAGATCCCTGCCCTTACACCCCTTATGTCTGAAAATGCTTTAATGGTTGCCATTATGGGCTCTATAACAAAGGACAACATTAAAGGGGAAGGGGGCAATCTTGATGTGTGTCATTTTACCTTACTGCCTTTACCCAATAATCATTTTGCTTTTTATGCAGATGCTAAGCAAAGCAACTATCTGTTTGAACTGAACCTGGCAGAACATGACCCGTGCTAATGTGGTTGTATAAGATAATTCATATACAAAATGCATCAGTTATCTTCATATTATTGTTGGTAACCAGAGAAATCTGCCTGCATGTTTCCAGGCATAATTTGCATCGACTTCTCATTAATCTACTGCTGCACTTAAGGAAGTCATCTAGTATATTCACATATGGGACTGTTTGTTCCTAATATCCTAAACATCTAAACACCCTGATAATGCCTCCTCATTATCCCAATGTCAGCCGTCCTATGTGGACCTACATAGACCTGTATGGAAAACAACTCTTTACACTAAATATGAGCTGGTCACTCTACATTATATAGCAACTCATGCAATAATCTGCAGATCCTCTACCAAGACATAATGATATCCGAGCAGTTTAAATCTGTATTATTACTGCTACTCAGCTGTCATTCAGCATGTTCTCTCCTACTCGAGCATTCTAGGATACACTACTATATTAGTGGTTTAGGCAATCAGAACTATACTCCCGTAATAAAATATTATTATTGCACGTTTTGAAAACATTCACCATTTTAATATTTATGCTGCAATTATTATTGCTATATTGATGTTGTTCCCATTATATCAGTGCTGTGTTTATGAATTCTACCAGATATAATATTGACACTGTGTGCTCTAAATTGGTGTTACACTATTTTAATTATATCTATTTTGGACATTATTTTGGATCCGCAGATATGACTTTTAGGAGCTGTATCTCTTGCAGGTGCTGGAGCGCTGGTGCAGCGACACTCAATGATGATGATGATGATGATGATGGCTATCAGCAGAACTATCTAGCCACTTCTGATTGGCTGGCTGTATAGGGACCCATTCCGCTTACAGTACTTAAATTGTTAACATTGCTGCAACATTATATCAAGTTGCTGCCATCTATCCACATTACTTTATTGACATTTCCATTTGACTACTGAAAGAAAGAAGATCCCTATTTAATTTTTAATGGGGAAAACAACTGTAATTTGTGTTTTTTATTTAATTACATTTTATATTGAAAATGAGACATTATGTATGTACGCAACTGTACCATTTACTACTTACACAATAAAGCTGCATCTCTAAGCTTTCTTTATATTATCTCTATGCCATCAAGGTGTGTAAGGTTAAACACCTGTTATGAATGACATATGCCTGGTGTATATGCTACTGTTTTAATCTGGATGCATCCTGAGATGTGTCCAACTTAGCATATCCAGGACAACACACAGTGACAGGGGCTACTCTATGTACATTTGGAGCAATGTGCAGCAATCCTAAACTAAAACACAGGTAACAAGACACTAATAATACAGATTAATGAGACCCCTCCACATGACCCTGCTGCTCCCTATGCCCTGTCTGGTCAGAATCCTTTCCTTCCCTGTAAAACTCTCCGTACACATATTGTTAAACTTACATGTCAGATACAGAAGGATCAGGAGGAAGAGAAATCGGAGCCTCGCCATTCTGGAACAGAACTAGGTGCAGTATATAGTCCTGATAAGCAATCAGCGGACAAAGTCTGTATGGTTTCACTTTTATTTTAGTACACAAATAACTCTCTGTATAGTGATAAGCAGAGATACCTGCCCAGCACCTTGTTTATGCTAAACATATCCCCTTCCTCAGCCATTCAGTTCCTGTGTGAGACTATGGTAAGGTGGGAGGTCTGCAGGTGGATGATACATACTGAACCTACTGTATGTTTATATTTGGCTAAAATCTAATAGCTCTTACTATGTAAACAAACACATCTTTTTTCTGTGTAAGGGTCTGTACCCTAGATATACACATTCAGAACTTATAGCACTATATGTTGATGATATCCTACTTTTCCTTACAGATGCGGGTGACTTTATAAATGGGTTGGATAAGGATCTGTCGGCACTGAACCTGTCAACACCAAAATGTTGAAAGTCTGAATGATGACAGGTTCAGTGTGTTAACATGGTTAAAAAGGCGATATTCTAACTGTCGACAGGCAGTAAAGTCGACAGTCACAATTTTGACATTCAAACGGCAACGGCACCACCAGCCAGCAATACACCCGCTAGACCCACCGGCCCAAAACAATAAAGAATGCAGTAAAAAACAACTAAATAAAACATCACAATGTTGCCATTTTAACCATATACTGAACATGTCGACATTCTGACTGTCAACATTTTGGTGTCAACAGTCTGACTGTAGGCAGGTTAAGCATTGACAGATTGACTACATCTCTTATAAGTACCCTGCTTCAAGTGGGGGACAGGATCGGAAAACTTTCAGGTCTTAAAATTGGGCCAAGACTAATATTTTACTGATTCGGTAAGGGGGGGGTCTTTCCCAGACCACTTCACCTCCACATTCCCTGCAGTGGACAGTTACATTTATGTCAAAAAAGGAAAAATAGAAAGCGCAAACTCTAATGGCACCTCTAGGGATCACATTACATCAATGCAACAAATTACAAAAACACACTGTCACTGAGGAAAAGTACAAAAATAATCACCTTAAAAATATTGTAATATAATAATAATGTATTAAAACAGTGAAATATGATTAATGACCATAGGATACAAATTAATCTAATATCGCCATTACAAATATGAATTGTTCTCAATCCTCATGTTCAAAAAAACACTCTTGTTATTAACTCAGAGTTTTACATTATGTAACACTGACACCTGGCAGAAATCAGTTGCCTAAATAAATGCTGCTTTTTTGTTAACATCACAATAATACAGCAAACGTTTGTCAGGATGACACCAGTAGGGCCTTATTAAGGGTTCAGGCCGCCATAGACTAATACGCTCATAGCACCTCCTCGCCTTCACCACCACCCTTCCCAATGTATATTTTATTGTGTTTTTGAACTCAGCTCCACTTTTTGGAAGTATCACAGCATATTTCTGAATTAAACTGACAACTATTGTAATCAACTTTTCCTACATTAAGCCCCATATGAATATAAAGAGAATAAATAACATATTACAAAGGGGTGTTCATTTATCTCTCTTGGAGATATATTATCAAATAAATACAACTAAGAGAATTAATACACGTCAAATTTGATATGAGCAAAGTTTGAACAAGAGCATTTATTATATGGTACATATTTTCTATATATTTACACATTCTATATGGGCCCCAGTGTGTATTTATTATTATTATTATTACTAGTGCTCCGCAGCTCCGTTCAGTAGGGAAAAAAGGACAAACATAAAACAAGGACATACAAGGTAGACAAAATAAATGGAGACATGAAAATAAAGGGTATGGAGGACCCTGCTCAATAGAGAGCTTACATTATAATTGGAAGAGGGTACAACTGAAGCAAGAGGAGCGAGTGTGGCTCAGAGTGGAGTCTGGGATAGTTGTGAGGGTGCATCAGTGTGAATAGTGTTATCAGGGATAAGCAGGGCCGGATTAAGGGAATGGAGGCCCCTGGGCTAAGGGGGCCTCCATTCCCCCGTGAGGGCTCCCTCCCCCCCCCCCCCCCCCCGTGATCCGAGACTACAGCGCGCCGGGGAAGGACTGCAGTGAAAGTGCTCAGCAGCACTGATCGCGCCGGGGGCGCCCCCGCCCCCGACCGATCAATACTGCTGCTGAGCACTTTCAAGGGCCCCTTGGATGCCCGAGGCCCCTGGGCTGTAGCCCAGTTAGCCCTATGGTTAATCCGGCCCTGGGGATAAGGTCACCTCTATAAAACAGATGGGTTTTCAGAGAGCATCTAAAGATTTGAAGGCTGTGGGAAAGTCTGATTGAGCGTGGTAGGGAATTCCATAAGTGGGGAGCAGCACAGGAGAAGTCTTGTAGGCGGGAGTGAGAGGTGGTTGCCAGAGACGAAACAATGCACAGGTCAGAGGTAGATCTAAGAGGGTGGGAGGGAGAGTGTTTTGTTATGAGATGTGAGATGTATGCAGGGGTAGTGTTGTTGAGGACTTTGCAGGTAAAGGTGAGTAATTTGAATTTGATTCTGGAGGACACAGGAGCCAGTGTAGGGATTTGCAAAGTGCTGCAGCAAATGTTTAGCGGCAAGAGTGGAAGATCAGTCTTGCAGCAGCATTTATGATGGATTAAAGTGTGGATATATGGGTGTCAGGAATGCCAGATAGCAGGAGGCTGCAAAAGTCAAGACCGGAGATGATGAGAGAATGGATTAGAGATTTGGTAGCATGTTTAGTAAGAATGGAGCGTATTTTGGCAATGTTTTTAAGGTGGAGTTGACAGAACTGGGAGAGAGTCTGAATGTGAGGAATAAAGCAGAGGATGGAGTCAAGTGTGATACCAAGGCAGTGGGCTTGGGACACTGAAGAAATTGTGGTGTTATTGACAGTGAGGGAGATTTGAGGGCAGGTTGTGACTCTGGCAGGAGGGAAGATAATAAGCTCTGTATTGGACATGTTGAGCTTTAGATAGCGTTGGGACATCCATGTGGAAATAGCAGAAAGATAGTTGGTTAGATGAGATAGTACAGAAGGAGAGAGGTTAGGGGAAGAGATATAGATTTGGGTGTCAAGAGCGTAGAAGTGGTATTAGAGGCCAAATGAACAAATTAGTGCCCCAAGGGAAGAGGTTTACAATGAAAAAAGTAAAGAGCCAACAGATAGGGGGAATGGAGAGGAGGATATCCAGAGGTAGAAACACTAAAGGAGCAGTTCAATAGGTAGGAAGTGAACCAGGAAAGAACTGTGTCATGAAGGCCAATGGAGTGAAGGGTGTGTAGGAGGAGCCCCCTTGATCAATAAATAACGATTACCATGATTATTAATATATCTCTTGTGCCTCCTCTTATGTTCTGAATTGCCAGATAGCTCAAACAACATGCCATTTCAGCTATCTGGCCTATCAGAATCATGTCTAAAAAACCTGCCTTTTTTCTGGAGAGTCGACATGTGGTTTTGCAAACTGCACATTTATATTTCGTACAGCTTGTATCAAATCGGGATAGCGGTATCAAAACATGCTATTTTTTATTGTGGTTTTGATTTTAGTAAATCTGATGGTTCCCAAACCGAACATAAAATCGACACAAAATGTGCAGTTTTGAAAAACCACACATGGTATTTTGTTGGTTGTTATTGAGATAAAAATGAAATTAAATAGCATAATTTATTTTCTGTTGATATTTCATCAAATTTGCCCTGTGCAACATGCTCAGATTTAGAAAATCCCCTGTCTTATTAGGAGCTATATGCACCTAATATATAGAACTTCTCTTATACTGTCAGTCTCTACTAGACTTCATCCATATCGATCCATCATATAGAAATCCGACCATACAATCATACACATGCTCCAATTCCTAAGTATTAGGGTAACAAAACGCTTCCTGTTGTTTAACACATGCAGTCATACTAGGTGAAAGGACACTAACTTAGGCTGATCATCGCTGACGTCATGAAACCAGGAAGTAGTGGCTGGCATCGACAGTGAACACCGCAATGATCAGCCTAAGTTGATGGATCGATATGGGTGAAGTCTAGTAGAGTCTGAGAGTATAAAAGAGGCTACTGTGTCCTTAAGATATAAAGTGTTATCTGAAACTAACTTCCATTTTCTACTTGTCAAGCAGCATGGAACAGTTTATGTGTATGCGATTCAAACCTCATTTTGATTACGAAGTTAGGTTTTTGCATTTCCCGCAAGACACTTTAAATAGGTTGCATTTATCCCCAAATTATATGTCTTGAAAAAGGTTTTTTATAAAGTCGAAACGCATCAGCGGTGGAGTGTACTTGCCAGGTACCCAACAGATCATTTCACCTACACAATGGAAAATCCTAGAAAACCCAGATCCCTAATTTTACAACAGTTTATTTAATCTGGATTATTGTTATTTCAATATTAAAGCTGCACTCCTATCTACAACTAATCTACATTGCATAGGTAACAGATTAAACCTACATTTCTCAGTTCTAAGACATACTTACTAGTGTTTTGTGGTCTCAAGATTTCCTATTCTGGGAAGAGGGACTGCTATGGGGGCTAAAGGATCCAAACCTTATTAGTATAAGTACTTTTTCTTATATAAACACTTAATTATTCGTAGGTACTCAAGTGTTTCAGGAAGTGCATCCTGGTGTCATCTTTAAGGAAATACAGGGCATGTCCTTCATGTAGACAGTCTTACTCACAGGACGTCCATAGTGTTTAAAAAGCCAATAGAGCTCTGGATTCCCACCTTGAACACTCCTTCAGCAAAGGTCACTGGTCTTGGCTGAAATTGGCCTGGGAGGATGAAAAGTAGAAGAGTAGGTTGCATTCTGTGGTGGACAGTCATTACAATGTAGCTATTAGAATGTAGCTCAAGATTCAAACACATCTGTCAGCAAGGCTCTTTAGGTATCCCAGACAATGGATGCATATTGACTTTTTTTTATTAGCCAGGCCTGTTTCACGCACTGTCAATTTTTTGTGGAGACTGGTAACTTAATCTCTTTGGAGCTTCACGCAGAGTGATGCAATTGGGATCAAACAGGCAAGTTGACAGGCAAAACTGAAGCCACATGATCTTTTTTGGGCTATACTTGTTGCCAGCACCAAACTGGTCACCTATATCTCAGTCCAGATTTGCACTTCAATCTCAATGTATTCATTTTAATGCTCCTTAGTGGGGTGTCATATTCATTTAATTGTTTAATAAAATGTAATTTGGGAGTAAGTGTCCGAATGAGTTAATAATAATAATAAGATCCACATACTGTTTAAAGTTATTTTCCTTCATTTCTAGGGGCAAATGCCAATTGCTCTGTAAGTAAATTTATTTAGTCATTTAGTTTGACTGAGAATAATTGAAATATCCCTGTTCTATTTCTTACCCATGGGTCTGATGACTGTATCTTTGTTTTGCTTGTCCTCTTTCTTTCAGCCATTGTGCACCTTCTTCTGTAAAATTTTGTTTTAGGAGTAAAGCCACATTTTTTATGATCTCTTAAATTTGATCTTTTAACCCTTAGCCTGCTGAGCAAATCAGATTAAGGCTCATGCAGGGAGGTGACATTAGATGAAGGTAGTATGAGGAAGCAGAGGGGAGAAGCTTGTCTGAGGAGAACAGAGAGGAAGATTGGGTAGACACAAATGGTAAAGCGACATAGAATGGGAAAAGGTGAATAGTATATTATGAGAAAGAGATAGGGACATGTTAGCAAAGTGTTTACTGAGATTTTTAAAAAAAGAAGAGGCTAGAGTTCAGAAAAGGTTGTAGAATAGATAGCTTTGCGACCCTGAGACAGAGATAGGCGGCTTTAGACATTATTTAAAAGTAGAAAGTACTCACATAGGCACACAAATTGCTATGGTATGCATTTGGGATAGTGCATGATTATGAACAACTTTGGTTTGCCTACTTAACTTTAAAACCTCATCTGGTAAACCCATCCATAATTTTAGGTATCAGAAACTTAGCTGAATGCTCCTATGTTATCTAAATATTTTGCAATCATTAAATTCCAAGCCCACAATAGTGGTTCTGATATTGTCAGTACCACAAATCAGTGCATATATGGCTGTTAAAAAGACTTTTCTTTGTACAGCTAACTCTGTATCTGTTTATCTTGCAGCACATATAAATGTATCTGATCATGTGCAAGTGATATATGATTTACAGTTTCTAGCTATTTTGCAGAATTTTGATAATCAAGCAAAGATTTCTTGACCCTTGCAGACTGTAAGTCATTTCTTGATAGTGTTTGGAGAGACCCCTCACTGTGGTTTGTGGCCCCTCACTCATTACTTTTTTCTCTTGCACGATTGTCACATGGGCTTCCCCACCAGGGTAAAGGAGCAACGGTGTCACTAGTATAAGTTCATTGTTTCATTCTAACATTTTACTCTGTAGCTTAATATTATTATAAACAAGCTATCATTTGTCAAAACATAAAGAAAACCACCAAAAATCCAAAAGGCACAAAAGCCAATTACTGGGGCAACGTTTTGAAATTTGCTAACTTATTTTAACCATATAGTCTAAATGTCAACTGTTTGAATATGTACTTGTATGTGTTTATTTATTATCTGATTGGGTAGAGGCCTACCGTTGTGTGAAGTCTGATGTCACCATAGTGGCTAAAAAAGTAAAAGATTTGTAAGTATATTTGGATTACCAATCCCAATATCATCAGATAGGGGTACACATTTTACAAGTGAGGTTATGATTCAGGTTTGCAAAGCATTAAGTATCACACAAGATTTACACACACCTTATCAGCCAGACTTCAGGTAAGGTAGAGCGAGCAAACAAATCCAGTAACTGCTGCAAGCAACACAGTGTTTTGTGCAGCAACACTAATTAGTCTGATAGAAGCAGCAGACTAGTTATATAGCTAATTCAATGTCTGTAGTTCAACTTTAAAGGGAAGGTATATTCCATACTTGCCAACTGTGTCAGCAAGCGCTCCGGTAGGGGGCTTCATTGTGGGGGTGTGGCCACGTGCATCGCGTCATTAGGCCCTGCCCCCTGTCAAACTTTACCAATTTCAACCTATCACAGCAGGCGGTGTGGCCAGGATAACGTATTTAGCCTCACCCCCACCCACTTCACCAACAAAGATGGCTGTATGTGGGAGGTTTCCCTGTTCTCCCGGGAGTCCGGTAGAACTTCCAAAAATTTGGGAGTCTCCCGGACATTACGGGACAGTAGGCAACTATGTGTTTGCTCCATTGCTTGATCTTCTGTTGTGACCCTCGGCTTGATTCCTGTACCCTGATCGTTTGCCTGTTGCCCTGACCTTTGGCTCGACTTCTGGACCTCGCTTATTCGCTTGTGACATTGATCTCTGCCGGGCTATTTGGATTTTGTTTATCTGATCTCTGCTTGATCCCTGGACTTTGTCTGCTTCCCTGGACAGCCTTGTTCCTTCTGGACTGGGGTAAACTTATAATACCCGTTCCTGCCATTTTACTATACAGTCTCTTTTGGAAGCTGTTCTTATCCATGGATTTGAGTTATCTTTGTTTATGTATTTACTATTTACCTGAATAAAGACACTTTGCTTTATACTTCCGTTGCTCTTTGTGAATGCACTAGGAATCATAACAGATGCACTATATATTGTGCGAATATAACTAGATTGCCATATATTGAAAGAGTTATTATGTAAGTGCTTATTCATATTACCCTGTTTAATTTACAGTTCTGTGTTACATTTGCTTAATTAACGTATGTCTTAACACATACTAAGGTAACTAAATTCATGGGAAGAGAAGGAGATAGAAGGTCTTTAGACAGCACGAGTCTAGTTTTGTTTCTGCTCAAATACAAGGCCTAGCATTTATTAATGTTCTGTTGTATGTATAGGTGAGAGAGGTGAGAGAAGGGATGCTTCAGAGCAAATTAGTTATCAATTATTTTCTCTTAAAAAGCAAATTTGGGCTGTAAGTTCTTTAAAGGATTATGCTATTTCAATATAATGGATAATTACAAACCAGTTTAACAAAGGGTGGATTATTTGCAAAAGTTACATAGAAAGATGACACCATCTGGGCTGTACCTAGACTCCCTCTGTTTCTATGGGCTGTATTTGGATTCCACGCCTGTCTCCAACTCTGCCACACTCCACCGATTCTCCTCCTTCTTGCCCAGTTCTTATACCAAAATCTGACATTATTTTTCATGTCCTGGCTTCCCAGGCATGGTGGGAGCTGTAGTTTTTGCCACCAGAGGAATTATTGGACAACCCACTACTTCCGATAGCTCTGCTGCCCCTGTCACTCAATTCCCAGGACCAGCATCAGGTCAGAGGTAACTTGTACATAGTTTAAAACACACGTGACAATAATACTGCTTACAACAGTAAAGAAATAAACCTAGGTGTTATAAAAGATGGTACAATACATACCAGAATAAAATGTGATCAATTATTCAAAAATGAAATAAAAAGTACAAACACAAAAAGTGAATGCAATTACTACAATATTGAAGACATTGCAACAATGAACTCAATGGTAACAACAAGCAGCCTACTTTCCAAATTGCAAATTCTTAAACAATTTTAATATTAATGCATAAAAGTAACACAGAAAGTAAAGTAATTTACTATCCTTTAAAAAATTGTTTATTTACACAGGAAAACTATAAAATCAGAAGGGTTTTCACAGAGTATTATAGCACAAAACACAAGGTATAAAGTATAATTCAAAACACATGTGCAGTAAAATTGTCATGATTATGAACAGTGGTTGGGATACATCAAGTGGCAGATTGAGGATTCCAAAACATCCCAGCCGAGTTCCACTGTTTACACTTGTCGCCTTGACATCACTTCACTCCACTGACACTCAGATGCTTAGCATCACTGATCAGTATTGCAAGGGTTGGGATAATTGATTTATTGGGATTGGTTCCTGGTGACTTTAGTCAGTAGCATGCTCTTATTGCCTGCTAAGGCTGTGCTCAATATCTGTTTTTTTTAGCTGTTGGAGTTTAGACCTAACTTGTTTATTGACCACTTTTGTCTGCCACCTGCACTGACCTTAGCCTGTTTATTGATTATCCTTGTCTGCCACCTTCCCTGACCACATTTTGTTAACCCTACTATTCTGTTTGCCGCATGCTATGGTTTGGATTGTACCTACCTATTCTACCTTTTGCGTTCAGTTATTTTTGTAATTTGGTATTCATTCTCTCTTGATTCATGGTTCTAGCCTTCAGTGTAACCTTTGTGTACACCAGTTTATAAATATAAACCTATACTAATTCACTATGACCTGGGGGGCAACTGAGTATCAGTGAAATAGGGGCTGCTCTCAGTATATTATATATATGAATAATATTCCTTGCTCTCTATAGGTTTATTACATAACTGTTGGCATACATTACAAAATCAAAGTGGAATTTTGCACCTTAGAGTTATAGTTCTGTCAAAACTTAAATGAGGCCCTTAATCTGAAACGGTTACTCTATCTTGAAGTGTCTCTAGCCATCGATTTCAGGCTACCCACAATAGGTAAAATAATAGAGTGTTACAACTGATGCATTATTCTCTAGTAATGTTGTAAAACAATGGAATTTGCGAGGTTCATAACACAATAAGCAAATAAAAAATCAGAACACTAACTTATGTGCAGTTAGAGATGATGTTAATTTTGTCTCTACTCTACAGGTGACAATGGTTGTTCACATTTGGACAATGCCATGTGCCCTGTTGATGGAGACACTGCCAACCCCATCACATTACTAGAATGCAGAAACAGAGTGGGCTGTAAATAATGGTGGACTCAGCATGGCAGTGTAGGGCTGTAAGCTATTAAAAGTGGAGGAACTTTGAGTGAGCCACCAAAGTGTACATGAGGAAAGTATTTCATATAGAGGCAGATCATGTAGGCATGGAAATTGGAGTGATTGCACTACTTAGCACTGCTCCCTACAGTTAGCAACTGAGTTGCTTACTATTAAATAAAGCAGAGAGCACATCTGCATTAGAGCAGGGGGAATGCCCATGGGTGAATTCAAGGGGTCAATTGGGGCACCTACTGTAAGTGTCTGACTTACCAGTCATATGCTCTAAAATACCTTTTACTGATGGGAATGTAGAATCTATTTTATTTTAAAATGACTCTGGGAGACTTGTGAGACTTTAACATGTGACCCAGGTCATGTGACTAGAAAGTGTTGCAAGGGATCATACATCCTGCACTGCAGCAGGGATGGTACAAATAAACAGATCCAGCATGGAGAAGAAATGAGATAGGTTACGTTGGACAGGGTGAGAAATTGAGAGAGAGATTGTGAAACAGAGGCAAAGAGTCTTAGGATAATTTTCCCAAACAGATGTATTTTTGTTACACAGTTAATGTAAATCCCACCCCCCCACGAACAAAGGTGGACCCATTCAAAGATTAAAATTTAGCTTATACAGTCTATTTGCAAACTATGATGGTACAAGAACTTCAATTTCATGTTTGTTTTTCTTAAATATGTGCTAAAAATATGTGTTTGCCAGGTCATAAATTTATGATCTCATCTTCCTCCTCTTCTACTTGGATTATCCAATCAGCCACAGAGTTGGAAGCTTCAACATTCCTACATAAAACAATAACAACCAAATGAACTGTCAAAAGCAGAGTTTTGATTTTTTACACCATTGTTGAAACGTTGTTGTTGAAAACGTTTTCCCACAGTGGATCACAGGGAAACTTGGATTTTTTTTTCATTACAATTCATTTGCACTTTTCAGAATGATTTTTTGCAAACAGAGAACTAAACTGGATGAGACTCTTAAGCTTGATATTTTCTGTTATTGATAGTATTAAGTGAAACACCCATGCTCTTAATCATTTTAAGGATAAATAATAATAATTATTATTATTACTATCATCATTACTTCTATTAACCTTTATTTATATAGCATCAGCAAACTCCACAGCCCTTTACAAATGGAACGATAATAAAACAAGACTGGGTATTACAAATCAGACGAACACGCAAGCTTACAATCCATAGGAAAAATAGTAGTTTGATATATTAGATCAAATGTCACAGATTGTATATTGGTCCAGTCAGATTGAAATCAGGAAAGTGCTTTGTGGCACTATAGCATCTAGTTACTGAACTAATTCAGTTTGAGGGTCAGTAGGGTGTTTACGTACAGGGAGAGAATAAATTTAAATTCTGAATGAATTATATAATGGATTGGTTAGAATAGTCTATGGAGGTTAAGAAGGTGGTTCGGAAATTTAAAAAGCATGCCTTAAGAGGTGAGTTTTCAGGGAACGCTTAAAGGTTTGGAAGCAGTTTTGTTGCATGTCTGTGGAAATTCCCCACATTGGATGCAGCCTGAAAAAATCTTGTGCCCAGCTATGAGAGCAGATAATGCAGGAGGTTTAGAGGTGCAGATTTTTGGCACAGTGATGAGATTGAACTGGGAGATATTATGAGACAACTGTACAGATTTATATTGCTGCAGCTTTGTTCATAACTTTCTAAGTTAGTAGAAGTATTTTATATCAGCAAAGCTCAGGAAACCAATGTAGGCACTGGCAACGCCGAGCAGCACTAGAAGAACATTTGGCAATGAAAATTAGTCTAGGAGCTACATTCAAAAAACTGATTGTAGTGTCTAAGGAACAGTTGGTAAATGCAGTTCTAAGCAGTGGTATTGGTGTTTGTCACTGTTGCAGGTAGGTATGCTGTGCTTTCTTGTAGCGGTGGCAATCACATGATTATATGTCACCTGACCTGAATCTCATTGGCGCATGATGATTTAAATAGCTACCTGTTCCAGTGAGTTGTCGGTAGCTTATACTTTGTTTGGAGAGTGTTTGAAGACAGTGTGGTTTTTTAGAGTGCCACTGTTGATATCATGTTCAACGTTGATCACTAGAAGTTGCTAGGGTGTGATCAAGAGTGGGATTGTCAGATAAAGTTACTCAAATGTAGGAATTGGGATGAAAAGTGGTTGCAGAGGTGTAGAAAGTTGTTAAAAATCAACAGAATTGAGAGTTATGTGGAGGCTTTTTTTAAATTAGATTTCAAACAGGTCAAAATCATGGATCAGGGATTGCAGGTGATCAGGTGAGGGTCTGATAATGGGAGAGTAGTGAAAATGAAATCAGAAACTGAACAGGGTCAGCGTAAAGCAAGATCATGGCAGTGGCCATACCAAAGAGTAGGAGAGTTGGCCTTCTGGGAGAGACCGAGAAGGGACTTTGCAGAGAGTATTCCATAAGTAGGAGCATATGGAACACAATAAAGAATGTGGAAATCACCAAAAATGATTGTGTGATGTCAGAGAATAAGAAATTAGGTAGCCAGCGTGAGAGATATTATCTAGTGGGGGAAAAATATCGCAGTAGCCTGCAGAGAAAAAGGCTTGAAAATCCAGATATTAGGTTCTTCAAAAGATGGGTGTGTGTATTGGAAAAGGTGGACAAACTTTGAATGTACAGTGTGGGGAAAGAAGGAGCCCAAACCAACCTCTTTGTCTGTTTCAAGGTCCTCTTCCACTCAGTCCCATTGCACCAAGCAATCATCAGGCAGCATATTATGAGGGGCAGCAAAATAGTGTTACACATGACTCTTGCTGAGTATACCCTGTCTATACTAGCTGCCCTTTCTATGATTATGTGTTATGTTGTCTGATGTTTTCAGGAAAGTCCACTGCTGGTAACAGATAATGATGGGGATGATGACGAGAATCATGTTTAGGTTGTTAGGTCAGAACTTTGTAGATGGAAAACTTAGTTCTCCCTGTCACACAGAAATCTCCCTTGTTTTGTACAAAACAAATCAATGCATGTGTGAATAATGTGTAAATGACTATCTAACTGTGACTCATGTCCCTATTTGACCCCTATAATAACTGTAAACAACCCTCGAACGTTCCACTACACTATATATCAAACTGTACCTACATATGTTATATTAATTTTTCTGTGTTAGTATGAAACATCTACTCTACCTATGATCAGTTAGTTTACTTAACATATCTCACAGATATCAGACTCATAGTAGAGTATAAATTTTAGCACATGAGTCAATAAATCAACCTACCCTTGCTGTAAGCTTGATATCTCTTCCATGGTAACACCTGGTGCCTCATTCCCATTTATACCTGTAAAAAATTAGATGGATAATGAATAAATGGGACTTTTACAGCACTTGAAAACAACAAGAATGCAGTGATTTTATACAATCATTGACAAACCTAGAATTTCTAAATTGATGCCAATATTTTGTTCCATATAAGATGAGTGGGTGTGCCCTCTATAGATTGTCAAAAAGTTCCATAGGTGTTCTTCACATGTATATTTCTAAAAACACAACTGTTTTCATGTCTGACTGGCCCATATTACTGAAAATTGTCTTGTGACTTCTATTTCTATTTTAAATTCAGCTTCATTGCCCTAATTATACTATATCTGTTCCTATTCTAATGTTGTTCTGTCTTCTGTGCCAGTTGGAGAATTCCATTTACTATTATTTGGAAACTTGTTTTGGACACTTCTGTACATTACTTGCATAAACCTTTGTACATTGTTTTAATTCTCATTGTTACTATGAGCAATCAGTCTACTCCCCTTAACTCTTATTAAAAGTCAACCAGATACTACACAACCTGAAGGTAGATGAAGAACACTTAGCACTATTGTCCAATGATAGCGTTGTTTGCCAGTATTTGCTATCACTGCATCTGGTGACAGTCCAGTTTCTGGAGCTTAAGCAGCAGTATCTGTTGGTTTGGTCAAAGCATATGAAAAATACAAGTGTGAATGAGCACAAATTCTAGAGAGATGGGCCTGTAATCACCACTGAACCCGATTTAAAAAGTACTATTTTAATGCACCTCTCAAATGCTTAAAGTCACAAACTTTTTCTGACATAACAACAGTAGCATTGACATTGAAGCGGAAGTGACAAATATATACATATCATTGAAAAGATATTTATGCTGTGCTGTAAAGTTTGGATATTTTAATTATTTCTTCCGATTGATTGTAATGTTTGTAAAAACCTTTTTATAAATTTATTTAAGTTGATCCAGAAGAAGGCAAAACAAAACTCCCATTTGGAGTTTGACCTCATGGAGTTAAGAAAATCCTTCCTGACCATAATAATCAGATACTTTTCCTGGATCAGTCACCGCCTTAATGTTCCCTACTAATTATAATTGCCAATACCATTTCTTGAAAGGAAGCTCTTCAATCCATTTTTAAATTCTGTTAATAAATTTGTCATCACATCAGATGTGGTAAGAAATTACCCATTTATCACCCTTACAGTAAAGAACCCTTCTTATGCCTATGATGAAACTATCTTTTATTCATTCATAATTGTTGACTCTTTGCTTTCTGTATGGTCCTGGGTAGGTAAAGATTGTTAGACAAATATTTGTATTGACCTCAAATTTAATTTTAAATATCAATTAGTTACATCTAGGGTACCCTTTTCCAATTAAATGCTTTTCGAAGATCTCATTATAATTTAACCTATTCATTCTATTTATTAATAAGGTTCCTGCCTCTAAACCCTCTCAAATTCAAGTTATTCTTACAATGAAGTCCCCAAAACTGTACCCATTTTGAAGATGTGGTCTAACAATAATAATACTATGTATCATGTACATTTATCACCCTTTTTATGCATGCCAGAATTGTATTCGTCTTTGCAGCCGCTGCCTGACATATGGACCTTGTTCTTAGTTTGAATGGATTGGTGTCCCTAAAACCAGACAAAAACATCTGATGACCTCTATTTATATTAAATCTACTGACAAGAACACTTTGCTTCACACAGTTTTCATCCAGCAAAGTTAATCCTAAAATATCCTGTTGATTATCACTCAAACCAACAGTTTATCACTGTATAGGTTGTGTTAATTGTAAGCATCTGCTCATTGACCAGTCCTTTGCGCATCCCAAAAGAAGCAATGAATATCGTATAGGCTAAATTGTGTAAGCAAATATGATGTATATCTGCTTAAATGTCCATGTGTTCTACTCTATGTTGAAAAGACAACACGGATGCTGAAGGAACACTTGGACCAACATAGGGACTCTATTAAGAAGGCTCAGATTACAATGACATCATAATGTGACCTTACAAATTTACATGTTGTTAGACATTTTTTGGAAAAGGGATTTACATTAGTCTAATGTATTAGTAAATGTTGTATGCCCCACTTAAACTAGATGGGGAGTATTCTACAACAGGTACATAGAAGGATTCACAGATTGATTACTTTGTTCCCTTGGGGATTGAATGAAGAATTCCATTTAGGTTGCTTTCTTTAGTAAACATGTCATTTTAGTGTTTCTTCTGTGAGGATAGTTGTTCAACTTGGTGATCCTCCATGAATAGATTGAATTTTCCTATTTTTTCAATACTGCATTTCATGTAAAGCGTTGCTTTGATTTTATCTACCCCTGACAAGGGCTAGCACTGTGTGACTGATATTGACAGTACTATATATGTAAAAACTGCATTTTATAAGTGTTGTAAGGGGAACTTTATACATATGATTATACTCTCATCTTGGTTGTTACAGTTCGTGAAGAGTTGACCTTTACCAACCAAGTATATTTTGATACATCTAATTGGAGTTGTGTATTTTTTTGGTTGGAACTTTTATGGGCTGATATTTTGCTGTAGATTAATCATTTGTTTAGAGAAGTTGGATTTTAATGGCTTAGTATATATGAAAGATTATGGGGTGTTTACATGGCGCCAAATCGCGGGTGTTTACCCGCGAGTTTTGAAAAAAAAAACTGGAAATGTATCAAGCTGCGATTTTGACACAAATGTTCAAAATCGCTGGTCATCTCTGGCGATTTTGGGCGATGTAAATACTCCCAAGTTTAGCAAACTCTCCTGTGTTTGGCAAACTCGCCTGTGTTGTAACAGTGAGTTGTAAACACATCACTGTTACACTGCCCCTGTCATACAGCTGCGGCAGCTCCGGCAGCTGTAAAAATGTAAAAGAATAGATAAAAGTTTATAAAAAAAAAAGCGTGAGGTCCCCCCACTATTTATGCTTAACCCTAGTGCTGCCTGACTAGTGCTGGTCCCGTGAAAATCGGGGAAAATTTTTGCGTGGGGTTCCCCCGATTTCCACTTTACCAGCACTAGGCAAACCAGGGTTGGCGGCACTATAGCAGGGGGACACGCGGCAAGGGTCCCCCTGCCATAATGACTAACCAACCCTAGACTGTTCAGCGCTGGGCTGGATTCCCTAGGGAGTGGGGTCCGCTGAAAAAAACGAGCGGGTCCCCCCCCCTAGAAAGAACCAGCCCAGTGCTGATAGCACTAGGGCTCTTCCTACTACCCCTGGGCTGCGGGTAGTAAGGTAATACGGCGATAAAGTATAAAAAAAAAAACGGACGCCATTTTTTTGTGGAACTACAAGTCCCAGCCATCCAGGTTGCCAAAAACAGTGTGGCCATGCTGCTGCTTGTATAACTACAAGCACCAGCATACCTCATGCGCAATGAGCTACGTTAATTGCGTAAGCTCTAGGTACAGTATTAGGTGATTTCCCCACTAGCGTGGGAAAATCACATTATACTGTAGTTAAAGCTTACTCAATGAACGTAAGTTCATTGCAGTTAAGACCTCCTACCTAGTAGATAAAGACTTTTATTATTTTTCTCCAAGCAACATCAAAGTGTCGGTATCTTACAAATATGGGGGCCTTCCTGGCCAAAGCCAAGAAGATATTCTACAAGCCATCCCGTTTGGAAGTACAAATTTGCTGGGACTGGGGCAAGCATGGACTATTAGAGGTATAAATATTAAGGGACTGGGACAAGCAAGGACACTTTGGAAGAAGAAAGAAGACATCTTTGGTGAGTATTTGTTTTTTTTTTATTTTTATTAAATAGATGTGGTTAAAATGAGGGTGGTTAGTGTATTTATCGTGGGGTTTTTATTTTTAATAAATAGATGTGGTTTTTAAGAGGGTGTTGTTGTTTATTTAACTTTTTTCTTTGTGGAACTACAGGTCCCAGCAAGCCAGGGATGTCAGGGCATGTTGGCACTTGTGGTTCTCCAAGTGCCAACATGCCCTGGCTGCCGTGGGTATGCTGGTGCTTGTAGTTATACAAGCAGCAGCATGGCCACATTTTTTTGGGCAACCTGGCTGGCTGGGTATTTCCACAAAAAAAATTGGTGTCAGTTTATTTTTTTCATACTTTATCGCCGTATTACCCTACTACCCACAGCCCAGGGGTAGTAGGAAGAGCCCTAGTGCTATCAGCACTGGGCTGGTTCTTTCTAGGGGGGGGGGGGGGCCCGCTAATTTTTTTCGGCAGACCCCACTCCCTAGGGAATCCAGCCCAGCGCTGAACAGTCTAGGGTTGGTTAGTCATTATGGCAGGGGGAACCCTGCCGCGCGTCCCCCTGCTATAGTGCCGCCAACACTGGCTGGTTTGCCTAGTGCTGGTAAAGTGGAAATCGGGGGGACCCCACGCAAAATTTTTCCCTGATTTTCACGGGACCAGCACTAGTCAGGCAGCACTAGGGTTAAGCCTGAATAGCGGGGGGACCTCACACTTTTTTTTTTTAACTTTTATCTGTTCTTTAACATTTTAACACTGCCAGGGCAGTGTAACAGTGATGTGTTTCTACAACACGCTGCTATCAAGCAGCGTGTTGTATCTGGCTTGTTTAGAAGCAAACTCTCCTGAGTTTGCTAACTCGCAGCTTCATACATTTGAGAGCTGTATAGCTTCAGTGGCAAACAGTCGGGAGTTTGAACTCTGGCGATTTTGCAAGTAGCGATTTTGACAGAAGCAGAACTCTGGCGATTTTGTATGAAAACTCAGATTCATACATCGGCGAGTTTCAACTCTCCCAAGAAAATCGCTGGAGTTGCAAAATCGCACTTTGATACATTTACCCCTATATCTTTTACTACTTGGACGATTTTAAAATGTTTTGGTGACTATGGTGAAATTTTAAAATGCAGGTAGTGTATAATATATGTGATATTTAGTAATACACTCTGCATGGATTAACACTCTTTTGATTGGTTGGAATACAGGAGGATGATTTTATATCTGATTTATATACTGCTGCATGGTTACTAATTAGTAATCAGGGGTCAAAGAAGTGAGAAAATACACAGAATATAAAGCCATAAGGGGCAAAAACAAAGACTCATTAGTTAGTAAGTCCATTAATTAATAGACATGTGTGTATAACTCAGACTGCATTTAATTTGCGAAGACAGCCCAGCTTGTAAAAGGTCCGTCACACATAAAGATCTAGCACTTCTGTTAAAAGAAAATATTTTTTAAAAAGTGACTATATGTTATATATTATAGATGAAACAGTAATGGTTAAACAGATACCATAATTATGTTAATTACGGTAGTGATTTAATACTGCAAAACATTATCAACATCAAAAAGGCAGACTTGAAAATAAAACCACAATCTATCTACTTTCTAGCAAGGTGGAAAGATATTAGCTTATATCCAGATGGAGATATATTACATGGTGTGTATTCTTAGAGAGATCTTACTAAAACAACTAAGGCACTGTTAGGTCATCTAGGTAACACATAAAGAAAAAGAGAACCAAATGTTGCAGCTCCATATGCAACAATAAAGACAATGAGCCTGATTCATTAAGAAAAGTAAAGCAAAAAAAGGGAGTAACTTTGCACATGGGCCATGTTGCATTCAAGGGGGAGGTCAATTGAAAATGTGGAGACAGATTTATAGTTGGGGTTGGGCATGTCCTAGATCAGCTTTACATTTCACTGTAAAAATAAAGCCATTCAGTATTTGTGTGCTACATGAAAAAACAGTCAGTATTTAACTTTTGTGCAAAATAATAAATAATTTGCACCATTTGCATTGTAGCAGGGTTTATCCCGGAGAACAGTTACTCATTTTTTTTTTTGTCTTACCTTCCTTAATGACTCAGGCCCCAGGTCTATGGAAACAATCTGTGGTCTACAAAATAGCATTTAGCATCTTTTGTGCTGAAACACAAACTTTCATAAGGAGAAATGTGTAATGAAATACTTACCAGCCTGCCTTAGGTGGCCTACGCAAACAGAATATCCTTATAATGGATGAAGATGCAAATTGTAACACTATCACTAGCGAGGGATGATCACAATCAGACACTTATCTGGGCCTAGGGTAGGTAGCCCTTTATTTCTCCTAGCCCAGGAGAGAGAGCAGGACAGTAGGTGATGTATAAAGGGCTGATTCAACCTAGGGACAAGTTCTCTCTACAGCAACCCAATAAAATCAGCCACAAGGGTAATTTAGACCTAATTGATCAATCTGTGTAAAAACAGATTGAATTTATATATTTAGTGGCTTACCATTTGAATACATATTATAAGCTTCTGGAACACAGCAGTCTCTTCTTCAGGCATTGCCTGATGCTTAGAGTTATGAGTGACTGTAAACACTAAATAGTGGTGTAATTTGTAAGGAGGTTTTGTCAGGGATTGAAGGAGCATGACTTACATGGCGCTGTATGTATATATCTGTGCAGCTGTAACTACACAGGAGCACATCCCCATTAGGTCACTTATCTTCATGGCACATATGTGAGGCCAATGTACACAATCATTGTGTTTTGGATTACTTGCGCATTCTATATATTTATTTCCTTTTATAATACGTTGGTTTCTATGTACATTAAATTGAGACCATACATGGGGCTGATAGAGGGTGAGCACTTGGCTTGTTTTTGTAGCGAATTTTATGCTAAATCGCTCTGTGCATGCCCAAAAATGTGAATACACACATATGATCCTATGTAGATTTGCATGATTCTGGCACTTATACCCGCCTGTGCCAGGAGAGATGGGACGAGGAAGTGGAGTGCATTCTAACATACTCCAAGTACAGTTAAGGTGTGCTTGGGAAATTGCAAACACATTTGGTCTAGGACAGAGATGCATATTCTCTTTAGAAAGCTTAATTATTTGTGGGTGGTCAGTGGCAGGTGCAAATACACGATGAGGATGGTGACAATCGCTTGCCCTACCGGAACTCTTCTGGGAGGCTGAATGTTCCGCTGATAGTGCTTTCTTCCTTTCTTTTTCTTTTATTGTGCATGAGATGTAGAGTTGTTTCTGCTGTATTTCAGATGTTTATGGAATTTTATTGATTTCTAAAAGTGGATGCGTGCTTCACAGGCAAAACAAATAGTTAAAAACATGGGCCTAGGTGTAAGTGACATAATGCCTGGCGTAAACCGAAGGACCATATACCACTTGTTCCAGACGACAAGCGTCTTGTGATATTTGTAGATTTGCATATGCAACGTAATTGCAACTTATTTAGTACATGCATTTTGCACCTACAATTTGGGGCACAAATGCGGCCAATTCTTTATCAGCCCCAATGTGTGTCTGGATGGAGAACAAATTGCAGCAGAAATTATTGGAAAAGTATTGATTTTCACCAATTCCAATGTGGTGTAAGTTTCAGGTCTATTTGTCCCCCCTTAAAAACCCTGTAACTGGAACACTTTCAACAGTTTATAAATAACCCATCCCACAAAACAATCCTTTATATTGTGGATCATGCAAATAATCCATCACATAATTGTGATTATTCTTCCTCACTGAGGACCACCCTCAATCCACCCAGATCCACCTATATACCTACGCACAAATTGATCGCTCACATTGATACTTGCCGGCCCATGAGCTGCGCTGTAGGTTTGAAATTACCAGTTCTATTGTTAGATACATATATAGACACAGAACCTCATATAATCCTCTTTTCACCTTTGTCTCTGATTGACAATTCTTTGTGTCCTGGTTTGTCCAGAGGTTCCCAGTTTACCTGTACTCCAAATTCTGGATCCTTGAGGAAATTTTGACCACATTAGAAAAATTACATGTTTCATCAGGATTATCTGTAAATGATTCAGTCCAATAACAGACAAGAAACTATTTTTCCCACTTTTTCAAACTTTTATCAATTTATTAAAAAGTTATTTCAATTTATATTACCTTTTCTCCTGTGTTTTTGCTTGCACCAAAAGATACCGCCGATCACTGCTGCTGCAGGTATCAATAAACCCACAATACAACCAACAATAGTGTTCACATTAGACGTTCCATCTGCAGGAATGACATAAGATAATGGTGTATGTGAGTAGATGGTGAGAATCTCCTAAACATCTCAACATGTTCTCCTTTAACTTGTTGTCACACATGGTTCAACTGCTGCAATTAAGTAAAATTATACAGAATATACAGAGTATCAGGAGTGGACAATACTTCCTACCCTTATAGATAAGCTGGAAGTCTTCCTGAAGAGGCTCTTGAAGAGAAGCATGTTGGACTCTGCAGGAGAAGGTTTTATTCCGGTACTCATCAGTTGGCGTAATTTTCATAGTGCTATTTACCCAGTAGGTGCCATCTTTATCTTGCTGTGGTTTACCCACAAATTGGTTTTGCACTACTGCTTCATCTACAAGCCAATGTATAACAATATCTGGAGGAAGGAATCCAGTGACTTTGCAGTGCAGGGTGTTCTCTTTATTTATACTGACATCCTTGTTGGGTATCAATATAACTGGTGAAGCTGTAAAGATCACGAATTATATTTTTGTTAGTGTGCATTTAAAGTGGCTTTTCAAATCAAATTTTTCTGGACACCCCCATCTCCACACACTACTACTGATTGGGGGCCATTCCCTTGAAACATCTGTTTGCTCAATGCAGCAAGGTCCCTATACTTACTAGAATTGCACTTAGTTATAAGTCCTGCTCTTCAATTTCTGTAATAATCTATGAGTGCAGGAGAATCCATGGTGAAGCTATAAATGACAACTGGGTCATCATAAGATGGTTTTGGGCACTATTCCAATCAGGAGCCGGCTTGCACGTAGTCTTACATTGGATAATTCCCTTCTTCAAGTGCTATGCATCAAATGTGGAATGAATAAAACATCCTAAAAGTCTATTAAAACATAAAAATGTAGTGTGAACAAGTAATAGAGCTTAAAATTATAGGGGTTGTGATATTAGAGTCAAACACTGGGAAATTAAATAAAGTAACTGAATTTTGGTCCTCATGGATGAAGTCAATGACTTGTGTTTTATATTATGGGTGTACAGTATCATTCACATGTTGTATTTAGAAACTAGAAAGCAAAGCAAATCTCTATACAGTCAGATTCTCTTAAGTGATTAGGAGTTTATTTTTTAATTTTTTCAAACACACTTTTGATGTGCTCTTGTCTGGTCTTGTGACAGTTGTCTGGTCTTGTGGAATCAGGAAACATCTTTTATACCTTCTCTGTGACCAAGTGCACATAGAGATATAGGGAGATCCTTTACAATATCCACTGAATGTGTTATGATATGGGTATGTCAACTCTAAGACCTCCAGGATCTACTTGAAGAGGTCTTCACCTATAGCAGCCACCATTCTTATATAGCGTGATTTGATCACCAATGCATGGAAGACCGCAAGGTCTTAAGCTCTAGGTAGTGCAGGCTTAGGTTGACAAGTAGAAAAGAAAGTGATAGTCTAAGCGCACAAGGTTAGTGTTATGAGAGTATATAGTTAAATCTGAAGAAAGGAGAGGAATATTGTAATAATTGTAAGCAATAAAATGGTTTTGTAAACATAAAAATACAAATGTAACAAAAAATGGCAACAGTATATGTCAAGAAGTATAAAGTGCAATATTCACAAACAGAATAGTTGCTTGCAGAAGTTGCAAAACCGATATCTGGTGTAATAACAATAAGAAATTAGTAATACACCCAATAAAATCGACCTCATAAAGACAATATCACATGGAGAATAGTTAATTAGGTTTAACTGGATAATTGAGTGGTGACTTTTACTATATTGTCTTTAATGAGGTCTAAGTTTAATTGGAGTGTATTAGCTAATTTCTTAATTGTTATTACACTAGATATCGTTTTGGTCAACTTCTCAAAGCAACTCTTCTGTTTATTGAATATTGCAACTCCATTTTCATTATACTTTTAAATAATACTGCAGCCATCATTTTTGGGCTAAACAATAGTTTTCCAAGTTGTGCACTTATAGTTCTGGCATTAAAAGACTAGTAAATATGTACTTATTTTTCAGTGTCTTATATCCCAAGTAATTGTTCCTAGTAATATCATATTTATTGATCAATTCCTGCCTTTCATTTTCTCTGAAGTTTTCACAAGCTGGAGATCTTTTGACCCATATTTTCAATGGGACCCAAATTCCCAGCGCACTCTGAGTAATGCAATCACACATATCACATATATGTAATCTTGTGTGTCTGGTGATCCTTTAAGCTGTAGGTGTATATACAAGCAGTATTTTAGAGAAAACATAAAAGTATCCAGAGAAAACCAATGGAAACATGGGGATGAAATACAATTCCCACACATGGCCTCAGCATTGTGTTGGCAATATGCCACCCAACGTGCTTATGGGTAACAAAAAAACAAACTTGCCTGAAGGACCATTTCTTCTGAAGGCAAAATTAAATTTTAACAATGAAAATCTTGTGATAAGCAGAAGGCACCAACAACTTCATTACATCTGCTGTTGAACGATCTTCCACGTACCATCAGGTTAGCATCTACTCTCAAAGGCTTTAAGCGTGCAAGACTCATTTCTTTATTCAAGTCGATCAGTCCTCCTCCTAACTCCCGTGTCCTGGCTCTCTCCCCTAGTTAGTACCACCCTATTTGTGTCTCCCCCTTCCCTTTAGGATGTAAGCTCTCATGAGCAGGGCCCTCTTTCCTTGTGTGCTCCTTCTACTGTTCCTTCACCCTCTGTACCTCTTGGCCTGCTTCGCTAGCCCTGTTTTCCCTGTCTTCTTAAGCTTATTTCTACCATCCCTTTCACTATCTGTCCCATATATAATCTTATTTGCTTTACCCTGTCACCTGTGTTTGTATACATTGTTGTATCATGTTGTGTCTTGGTTCTGTTTTCTGTATATGTAATGTACGGTGCTGCGGACCCTTTGTGGTGCCTTATAAGTCAAAGATAATAATAATAATAAAATAATAAAAATCCCTGTAATGTCTATACACTCCAATTAAGGAGCAGCTCAAACATGACATGAAGAGTGGGATAGAGTAAGAATAGTTACAGATATAGATTTAGAAGAACCATTTGACTTCAGTTAACAAAACATATAAATAAAAAATGGCATCCAAATTCTAACATTGTTAGAATTTAGAATAGGCTGAACTTGATAGCACACGCTCCCCCATCATATCACTCATTATGTAAATCTTGCTTCTAATGTAATTGTTATATATATTACTGCCAGGATTATGCCCTCATTATCCAGGATCTTCCATTAAATGGATCCACATAAAAGTGTCATTACTCCAGAGAATTGCTCACGCTCCTCTGAACAGACGAGCACAATCTACAACTACAACATTTCAATATTTAGGACGCTGTCATATAAAGCTCTATACGGATAATAAAAATAATGGTATATGTGCTGATGCAAGATGAAAATAAACTGTGGACTGCTGCTGCAAGGTTTGTCAAAGTTTTACTCCAGAAGGAAGATGAGTTTTTGTATACAAGAATATTTCCATGTGTAGAGAATATTAATAGTATTATTACCTCCATATACCAGCTGGAAGTCTTCATGGAGAGGTCCATTTAGAGCAGGCCTGTCCAACCTGCGGCCCTCCAGGTGTTGTGAAACTACAAGCCCCAGCATGCTTTGCTGGTAGACAACCAGTTGATAGCTGGAAGGGCATGCTGGGACTTGAAGTTTCACAACATCTGGAGGGCCGCAGGTTGGACAGGCCTGATTTAGAGACTGATGGACTCTACATGAGAAGATCCGCTCTCTGTCCTCCTCAGTGGGTGATATCATTACTGAACTGTTCAAACTGAATGTCCCATCCTGGTGTCTCAGAGTTCTATCCACTGTGACCTTATTCAGTATCTCTCCATCCCTGAACCATTTAATATCAATGTCCTCTGGGTAAAATCCAGTGATGGAGCTACGGAGAACACTCTTTTTATTTGCATCAATGACTTTATTAGTGATCACTATCTGCGGAGGAGCTGTAACAGATCATAGTAGGCATGTTATCTGGATACCTTGCATTGTTCTTACATTGATGGTGCTTGAACACAATTATTATTTATATGATTAAATTGCATCACATAGCTTATTTTAAGGGAATGTCAGCTTTTGGATGTCAGCCTCTACCTGGAAAACTGTAGACCTGGTGGAGAGGAGTATCTCTAGATCATTCATACTGGTTGGGAGGAGGGCAGTAAAAGACAGGTGACATGACCATTCAATTAGCGCCACCGTCATTACTCACTTCTTGTCTATAGTATGAATGTTTCCTTGTGGTTGGAGTTCTTCCCTCTCCAGGTCTGAAGTTCTCCAACGTATTCCTCCCATGACAGCAAAAGTGATATTACACATTCTACTCAAATCTGTCTATTGTTTGTAGATCACCAAAACCATCCTGTTTCTCTTCTAGTCATTACATAAAGCTTTATGAAACACTTGACCAATGTCTAATACCGGGAAACATCTTTGCTGTATCAGCTTATGTTCCAGAGGGGCTCGCTGGAATTCCATAAGACTGTTCCCCACAACTAATTAGAACCTTGTTTTTTTCTATTCGTAATTCCAAAACACCATAAATTTCTTTGCAGTATTACGAACTTTGTGCCAAATGTAATACCAGATCTGGTTTTCTAATTGTTTACAGTGAAATAACAATATTAGGCATATTTAATTTTTAAATAATAAATATATATATTATTTACGTGTAAGCTGGTTCTGTATATTGGTTTTATATAGCCAAATGTTCCAAGTTGCGCTGTCATACAAACATCTTTACAAACGGTAAAATAAATATGATTTTAATTTTATAAATGCAAATGTGTGCAACAAAGACTTTTGCATTTTTATCTACAGTAGAAATGGCAGATCTGTTGCTGGCTATAGCAGTGTGCTGGGGGAAAAAATGTTGTGTGTATGTTCCTTGCAGGATAACCCCACCCTTTCAGCACCTGTTATGGCCTATAAATTGATTTGAGCAGCTTCCACTTTTGTACTTGTCTGAGAGGCATGTTGGTGTCAGTAGCTGAGGGGGAGTGCTGACATTGGATTGCTATTTGGAGGCTTCTGGGGTACCTCTTTGGTAAGTTAGCTCTCAATTTAAAAACACATATGTATGGCCCAAATATAGGGACTCTCATTGTTTAGAGTAGGACCATCCTATATGCAAAAGCGCCTTGGCGTGGCAGGATGGCTTAAACATACATTTGCAAATGTGTGCAACAAAGACTTTTGCATTTTTATCTACAGTAGAAATGGCAGATCTGTTGCTGGCTATAGCAGTGTGCTGGGGGAAAAAATGTTGTGTGTATGTTCCTTGCAGGATAACCCCACCCTTTCAGCACCTGTTATGGCCTATAAATTGATTTGAGCAGCTTCCACTTTTGTACTTGTCTGAGAGGCATGTTGGTGTCAGTAGCTGAGGGGGAGTGCTGACATTGGATTGCTATTTGGAGGCTTCTGGGGTACCTCTTTGGTAAGTTAGCTCTCAATTTAAAAACACATATGTATGGCCCAAATATAGGGACTCTCATTGTTTAGAGTAGGACCATCCTATATGCAAAAGCCCCTTGGCGTGGCAGGATGGCTTAAACATACATTTGCAAATGTGTGCAACAAAGACTTTTGCATTTTTATCTACAGTAGAAATGGCAGATCTGTTGCTGGCTATAGCAGTGTGCTGGGGGAAAAAATGTTGTGTGTATGTTCCTTGCAGGATAACCCCATCCTTTCAGCACCTGTTATGGCCTATAAATTGATTTGAGCAGCTTCCACTTTTGTACTTGTCTGAGAGGCATGTTGGTGTCAGTAGCTGAGGGGGAGTGCTGACATTGGATTGCTATTTGGAGGCTTCTGGGGTACCTCTTTGGTAAGTTAGCTCTCAATTTAAAAACACATATGTATGGCCCAAATATAGGGACTCTCATTGTTTAGAGTAGGACCATCCTATATGCAAAAGCGCCTTGGCGTGGCAGGATGGCTTAAACATACATTTGCAAATGTGTGCAACAAAGACTTTTGCATTTTTATCTACAGTAGAAATGGCAGATCTGTTGCTGGCTATAGCAGTGTGCTGGGGGAAAAAATGTTGTGTGTATGTTCCTTGCAGGATAACCCCACCCTTTCAGCACCTGTTATGGCCTATAAATTGATTTGAGCAGCTTCCACTTTTGTACTTGTCTGAGAGGCATGTTGGTGTCAGTAGCTGAGGGGGAGTGCTGACATTGGATTGCTATTTGGAGGCTTCTGGGGTACCTCTTTGGTAAGTTAGCTCTCAATTTAAAAACACATATGTATGGCCCAAATATAGGGACTCTCATTGTTTAGAGTAGGACCATCCTATATGCAAAAGCGCCTTGGCGTGGCAGGATGGCTTAAACATACATTTGCAAATGTGTGCAACAAAGACTTTTGCATTTTTATCTACAGTAGAAATGGCAGATCTGTTGCTGGCTATAGCAGTGTGCTGGGGGAAAAAATGTTGTGTGTATGTTCCTTGCAGGATAACCCCACCCTTTCAGCACCTGTTATGGCCTATAAATTGATTTGAGCAGCTTCCACTTTTGTACTTGTCTGAGAGGCATGTTGGTGTCAGTAGCTGAGGGGGAGTGCTGACATTGGATTGCTATTTGGAGGCTTCTGGGGTACCTCTTTGGTAAGTTAGCTCTCAATTTAAAAACACATATGTATGGCCCAAATATAGGGACTCTCATTGTTTAGAGTAGGACCATCCTATATGCAAAAGCGCCTTGGCGTGGCAGGATGGCTTAAACATACATTTGCAAATGTGTGCAACAAAGACTTTTGCATTTTTATCTACAGTAGAAATGGCAGATCTGTTGCTGGCTATAGCAGTGTGCTGGGGGAAAAAATGTTGTGTGTATGTTCCTTGCAGGATAACCCCACCCTTTCAGCACCTGTTATGGCCTATAAATTGATTTGAGCAGCTTCCACTTTTGTACTTGTCTGAGAGGCATGTTGGTGTCAGTAGCTGAGGGGGAGTGCTGACATTGGATTGCTATTTGGAGGCTTCTGGGGTACCTCTTTGGTAAGTTAGCTCTCAATTTAAAAACACATATGTATGGCCCAAATATAGGGACTCTCATTGTTTAGAGTAGGACCATCCTATATGCAAAAGCGCCTTGGCGTGGCAGGATGGCTTAAACATACATTTGCAAATGTGTGCAACAAAGACTTTTGCATTTTTATCTACAGTAGAAATGGCAGATCTGTTGCTGGCTATAGCAGTGTGCTGGGGGAAAAAATGTTGTGTGTATGTTCCTTGCAGGATAACCCCACCCTTTCAGCACCTGTTATGGCCTATAAATTGATTTGAGCAGCTTCCACTTTTGTACTTGTCTGAGAGGCATGTTGGTGTCAGTAGCTGAGGGGGAGTGCTGACATTGGATTGCTATTTGGAGGCTTCTGGGGTACCTCTTTGGTAAGTTAGCTCTCAATTTAAAAACACATATGTATGGCCCAAATATAGGGACTCTCATTGTTTAGAGTAGGACCATCCTATATGCAAAAGCCCCTTGGCGTGGCAGGATGGCTTAAACATACATTTGCAAATGTGTGCAACAAAGACTTTTGCATTTTTATCTACAGTAGAAATGGCAGATCTGTTGCTGGCTATAGCAGTGTGCTGGGGGAAAAAATGTTGTGTGTATGTTCCTTGCAGGATAACCCCATCCTTTCAGCACCTGTTATGGCCTATAAATTGATTTGAGCAGCTTCCACTTTTGTACTTGTCTGAGAGGCATGTTGGTGTCAGTAGCTGAGGGGGAGTGCTGACATTGGATTGCTATTTGGAGGCTTCTGGGGTACCTCTTTGGTAAGTTAGCTCTCAATTTAAAAACACATATGTATGGCCCAAATATAGGGACTCTCATTGTTTAGAGTAGGACCATCCTATATGCAAAAGCGCCTTGGCGTGGCAGGATGGCTTAAACATACATTTGCAAATGTGTGCAACAAAGACTTTTGCATTTTTATCTACAGTAGAAATGGCAGATCTGTTGCTGGCTATAGCAGTGTGCTGGGGGAAAAAATGTTGTGTGTATGTTCCTTGCAGGATAACCCCACCCTTTCAGCACCTGTTATGGCCTATAAATTGATTTGAGCAGCTTCCACTTTTGTACTTGTCTGAGAGGCATGTTGGTGTCAGTAGCTGAGGGGGAGTGCTGACATTGGATTGCTATTTGGAGGCTTCTGGGGTACCTCTTTGGTAAGTTAGCTCTCAATTTAAAAACACATATGTATGGCCCAAATATAGGGACTCTCATTGTTTAGAGTAGGACCATCCTATATGCAAAAGCGCCTTGGCGTGGCAGGATGGCTTAAACATACATTTGCAAATGTGTGCAACAAAGACTTTTGCATTTTTATCTACAGTAGAAATGGCAGATCTGTTGCTGGCTATAGCAGTGTGCTGGGGGAAAAAATGTTGTGTGTATGTTCCTTGCAGGATAACCCCACCCTTTCAGCACCTGTTATGGCCTATAAATTGATTTGAGCAGCTTCCACTTTTGTACTTGTCTGAGAGGCATGTTGGTGTCAGTAGCTGAGGGGGAGTGCTGACATTGGATTGCTATTTGGAGGCTTCTGGGGTACCTCTTTGGTAAGTTAGCTCTCAATTTAAAAACACATATGTATGGCCCAAATATAGGGACTCTCATTGTTTAGAGTAGGACCATCCTATATGCAAAAGCGCCTTGGCGTGGCAGGATGGCTTAAACATACATTTGCAAATGTGTGCAACAAAGACTTTTGCATTTTTATCTACAGTAGAAATGGCAGATCTGTTGCTGGCTATAGCAGTGTGCTGGGGGAAAAAATGTTGTGTGTATGTTCCTTGCAGGATAACCCCACCCTTTCAGCACCTGTTATGGCCTATAAATTGATTTGAGCAGCTTCCACTTTTGTACTTGTCTGAGAGGCATGTTGGTGTCAGTAGCTGAGGGGGAGTGCTGACATTGGATTGCTATTTGGAGGCTTCTGGGGTACCTCTTTGGTAAGTTAGCTCTCAATTTAAAAACACATATGTATGGCCCAAATATAGGGACTCTCATTGTTTAGAGTAGGACCATCCTATATGCAAAAGCGCCTTGGCGTGGCAGGATGGCTTAAACATACATTTGCAAATGTGTGCAACAAAGACTTTTGCATTTTTATCTACAGTAGAAATGGCAGATCTGTTGCTGGCTATAGCAGTGTGCTGGGGGAAAAAATGTTGTGTGTATGTTCCTTGCAGGATAACCCCACCCTTTCAGCACCTGTTATGGCCTATAAATTGATTTGAGCAGCTTCCACTTTTGTACTTGTCTGAGAGGCATGTTGGTGTCAGTAGCTGAGGGGGAGTGCTGACATTGGATTGCTATTTGGAGGCTTCTGGGGTACCTCTTTGGTAAGTTAGCTCTCAATTTAAAAACACATATGTATGGCCCAAATATAGGGACTCTCATTGTTTAGAGTAGGACCATCCTATATGCAAAAGCGCCTTGGCGTGGCAGGATGGCTTAAACATACATTTGCAAATGTGTGCAACAAAGACTTTTGCATTTTTATCTACAGTAGAAATGGCAGATCTGTTGCTGGCTATAGCAGTGTGCTGGGGGAAAAAATGTTGTGTGTATGTTCCTTGCAGGATAACCCCACCCTTTCAGCACCTGTTATGGCCTATAAATTGATTTGAGCAGCTTCCACTTTTGTACTTGTCTGAGAGGCATGTTGGTGTCAGTAGCTGAGGGGGAGTGCTGACATTGGATTGCTATTTGGAGGCTTCTGGGGTACCTCTTTGGTAAGTTAGCTCTCAATTTAAAAACACATATGTATGGCCCAAATATAGGGACTCTCATTGTTTAGAGTAGGACCATCCTATATGCAAAAGCGCCTTGGCGTGGCAGGATGGCTTAAACATACATTTGCAAATGTGTGCAACAAAGACTTTTGCATTTTTATCTACAGTAGAAATGGCAGATCTGTTGCTGGCTATAGCAGTGTGCTGGGGGAAAAAATGTTGTGTGTATGTTCCTTGCAGGATAACCCCACCCTTTCAGCACCTGTTATGGCCTATAAATTGATTTGAGCAGCTTCCACTTTTGTACTTGTCTGAGAGGCATGTTGGTGTCAGTAGCTGAGGGGGAGTGCTGACATTGGATTGCTATTTGGAGGCTTCTGGGGTACCTCTTTGGTAAGTTAGCTCTCAATTTAAAAACACATATGTATGGCCCAAATATAGGGACTCTCATTGTTTAGAGTAGGACCATCCTATATGCAAAAGCGCCTTGGCGTGGCAGGATGGCTTAAACATACATTTGCAAATGTGTGCAACAAAGACTTTTGCATTTTTATCTACAGTAGAAATGGCAGATCTGTTGCTGGCTATAGCAGTGTGCTGGGGGAAAAAATGTTGTGTGTATGTTCCTTGCAGGATAACCCCACCCTTTCAGCACCTGTTATGGCCTATAAATTGATTTGAGCAGCTTCCACTTTTGTACTTGTCTGAGAGGCATGTTGGTGTCAGTAGCTGAGGGGGAGTGCTGACATTGGATTGCTATTTGGAGGCTTCTGGGGTACCTCTTTGGTAAGTTAGCTCTCAATTTAAAAACACATATGTATGGCCCAAATATAGGGACTCTCATTGTTTAGAGTAGGACCATCCTATATGCAAAAGCGCCTTGGCGTGGCAGGATGGCTTAAACATACATTTGCAAATGTGTGCAACAAAGACTTTTGCATTTTTATCTACAGTAGAAATGGCAGATCTGTTGCTGGCTATAGCAGTGTGCTGGGGGAAAAAATGTTGTGTGTATGTTCCTTGCAGGATAACCCCACCCTTTCAGCACCTGTTATGGCCTATAAATTGATTTGAGCAGCTTCCACTTTTGTACATGCTTTGCTGGTAGACAACCAGTTGATAGCTGGAAGGGCATGCTGGGACTTGAAGTTTCACAACATCTGGAGGGCCGCAGGTTGGACAGGCCTGATTTAGAGACTGATGGACTCTACATGAGAAGATCCGCTCTCTGTCCTCCTCAGTGGGTGATATCATTACTGAACTGTTCAAACTGAATGTCCCATCCTGGTGTCTCAGAGTTCTATCCACTGTGACCTTATTCAGTATCTCTCCATCCCTGAACCATTTAATATCAATGTCCTCTGGGTAAAATCCAGTGATGGAGCTACGGAGAACACTCTTTTTATTTGCATCAATGACTTTATTAGTGATCACTATCTGCGGAGGAGCTGTAACAGATCATAGTAGGCATGTTATCTGGATACCTTGCATTGTTCTTACATTGATGGTGCTTGAACACAATTATTATTTATATGATTAAATTGCATCACATAGCTTATTTTAAGGGAATGTCAGCTTTTGGATGTCAGCCTCTACCTGGAAAACTGTAGACCTGGTGGAGAGGAGTATCTCTAGATCATTCATACTGGTTGGGAGGAGGGCAGTAAAAGACAGGTGACATGACCATTCAATTAGCGCCACCGTCATTACTCACTTCTTGTCTATAGTATGAATGTTTCCTTGTGGTTGGAGTTCTTCCCTCTCCAGGTCTGAAGTCCTCCAACGTATTCCTCCCATGACAGCAAAAGTGATATTACACATTCTACTCAAATCTGTCTATTGTTTGTGGATCACCAAAACCATCCTGTTTCTCTTCTAGTCATTACATAAAGCTTTATGAAACACTTGACCAATGTCTAATACCGGGAAACATCTTTGCTGTATCAGCTTATGTTCCAGAGGGGCTCGCTGGAATTCCATAAGACTGTTCCCCACAACTAATTAGAACCTTGTTTTTTTCTATTCGTAATTCCAAAACACCATAAATTTCTTTGCAGTATTACGAACTTTGTGCCAAATGTAATACCAGATCTGGTTTTCTAATTGTTTACAGTGAAATAACAATATTAGGCATATTTAATTTTTAAATAATAAATATATATATTATTTAAGTGTAAGCTGGTTCTGTATATTGGTTTTATATAGCCAATTGTTCCAAGTTGCGCTGTCATACAAACATCTTTACAAACGGTAAAATAAATATGATTTAATTTTATAATGAAAGGTGGTAAAAGGCATTTCAGAGTCTTTCATGTCAATAAAAATTGTTAACCCTTTTGTTTCAGTGTATTGTTTATTATTTATATTATTTTAGTATAATGGCTGAGTGGTTTTAGGAAATCTATCCCATTATACAGGGACCATTGTGGTGGTAAAGTTACCACTATAGGATCCCAAATTTTTACATTACTCATAGCCCAGGAGTTAGTTGTTTTTTGGAGAAGTGCTCTCTTTTTTGGTGGATCTCTTCATAGAGTCTTCAGCCCTAAGCTGGCTATGCTGGTGCTGGTTCGCCATATAACAAGGAGAGCCAAAACTAAGGGCTTTCCTTTTATAATGTGCCTAGCTCAGCCTGTCTATCCTGGTGCTGGTTTGCCCTTTAGCATAGTACCCATGCTTGTCCCCCTGTGTTAGTGGAACCCACTCCAGACTATATAGCACTGGTGATGTTTATGGATTTTAGGTGAGGCCAAGCTAATATTATTTTTTTTTATATTGTTTTATTTTTATAACCCTGAAAGATACACAAGTCATTTCCATCAACACAAAAATGTACTCCATGCAATTTACATCTCCTAAAACTACTGAACATCAAAAAGGTACAATTGCCAGAATTTTTACTTTATGCAAATCGACTAATGTCCAATGCTAAATGAGACCCAGTTTGTGCATTTTTGTTTAATAGTGTAGATGTGTGAATAGCTGCAGAAAAGTTTGCTTCTTTAACATTCACTCCAGGGAGAGGATCATTATTTGTATACAAGAATATTTCCATGTTGGAAGTCTTCATGGAGAGGTCCATTAAGAGACTGATGTTGTACTCTACATGAGAAGATCCGCTCTCTGTCTTGTGTCTGTCTCTGTCTCAGGAGGAAGTCCTGCTAAGGACGAAACGCGTAGAGGATCATTCTATTTACTCCTGGGTCATATTTGGATCACCACACCACCAGTAAATCCTGTGCGGAGACTGTGGGAGGTTCCTGCTGTACCCTAGGATATGGTATATCTGTTACCAGAATTACAGATAAGCTTATGTCATTTTTACTCAATGTGAGTGTGCATTTTATATGTTACTGTTTATTAAATGCTGGTTTTCTGAAATACTACACCATATAGTGCATTATCCTTTTTCCCTATCCACTGAGTGGAGGAGAGTTCCTGGTGTTTACAGTACGCTGCTGATATATGGCTGGTGAGCAGGCATGCAGTTTTGCTGATTATACTACCTCCTTGGAGAGAATGCTGATTATATATTATTGAGATAACAGCCATGGTTAGCTGTGTTCCAGTCTCTGGACAAGATATATGCAGATAAGCAAACTTTATTCCTTGTGGTGTGTATTTATCAAGGTGATGGGCTATCACTAACGCACTGATCTCATACTTCTTTTTTCTGTCTTTTAATGCTTACCAACTGGACTTATACCTGTGGTCCTTAAGGATCGTCCAGGGAAATTGAAGTATTGAACTATCCTGAACTATATTTTACTCCACTGAACTTGGTTTACATACCCCCGGTTAACACACCATATTGCGCCGTATCCTGTACCTTATACAATATATATATATATATATGTATTTTTGAAGTCGTATAATTGGATGAAAGAAAGTATATTGATTAATATTGTTTTACCGTGCGATTGCGATCAGTACGCCATGTGTTATGTGGCATGATGCGATTGCATGATAAAACACGCACGCATACACTCACACTTTCACATACATTTATTTATATATTTCATATTTATAATGGTTCCATTCCACAGTCGTTTATGAGCAGATGTTATTTGGTTTATAGTTATATATTATAAGGTTATATTATTATTATTATTATTAATTTTTATTTATAAGGTGCCACTAGGTATCCGTAGCGCCGTACAGGGACAGACAGAAACACGATACAGGGTGAGACAGCACAGTACAGTTAACAGAAATCACAGTAACTCAGAGGCTCAATGAACAGCTAGATTAGAGGTGAGAGCCCCCAGCGGGGTAGAGACAGGGGCCGGAGGACCTCGCGGAGGAGACAAGGAGCTGGAGAGCAGAGTTAAGGTGGTGGAGAACAGAAGGAGAGGAGGCCCTGCTCGGAGGAGCGTACAATCTAAGGGGAGGGTAGGACGGACAATGGTAGGAGGAGGGAATGGGGATGACGGAGGCAGAGACGGAGGGGGGGGAGAGGAGAATGAAAAGGGGGAAGTAGGAGGGGGACAGGAGAGGGAGGGGGGTAGGGGGAGACTGGGAGGAGGTCAGTGGGTGGGGGACTGAAGGGCTTTAAGGAAGAGGTGGGTTTTTAAGACCCGTTTGAAGCTGGACAAGTTGGGGGAAGTTCTGATGGAGCGGGGGAGCTGGTTCCAGTGGAGGGGGGCAGCGCGGGAGAAGTCTTGGATGCGAGCATGGGAGGAGGTAACCAGGGGGGAAGAGAGGCGGCGGTCGTTAGCCGAACGAAGAGGGTGGGATGGAGCGTGAATGGAGATGAGGTTGGAGATGTAGGGAGCAGTGGAGTTGGAGAGGACCTTAAAAGTAAGAGTGAGGAGCTTGAACACGATTCTGTAGGGGATGGGGAGCCAGTGGAGGGATTGGTAGAGGGGGGAGACAGAAGAGGAGCGGCGAGAAAGGAAAATGAGCCGAGCGGCTGCATTGAGTACGGAGCGAAGGGGAGCGAGATGAGAGCGGGGGAGGCCAGTAAGAAGGAGGTTACAGTAGTCCAAGCGGGAGATAATAAGAGAGTGGACAAGGGCTTTGGTGGCATCTTGGGAGAGGAAGGGCCGAATGCGTGCGATGTTGCGCAGCTGGAAGCGGCAGGATTTGGCGAGAGAGAGGATGTGAGGGACAAAGGAGAGAGAGGAGTCCAGGGTGACGCCGAGGCAGCGAAGTTGAGAAACAGGGGAAATAGAGGGGTTGAGAGCGGTGATAGAAAGGTCGGAAGGGCAGGGGGAGTGAGTGGGGGGAAAGACAATAAGTTCGGTTTTTGTGAGATTGGGTTTGAGGAATCTAGAGGACATCCAGGAGGTGATGGCGGAGAGGCAGGCGGACACCCTGGAGAGGAGGGAGGGAGAGAGATCGGGAGAGGAAAGGTAGAGTTGGGTGTCGTCCGCATAGAGGTGGTACTTGAGACCAAAGGAGCTGATGAGTTCACCGAGGGAAGAGGTGTAAAGGGAGAACAGTAGGGGTCCGAGAACAGAGCCTTGGGGAACCCCTACTGGAAGGGAGGAGGGGGGGATATAGATCCGGAGGTGGAGACGGAGAAGGTACGGCCAGCAAGGTAAGAGGTGAACCAGGACAGGGCGGAGCCGGAGAGGCCAAAGGATTGAAGGGTGTGGAGCAAGAGCGGGAGGTCAACGGTGTCGAAGGCCACTGAGAGATCCAAGAGAATGAGAAGGGAGAAGTGGCCCCTAGCTTTGGCAGAGAGGAGATCGTTGGTGACTATGGCCAGGGCAGTTTCGGTGGAGTGGAGGGGGCGAAAGCCAGATTGGAGAGGATCGAGAAGGGAGTGATCAGAGAGGATGGTGGAGAGGCGGCTGCAGACATGCCTCTCAAGTATTTTGGAGGCAAAAGGGAGAAGAGAGATGGGGCGATAGTTGGAGAGAGAGGTGGGGTCAAGATGAGGTTTCTTAAGAATGGGGGATACAAGAGCGTGTTTGAAAGAGGAGGGGAAGATGCCAGTGGAGAGGGAGAGGTTGAAGAGGTGGGCGAGGTGGGAGCAGGTGGCGAGGGAAAGGGAGCGAAGGAGGTGGGAGGGGAATGGGGTCCAGGGGACAGGAAGACGGAGGAGAGGATGAGATGAGAGAGTGGACTTCTTCTCCCGTAGTGGGGCGGAAGGAGAAGAGGGAGTGGTGGCGAGAGGGAGAGGGAGAGGGAGGGAGGGTGGGGGCGGGCTGGTGAGGGGAGGAGGAGATTTCGAGACGGATGGCCTCGATTTTAGAGGAGAAGAAGGAGGCAAAGTCAGTGGCGGTCAGAGAGGAGGGGAGAGGAGGGGCGGGGGAGGAGAGGAGGGTGCGGAAGGTGGCAAAGAGGCGGCGGGGGTTGGAGGACTGGGAGGAGATAAGGGATTTAAAGAAAGATTGTTTGGCGAGAGAGAGAGCAGAGCTATAGGAAGAGAGGATGAACTTGAAGTGGAGAAAATCAGCCAGGGAGCGGGATTTTCTCCAGTGTCGTTCAGCCGTACGGGAGCATTTTTGGAGGAAGCGAGTGAATTTGGAGTGCCAAGGCTGGGGTTGGGAGCGACGGGGTTTGACAGAGTGGGCCGGGCGATGGCGTCAAGAGCAGAGGTGAGGGTGTGGTTGTAGAAGGAGACCGTCAGGTTGGGGCAAGCCTGGGAGGAGAGGGGAGAAAGGAGAGTGTCAAGAGTGGAGGACAGAGTAACAAATTGCTTGTGCTTCGGAACCACACAAATAGCTTAGACAATGCTTATTGGAAAATGATGAAATTACTTTAATAGTATGTTCTTAAACTCCCGTTTAGCTCACAAATAAACATATTCAGATATTCAGTGAAAATTTTTCAATCCTATATAGTGCCCAACTAAATAAATCTCTACAATAAATGTCTCTAATGGCGGCTCCTGTCATCATGGCAATTTATTCTCATGAGAAGTCTTCTTCATTTTGTCATTTCTCAAATCTCTGAAGTAACTTCAAAATATACTTATTCCAATAGCATCTCCTACACAAATAGAGCAAACCTACCTCGGAAGGTTTATAACATCATTAAACATCTTTTAGGAAAGAATTTCATTTAATTCTAAGGCTTCATTTAGCCCAGTTGGACTAACTACATTCAGTTGATGTATCCAAAAAACTCCTTGTGTACACAATATTTTATACCTATCACCCCCTCTGGTTGTGTTCTTAATGTATTCCACACCGAATACTGATAAACTATTAACCTCTCCATTGTGATATGCACTGAAGTGACACCTACACCTCAACACATAAATCACATAGCATGTATTACAATTAATAAATCCTCGGATTTTATAGCTTTTACGCGTATGTGAAAATTCTGTATGTTTATTCCCTAAAAGTATGCAGGTAGTGTATCTAGTGCTTCCACATTTATAAAAACCCTCGCGACTTTGCAGAATCCAATTATGTGTAAATATAAAATCCAAACTCTCAGTTTGATTCTTTTTACTAAACTAGGAGCTATTTTATTTTTGAGATTATTACCTTTTTTGAACACCACTTTTGTATTTTGTGGTAATAGATTTCTTAGTATATTTTCTTGTTGGAGAATTGGGTAATGTTTCTTAATAACTTTTTTGTTCTCCAATGATTTTTTGTTATATTTTGACATAAATACTACAGATGCAAAATCTTCTTTATTTTTTCTTATTTTCTCATTATCTAGATCTGACTTCTTGCTCCCCAACAAAAAGTTATTTCTGACAAGTTGGTAGTAAACTTCGCTCCCTAGATGTGAATATTTCATGTAAAGCTGCCAAAAGGAGAAAAGTATAGGTGACCCCTTTCCCTAATAAGAGACATAGAGATTTAAAAACAAACAAACAAAAAAAAACCTCTCTTTGGCGCTAAAAAAAAGGATGTGTGTGCGGAGGAAATATGTAAATATTAGTTAATTATCAATGTATGATGTTTCTTAGTAAACACAATAAAACATGCAGTTCTGGCCACAGACTTGGCACACAAATTCTGATGATTGTCATATATAACTTTCTGTCTATTAGTCTTCACTGACCAACAGATTGCCTTTTGCAGCTATATAAGTGATGCTATCTATGCTCCCCAGTTGCAGCATAGACAATTTAGTGTATCTATTGTTGTTGTATTGTACAGTATTTTGTTCTGGCCAGACCTGCATCTTTTAATGTGTTTAATAAGAAATGCCATATATTGATAATAAACTAATCATCATCATCATCATCACCATTTATTTATAACTAATATTTATATATGTACACCGCAACCCCCCGTCCTTTTTTAGCGCCAATGAGAGTTTTTTGCTTTATCAATAGGTTATTTCTATCAATACTCAATAACTTTTTTAGAGCATTCTCTAATATCTTCTCTGGTTATTCCGTTTCTCAAAAATCACTTAGTAATTCTAGTGCTTGTCAACCAAAGGTGTTTTCATTAGTACAATTCCCTTTTAAATGCATTAGTTGTCCTTTAGGTATGTAATTTTCCCATGTGTTGTAATGTGCACTATTATAGCGGATATAATTGGACACATCCACCCTATTTTAGAAGGTGGACATTTCCAAAAGTCCACAGTGTACAGAAATTTGAAGATCCAAAATATCCTTAATCATTTTTTGATATCTATATACAAACTTTAAATTATATCCATTAGTAATAAGTGAAGTGACAAAGGAACGTGCTTGTGATTCACCCCTCCAAATAATAAATAAATCATCTATGTAACAGCCATAGAGGACCAGGTCTGCACCAAATCCACCCCCCCACATATGGGCCTCATCGAAAAACGCCCATATATAGGTTGGCGTAACTCAGGACGAACCTGGTCCCCATGGCCGTTCATATCACCTGTAGATAATATCCATGATTGAACAAAAAATAACAAAGTGATAAAATAAATTGAGTGGAATTAACTATAAAGTCACACTGAGTTTCTGATATGGAGTGATCCTCTGATAATATTTTTTAAATCTCTTGAATTCCTTTTTCGTGTGGTATATTACTGTATAAGGATTCTAAATCCAAAGTCAGTTTTCTTTCCATTCTAACTCCTTTAACAGATTGAGAAGATTTGTCAAATCACGTATCATTGATTTGAGTTTCACTACATGTGACTGCATATTTTTATGACCATAACATATTTAATTATTCAGATTGGTTTGTGATTAGTTCCTAGATCAGTGCATTGATCAGAATGTATTCGTATTAATAAAATTTTGAGTAATGTTTGAATAGTATCCTGGTTGCTCACTACCTGCTACCTTGTGCTGTTCACTCCACTGGGCAAATGCCAGTCTGATCATTAGTTTGCTTTAGGAAACCATCAAGGTTGCTCACTACCTCCTATGATGTTCTGTCCACTCCACCGGGCAATTGTAAATAAAAAACTACTACTACCCGAGCTTAAGTTCAGGGGGCAACTGAGTACTGTGGAACGTATCTAGTTTCTCAGGAAGAGGATAAAGGCTAACATATAGCGGTTCTAATAGTTGAGGATTACATACACCTTGCCTTTAATACCAATACACTCACCTCAAAACCCATACCAAAACTAGTTCTCTTTTTATCTCTTGACTATTACAACTCCTGGTATCTGTCCTTCCCCTACACATTTATCCCTGCTGTGTTTTAAATGTAATTAATAAAAAATGAATGTTATTTATTTTACATATATCCACAAATTCATTTTATCGTGTAGTGGTGTTTCAACACCCAGTGCTTTTTTGTTTATTTTTTATTTTTTCAATTGTTTTGTTGCAACACTACACTATCTGGTTGTTCACTACCTGCTACTGTGTGCTGTCCACTTCACCTGGTTACCCATTATACTGGCGGAGATGTTGGTAATTTTATAGGTCGCTCCATTAACATTTATTGAGGCCTAAGTCATGTCCTTCTGTCAGTGGAGGATATAATGCTAACTATAGCTGTCTCCAATGCATCAGGTTAATATAAGCATGTTTCTGCACTTATCTTGATTGAGTTATTTTTTAATCTGGACACTGAAATTGATATGTATTTCCTAGAGCTTAACATACTTCATTTGTTGTTTGTCCAGTTAATTGTTTCTTTCTGAATTTATGAACACATGCAAATATTTCACAAAACATATTCGAACCTACAACAATTTTTCCCCTAGATGAAATCAATTTGTGGATTTATAAATGGGCCCCGATGTGGGGGCTGTGTAGCAAGGGTGGGTCTATTGACACTTTCCCAGGGCCGGTGTAAGGTTTCTCGGCACCCCAGGTAAAGCTGTAGCCTACAGCCGCTCCTCCCCCAGTTCCCACTTCCTAGCCCTTCACACACTTGACATCTATAAAATAAAAAGAGCAGCTCTAAACTCCTGGCTGGCTGGCAAGCCTGCAGTCCAAATGCACTGATGTCAAACGCAGAATGCTGTCCAGGCTTCACTGCTGCCCAGGAGCAGATGTGGGATTTATATAGAAGAGGCTCCAAATGTTAGATTTCAGAACAAAGCAAAGAAAACTTTATATCACTTATCTGTCACATACTGACATGTCCCCAGCTGCCCACCAGCTATTCTTACACATGCCACCCGCACCCATCAGCCTTTGTCACACATGCCACATCCCTTCCACCAGCTTTCACATGTCCCTGCCCTAGACACCCTAGGGCAGGGGCACTAGTCAGGCGCCAGCTTTTTCACACATGCCCCCGTCCCCAACAGCTTTTCTCTGAAATGGCCATGCTGCCCTCCAGCTTTTCTTAAACATGCCCCCCTACCAAACAGTTTTTTTTTACATGCCCTCTTGCCCACAAGATTTTAATAAATAACCACTTTAATGCCCCCTCTAATCCTGTTTTCTCACCTCACCCTCATTGTCTCCAGCTCCCAGTCCCCCATTTTATCTAGCCCCTCTCATCCTGTTTTCTCTAGCCACCTCTCTCCACATTTTCTCCAGTCCCCCCCATTTTCTGTAGCCTCCTCTCAACATTTTCTGTAGCCCACTCTGTCCCCCCATTTTCTCCAGTCCCCTCTCCACATTGTCTCTATCCCCATCTGCCCCCATTTTCTCTAGCCCCCTCTCCATGTTTTCTGCAGTCCCCTCTGCCCCCCCATTTTCTTCAGTCCCGCTCCCTCCGTTTTCTTTATATTAGTATAATTACCCTTTCTTTCTTTCTTATCTTTTCCACTTCTTGCTTCATCTTTATTGTTTCTCTATTGCCTTTTGGAGCTTCTCAGCTCCTCTCCAGTGACAGCATCGTGACATCACAATGCTGTCAGGACCCGGAACCAGAGGGATGCTTAAGCACTGGGGAAATAGCGTACAGGCGATTATACCGCCCACACCAACTAACAAGGTCTCATTTAGTGACATTGTTAGTATGGTTAACCAGCAACACTGCCACCTCCCTAGAGCATGGCACCCTAGGCAGCTGCTTAATGGTGATGCCGTGCACTTACCAACATTGTAATTTTGACAGTACTGTTGTGAAATAAATTTGAATCCTGGTGCAAACAAGGTCTGATTTATAGCAGAAGCCAAAAGTGCCAGATATGCGCCTACCCATGATACATGTAAAGTAACTGCATGCGCAAAACATCTCACAAGATGTTTCAAAGAGACTGCTACATTTGTAACTAGAGAGCTTGAAGTTTTTAAAGTACCTGTCAGGCGCGTATCCGGACTGACACTAGATGCAGGAGACGGCCTCCTGTCTTCTTCGATGGTCGCATCCCATTGCCTAGCAACGGGACGCTTCCTTCTCCTCTCTGGCCATGCACTGTCAGTGCATGGGCAGATGGTGAAGTGTGCCGTTACTAGTCACCGGGACGCTTTAATACTTACCTATCTGATGATCGAAATCTTGTTGCCCAATCAGGGCTCACCTTCCTCCTTAAATAGCAGCCTCTGGCACCACTAAGGTGTCAAAGTATTGGTTTCACTACCTGCTCCAGCACTTCTCAGTTATTCCTGTCTCCTGCATCACATTTGGTTTTGACTCAGCTTACCCTTAGACTACTCTTTCGGAATGCGTTTTGGTGCCTTGTTGCTCTTCTGGTTTTTGGCTTCTGGTAAACCTGTCTATGCTCTGGATCACCCATGTGTATGTTCTGCCTGGCTGGTTCTGATCCGGATCTGTTTGACCATGTCTGTCTACTCCTGTCACTACGCTGGTGACTGTCTCGGAGTACCGCGACCTGCACACCCTCTTGCAGCGAAGCCCAAACTCCCTTGTGGGGATCCATGGTGAATACCAAGGGTCCGTTAGCCTCCGCATCTCCCTGATCAGTTGTGCAATTACCAGCTAGTGGACACTCCTGCTTGTTACGTTACAGTACCTGTCAACATTCTAGCGGTTCAAATATTATATAAATTGTTTTCAGTTTTAGTTCTAGCTGTGTATAAATTATTTAAAACTAGTGGCCATGAAGTTTATATGACCGTAACAGACTGAAAGACCAAAAGAATCCATGGATGAGTAGCAAATTGATTGCAGAAAAAATAAGTGCAATTTAAAATCTTAGAGGACAGTTAATGACTACTATAAATGAATATTATGCAAATGAGATTTACTTTTATAAATTCTTCATTGTCTATTTAATATTCATTGAATAGAAAACAGTGTTTAAGGGTCAACTGAAAAAAACACCTACAATATGTGGATGCAACTTCACTTATAATAGTTTAGTGGCATAAAAACTGTGTACACATTATAAATAGTCAAATCAGAAACTAGTACATAGTAAAAGAGATACAATTCTTAAGCAGCGCTATTCATCAATGCATTCAAATAAACAGGAGAGCTGTGATATAGCAGAAGGAACATTCAGCTAAAAGTGGCTGCTAAACTTTAGCACCAGGGAGTAAGATAACAGTTATCCTTTTAAACCAAAGCTGAGCCACTAGTTGAATTAATAGTATATGTCTGTAAAAAATCAGTGCCTGGATATTAGGAATGGTGGATCTCACTTATCAAACTCATTTTCAGCTGAATCCTTAGGTTTCAAGAAGCCTTACCATTGTGGGAAGTCCAGAGTCTCTGTGCCAGTCAGCATGAAGCAATTATCAGTAATACTTCTTTAATGCAGGGTGAAAGTATCTTGATGCTCCCTGTGACATATTTTCCAGAACTAAGCAGATTTATCAGTCAGTCAATAACGGATCATGTGACTGGAATGGACAGAATATATTTGAAAAATTGGAAAGATTTATTTATTTATTTAAATACAACAGTAAAGTGGCAACTTCAAAGGTAATTTTATTTCATAGAGACAAGATCCATATTTTGAATTCACAATTGTGCAATCATCAGAGAAGCATAACCTGTAGTCATACTTTTTAAGTTCAATTAATTCAACACATCCAGGGCCGGACTGACCATCTGGCACTTCTGGCAAATGCCAGAAGGGCCGGTGGCTAGATGGGCTGGCCGACACTTCCCCTGGCTTTCCGATGGCTGGCTCCTCCCCAGGAACCAGCCACCTCCGTTATGCTGGATCACTCTGCACTGTGGATGTGCCCTGTCATATGGACACAGATATTTATTTTTCTAAATGAGGGAGGGGATCGCGCGGGGGTGCCGCGATTTCCGGGGGGGGGTCTCGGGGGGTGACTCGATTTTCGCGGGGGGGGGGGGGGTGCCGCGACTTTTGCAAGGGGAGGGAGTTGTCAGGAGTGCGAGAGAGCCAGGGTGGAATGAGTGCAGGAAGAGGACAGAGAGCCAGGGGAAATGAGGTGATAGAGCCCGGGGGGAAAAGGGGTGCTGGAAGTGGGGTGACAGAGCCAGGGTGAAAAGGGGGTGCTGGAAATGGGGTGACAGAGCCAGGGGGGAAAGAGGTGCTGGAAGTGGGGTGACAGAGCCAGGGTGAAAAGGGGGTGCTGGAAGAGGGGTGAGAGCCAGGGGGAAAAGGGGTGCTGGAAGTGGAGTGAGAGCCAGGGGGGAAAGGGGTGCTGGAAGAGGGTTGAGAGCCACAGGGAAAAGGGGGTGCTGGAAGAGGGGTGAGAGCCAGGGGGAAAAAGGGTGCCCGGAAGTGGGGTGACAGAGCCAGGGGGAAAAGGGGTGCTGGAAGTGGGGTGAGAGCCACGGGGAAAAGGGGGTGCTGGAAGAGGGGTGAGAGCCATGGGGAAAAGGGGTGCTGGAAGTGGGGTGACAGAGCCAGGGGGAAAAGGGGTGCTGGAAATGAGGTGACAGAGCCAGGGGGAAAAGGGGTGCTGGAAGTGGGGTGACAGAGCCAGGGGGAAAGGGGGTGCTGGAAGTGGGGTGACAGAGCCAGGGGGAAAAGGGGTGCTGGAAGTGGGATGACAGAGCCAGGGGGAAAAGGGGTGCTGGAAGTGGGGTGAGAGCCACGGGGAAAAGGGGGTGCTGGAAGAGGGGTGAGAGCCATGGGGAAAAGGGGTGCTGGAAGTGGGGTGACAGAGCCAGGGGGAAAAGGGGTGCTGGAAGTGGGGTGACAGAGCCAGGGGGAAAAGGGGTGCTGGAAGTGGGATGACAGAGCCAGGGGGAAAAGGGGGTGCTGGAAGAGGGGTGAGAGCCAGGGGGAAAAGGGGGTGCTGGAAGAAGGGTGAGAACCAGGGGGAAAAGGGGGTGCTGGAAGAGGAGTGAGAGCCAGGGGGAAAAGGGGGTGCTGGAAGTGGGGTGAGAGCCAGGGGAAAAAAGGGGGTGCTGGAAGAGAGGTGAGAGCCAGGGGGAAAAGGGGGTGCTGGAAGTGGGGTGAGAGCCAGGGGGAAAAGGGGTGCTGGAAGTGGGGTGAGAGAGCCAAGGGGAAGAGGGGTGAGAGAGCCAAGGGGAAAAAGGGTGCTGGAAGAGGGATGAGAGCCAGGGGGAAAAGGTGGTGCAGGAAGAGGGGTGAGAGCCAGGGGGAAGGGGGTGCAGGAAGAGGGGTGAGAGGGACAAAGAATAAGATGGTGCAGGGGCATAGCTAAAAGAAAGTGTAAAGGGAGAGACATCTTAAGAATGGGAATGTCAGGGATGCAGCCATCATACAACACAAGTAGTAATGAAGAATGGGAATGCACAGAGGGGACAAGTGTTAAATTTTTTTTTAAAAAAAATCAAGCCTTCATACTCCATTCAGGTATATTTTCTATACCCCCACTTCTAAATTTCCACTTCGACCACTGCCCTCGGCCCCTGCTCCCGACTGGCTGTGTGAGCTGATAGCTGCTGATAGCTGATGATCCCTCCTCGCCCAGCGTGCCCAGTAGAAGAACAGAACACAGGATGCCATAATCAGGTAAGTTCATATATTTTCTCGTGTGCAATGTGTTTTTCACTATCCTTTCTTGAACTGCGGGCACTACTGTGTATCCAATTATGTTTAAAACACTATGTATTGCTTATTATTGCGCTGTAATGTTTCTTGCATATTTATCTGTACAGAGATTTTTTAATTAAGAGGAAAAAACGCTGCTTGTCATACATTTTATCTGTGATTGTGTCAATATATCTATTTTTCTTTGCATTGTAAATGGGGTATTAAGCTGCTCCTGGGACTCAGACTCTCAGTATCTGATACGCTGTACCAATTTTTATTTGTGAATGAGTTTTTGTCTGGTCACTACTATTGATTTGGGGCACTACTGTATGGCATACTGTTATTTGGGGGCACTACTGTATGGCATACTGTTATTTGGGGGCACTACTGTATGGCATAATGTAATTTGTGGGCATTATTGTGGCATAATATGATTTGTGGGCACAATTGTGGCATAATATGATTTGGGGGCACTACTGTTTGGTATATGATTTGGGGGCACTACTATGCCATAATATGATCTGTGGGCACTACTGCATGGCCAAATATGAATTGAGGGTAATATTATGTGACATAATATGACCTGAGGGCACTGTGATGTGACATATTATGAGCTGGGGGCACTATGGTGTGGCATAATATGAACTTCTGCCAAAGGCAAGTCTCTCATTGTTGAATATGACAGGAACCCAAAGAAGTTGCTTTACCGGGGCCCAAAATTGTTCTTGTCGGCCCTGCCTGTGAGTCAAGGGGGTAGACGTCTCCAGGTAAATAATCTAAATGTTTCCTATCTAATCAAACTGATGGATCACATCCAATTATCTCTCACCCAACTCCTCTATCCCCCTTAAGTTATATACTGTGTTATTTAAAATGACTAGAAAAGACGCATATCCAGTTACTGTAGTGAAAAAAATATTTTTCTCTGACATTTTGCTGTAGATGGAAATACTTTTAATGCGGCCGTGTGGGTTCAAATGATCGTTCAATAGTTATGTTTTTTCTGATATATTTGTTAGAGTTTTATTTCATGTGGAATGATTCATGAAAATTCTGCCATTACTATTTAATTGAGGGAAAAGGGTACCTGTTACCTATATGTGTGTAAGTATTCTGTTGTTTTTTTTTTGTGGGAGATTTGAAAATAGCAAAACATTGGTTTCCTACAGTGGCGTCTGTATAATTGGTGGTATTGCTGTAGTATGGGGTGGTGTGGTGGTGGCAATGTTGTAGTGTGTTTGGGGCTTAGTATTGCTAATAAGTAGGAGAGAGTATTGCTGTAATGTGGGGGTGACGACGGTTGCTGTAATGTGGGGGGTGACGACAATTGCTGTAATGTGGGAGTGATGCTGGTTGCTGTGATGTGGGGGTGATGCTGGTTGCTGTAATGTGGGGGGCGGGTGATGCTGGTTGCTGTAATGTGGGGGGGGGTAATTCTGGTTGCTGTAATGTGGGGGGTGACAACGGTTGCTGTAATGTGGGAGTGCTGCTGTAATGTGGGGAATGGGGGGTAATGCTGGTTGCTGTAATGTGGGTGGGTATTGATGTAGTATGAGTGTGTGTGGGGGGCTTTTTACTGCTGTACTTTTGGTACAAATAATGTATTGTCATGGTATTTATTGATGTAATATGGGTGTTAACAATATAATGTTCAGGGTCATTAGGAGAAATAAATACCCCCCCCCCCCCCACACATACACTCATACTACATCTTGTTGTACTGCACCGGCAACGCACACTACCCCAGCATCAGTGTGCAACAATATAGTGCATGAAGCCCACAACAGGTGGGCCTGTGTGCTTTAAATGCCAGGGCTGATTTTTAGTCCCAGTCCAGCCCTGAACACATCTAATATATTTTGAAAAATATTACAAGGACAAAGAATGCAACAACATGTAATTTTTATTATTACATGAACACAACTATACAGGAGAGGACTTAGCATTCAGATAATTTTTTAGTTTATTTTTGTCAAGTTGTATATTGCCGCACTGGTGAGGTCTATCTGTCATAATGTAAGTCTATGTAAAGTTTAAATACATTTTTTATATTATTCTAATAGGTGCACGCGGAACTAATTGCAACCTATGCTATCAAGTGTCCATCTGTTTCCATTGTGGGAGGAATTGTATTCATACCTTTGTTATATACTTTGTTCTATCTACCTCTGCATGCTTGAAATATTGGAGCCACCATATATACCTGTTCCACAAAAACAAAGTACTAGAATTTGAGCATTTACACTATTCTGAGAGATTTGCTGCGCACTATTGAGAAATTACGTGGTGTCCGATACATGCCGTCGTGTTCTAAAGAGCTGAATATTAACATTACAGTACATAATTGGTTATAGCACGATATCTGTTAATTGGAGTTTTGCTTTGCTGTTCTGTTATATATACACATTTCCTAATTTGATGTACCAAACAGCAATTGTTTAATATATGTGTTCTTTTAAGTTAAAACATTAAATACATCATTTTATAATAATTGTATTAGTATGTGTGTTTAGGACTAGATGTTTTGCTGGGCTTAATGCTGTATATATTTTATCCAGATGGTCATTGAGGATTGGTATTAGGTTTTTAATACTCAGAGCAAAGAAGAGGTACAATTGAGTATCATCTGCATAGTAATGGTAGTTCAGGTCTGATTTGTTTAGCCAGTGGTAGTGTTAGGTTTTTTTCTCTCTTGCATGCTGGATGTTACTCAGTTCTGCTATGCAATTCAGGTGAGTCTCCCTCTGAGTGCTAATTGGAAGACTGCCCTATATTATAAGTTCTCACCTATCATGCACTCATTGCCAGTGATATTGTTACATGCTAGCTTCCTAGTTCCTGTATCTGTGCACCGTTTCCCTCTGACATGCATTAAGTAGTTTCTGGCTCTGCATTCAGCAGTCTCCTGGTTCCTGATATCTGGCTTTGCAACTTATTGTCTCCATGTTCCTGAAACCTGGTGTTGCATCTGAATACTATTAATATACTTCTACACAGAATCCTCAGGAATATCTTGCAGCAATTATCATTGATCAATCTGTGGGACATTGTCAGTATATATTCACGCATATGCAAAAAGACTGTGTTATATTACCGTATTGAAACACTGTTATAATTCTGCAGTGCCACAGAGACAGCGCTATATTCCTGTG